>NC_057863.1:315997223-316339223 GCF_019393635.1 Dromiciops gliroides | reverse complement strand
CCATGAAGTTCAGGATCTCTGATCTCAGCACCCTTCTATGCCTTAAATGAATTTAAAAACACTTAAGTGCCAGCTACTAGGGCTATAAAGATGAATAACAACACATTTCCTGTATTCAGGGAATTAAGTCTAATAGAGGGCAGAGACCTTGTTTAAAGATGGACAGTCTTATTATGCTGTAAGATCCCATTTGCCTAGTACTCAAATCACAGTATTCTTTGCCCCTGTGATTTGGATCCTCTCACTGGAGGAAGGGCCATGGACTCTAAGGCTTCTATCTAAAGAGGAGATTCAGCAGTTTTTTTCCTCCTCATTTCCTAATTATTTCCTAATAACAACACTGCTTTTGAACTCTTGGGAATGAAGGCCATAATGCTCTCATGTTGGTGAGTTTCTCCCTTCCTTCCCCTCCCCATTTTCAGCTTCCTTTTGTGTGTTGTCTTGCCCTATCAGATTGTTTTGTGGTTTTTTTTTTTTTTGTGGGGCAATGGGGGTTAAGTGACTTGCCCAGGGTCACACAGCTAGTAAGTGTCAAGTGTCTGAGGCCGGATTTGAACTCAGGTACTCCTGAATCCAGGGCCAGTGCTCTATCCACTGCGCCACCTAGCTGCCCCCTTTTTTTTGTTTTGTGGTTTTTTTTGTGTTTTTTTTTTTTTTTTTGCCCTATTAGATTGTAAGCTCCTTGAGAGCAGAAACTGCCTTTGCTTTTATTTGTATTTGAATCTCTAGCTCTTAGCAAAATGCTTGGCACAGAGTAGCTGCTTAATAAATGTTTATTGATTAATTGAAATTGGCAGCTATCATAATCTCAAGACAAACTCTGGACTAGGAGAAGACCTACTTTCAGTTGGGAGATGTGTAGATGGATCAGGGAAAACTTCATGGAAGAAATGCAACCTGAACTGGGAAGATGGAGATGGAAAAGGAGTGAGTTCTAGGCAAGCATGTTTTGCCAGTAATATTTAAAGTCAAAGACTTGTGAGATTTTACCCCTATGATAAATATCAAGTTCTGCTTTAAGATTCCCATATTGGTGTTATACAATTCCAGTTTTCCCCTTTAAGATTTTGGGCTGCCTGGGTACGTTCTGAGTTTCAGTTAATTGACATACCATTTTAAAGTAAGAGGCATTGTGTTCTCTAGCATCCAACCACCTCTATGCATGATTTCCACAATTATCCAACAGTGCAACATAAATAAAGACTAAACATTTTTTCTAATTCTCAGAATTAGTCAACATTAGACTTTAATACAACCAATTATAATTCAATGCCAATTATCTAGGACATTAAATCCTCATTCTAGATTAGTTCTGGATTGAGTCCCAGTTTTTAGCATTAAGATTTCATGACTATGATTAGATTTTATTGTAGCCAATTATAATTCATCAAATTGGATATAATTACAGGAACTATTGTTGAAATCAGAAATGGTCAGATAGTGTGTTATCAAAGGTAGGAAATATGTTCACAATAGGTAATGCTACAAGTAAAGAGAGAATTCCATCTTGAGCAAAGCATTAGGGATCTAGCTATGACAATATCATTATACTAAAATTTATCCCATTTCAATAGGATTATGTATTCAATAGGAACAGTTCTGAAAGCAATTACTACAAATGTATTAGATTGAGCAGTTAAAAATCAAAACTTACTCTCTGCCCCCATTTTATTTCTTTCCAACCTTAGTTTACACTACTTTCTTTTATACACTCCATAACGGAGCAGAAATGGATTATTAGCTACTCTTCCAGTCTTATCCTCTCCCAACACAGGTTATACCGTATGGCTGGAACACAGTTCTTCTATATCTCTACTTGTTGAAATCCTTCTTTTCCTTCAAGACCAAATTCAGGTCACTCCTTTCATGAAACCTTCCCTGATTTTCCCTAGCTAAAATTGACTTCTTTATCTTCAAAATTATTTTTTAAATAATATTTTATTGGGGGGTGGCTAGGTGGCGCGGTGGATAAGCACCGGCCCTGGATTCAGGAATACCTGAGTTCAAATCCGGCCTCAGACACTTGACAATTACTAGCTGTGTGACCCTGGGCAAGTCACTTAACCCCCATTGCCCCGCCAAAAAAAAAAAATTATTTTTCCCAATTACATGTAAAAAAAGTTTTAACATTCTTTTTAAGAATTTTGAGTTCCAAATTCTCTCTTTTCATCTTTTCCCTCCCCCACCCCCTCAGGCAGTAAGCAATTATATATATATACTCAAAATTCTTATAGCAGTTCTGTGTCAGCTCCTATTATCACAATCTGAATTGTTTTCATACTTGTTTGTGATCCTGTCCCATCCCTTTTTTTTCATGTACTTAAATGGGTCTGTGATTTCATAGATGTGGTTGTTCTTTCCAGTCATGTGACTCACACCCATCTAATCCCTGTCCAGCAAGGACAATTCTTGTCCATGTACTCCCATCAGTTCACTGCAGAGGGTCCACCAAACATGCGGGGGACTTTTGGATTTTTAACTGACTCCCCATGTGCCTGGAATGTTCTCCCCCTTCACCATTTTCTGGTTATGTTGGCTTCCTTTAAGACTCATGTCAAATCCACCTTCTACGAGAAGTGTTTCCCATCCCTCATCACTCTAGTGCTTTCCCTTGGAGATTACTTTCTGTCTACTCTGTGGGTGGCTAGAGTGCTGGACCTAGAGTCAGGAGACCTGAGTTCAAATTTGGCCTCAATACTTCCTAGCTGTGTGACCCTGGGCAAGTCACTTAACTCTGTCAGTTTCCTCAAGTGTAAAATAGAGGGTAATAATAGCATCTACCTTCCAGGGAGTTTATGAGAATCAAATGAGGTAGTAGTTGTAAAGTGCTTAGCACAGTGCCTGGCACATAGTAAATGCTTTATAAATGTTAGGATTAGGGGCAGCTAGATGGCGCAGTGGATAGAGCACCGGCCCTGGAGTCAGGAGTACCTGAGTTCAAATCCGGCCTCAGACACTTGACACTTACTAGCTGTGTGACCCTGGGCAAGTCACTTAACCCCAATTGCCTCATTAAAAAAAAAAAAGAAGAAAGCAAGCCTGGGAGAAGTGAACCAGTCAGATGACCCGCGTTTTCCAATTGAATTATGTTCAAAACAAGTTTCCTAAGATTGCTGTAATTTTTTTATTCCTCTTTTCTGTTATAAAAATAAGCTCTGTAAGTTACTCCTTTGTCCCTGCCATCCAAGGGGTCAGAAGATCTGGTTTGATATGCAAATACTAGCTTTTCAAATTAAATCACAAATACTCAGAAAATGTTGCGCCTTCCTTTCTTTTGTTTCAGATAATTAATTTTACATTGTTATTATATTTACAGAGTAATTTACAATTTGTCTTCCCCATTAAAAAGTAGGAGCTTCTTTTGGACTAGGACCCTGGATTTGCCTTTCTTTTTTTCTTTTTTTTTTGCAGGGCAATGAGGGTTAAGTGACTTGCCCAGGGTCACACAGCTAGTAAGTGTCAAGTGTCTGAGGTTGGATTTGAACTCAGGTCCTCCTGAATCCAGGGCTGGCGCTTTATCCACTTCAACACCTAGTTGCCCCCTGAATTTGCCTTTCTTAGTGTCGTTCCTAGCATGTAGTAAGCACATAGTAATGCTTCTTGACATGTAGGCTTTAATTGGTAATTGGGGAATTAATTGATATGGGAACTCCCAAATAAGGAAACATCTTCAATTACTGTAGTTCATCACTTTCTTATCTTAAAGTCATCTGGGGTGAAGATGTTAAATGACTTATTCAAGTTTACATAGTATATATCAGAGGCCGACTTGAACCCAGATCTTCTTAGCTCTGAAGTTGTTTCCTCTATCCCCCACCTTATTGCCATGCCATAGCAGATGCTTAATAAATATTGAATTATATTGAACTGAACTTTAAACAGCCATGGACCACATACATACTAGAAGCAAAATGAAAAAATCAGCATTGACTGTTAACCTCTTTGTAAGAGTAGGTAACAAAGTCTGCTTTCTCCTGAGACCAGGAAATGCAGACAGTAAATTATACTGGAAAGAATTCTATTATGCAGAATGAGACATACATTTATAGACAGTGCCAAAGTGTTGATTTGTTTTGTTTGGCTCCACTTACTTGTTACAAGGGAGAGCTTTGCTAAAGCTGAGGTAGGAGGGATGAGTCAGTGGGAAGTCACAGAAATGTTAAAGAAAAAGTAAAAGCAAAGAGCAACAATAAAACATTTCTAAAAAAAGAATACTAGATTATTTCAACTCTGCTATTTTTCATTTCCTGATTGAAATGAGTATAATTCAACTTGTCTGCCTGCCTCAAAAAGTAGTTTGTGGGTATAGAATGAAGTGTTTGAAAATGCAATGAAAAATGGAAGGAACCTTAGTGACCATAAAGTTCAATCGCCTCATTTAACAGAAGTGTAAAGTGAGGCTTCAATTATCTTGGTGGTCCTTCATTCTCCAAGAGGACTGACGACATCGTGAGGGCAATGTCTTGATTTTCCAGGGAATTGGATCTTAAGTGAGGCAGAGCTGTGCGAAGTCATCAGCTTTACTCTCTCCTCCAGTGGCAAGACAACAGTCAAGATGATTGGCGAGTTGGAAGCAGGATTTGAATTCAGGTCCTTTTAATCCTAAATCCAGTGAGTTCTCCTTTTAACAGTGTTCATAAATCAGTTTTAAAGCTGAGAGTGACCTTAGAGTTGAAAACTGAGGCCTGGAGAGGAAAAGTAACTTTCTCAGCATCCCAAAGGAAGTAAGAATCAGGATGCCAATCCGGGACCTCTGACTCCAAATTCCACACCCTTTCCATGTTGCATCCTACCACCTCGGCTTCCTTTTGCAATGAGACTTTCAGAGAAAGTTGCTAATTTCTAATGAAAGGCAGTTGAGGCAGCTAGTATCAACACAAATAAATAAAACCTTTCTTAAGTACCCCCAGTGGCTGAAAGCCTAGCTAGGTGAGCAGACAAGGCTAGTAAGTGTTTTGCTGCATCATTTAGCTAGGAGATATCAACCCTAAGTTGCAAACAAGAATGAGAGAGATCTGAATACTGAGGATCTTGCTACCAGCAAACATGGAGAATAAGAGGACCTGGGATGGAAGTATCCTACAGAGTGATCTAAGCTGTATTTCTACCAGAGCTAAATAACAACTGTGCAGAATTATAGGGGAGAAGATGAAGGGTCATCATTTCAGGTCACTTAAGAGAATAAAGTACTTCTTTTTTTTTTTTTTTAAGCAACAAACATTTATTTTCCAGTTACATGTAAGGGTAGTTTTCAACATTCATTTTCATAAGATTTAGAGTTCCAAATTTTTCTCCCTTCCTCCCTCTTTTTCTTCCCCCCTCTACAAGATCCCAACCAGGTTATATATGTACAATACACAAGTGTTCTTTTTATCAGTTCTTTCTATGGAGGTGCATAGTAAGTTTCCTCATTAGTTCCTTGGGATTGTCTTGGATCATTGCATTGCTGAGAGTAGTTAAGCCATTCACAATTGCTCATTGAACAATACTGCTATCACTATGCACAATGTCCTCCCAGCTCTGCTCACTTCACTATACATCGATGTTCATTAGTCTTTCCAGGTTTTTCGGGGATCATCCTGTTTGTCATTTCCTGTAGCACAAGACCATTCCACTACAATCATATAACACAGCTTTTTCCATCATTCCTCAATTGATGGACATTCCCTTGATTCTCAGTTCTTAGCCTCCACCAAGAGTTGCTATAAATATTTTTTGTACAATTTTCCCCCCTTTTCTCTTTTTCATGATTACTATTGGTAACTGTTTCCCTTCCATCCTATTCCCTTCCCCAAGATATGTATTCTATTATCCATCCTTCTATCTGTCCCCTCCATCACTCTGCCCTTCCTTCTTTTGCCCCTCTCTCTTTATCCCCTTCCCCTCCTATTTTCCTGCAGGGTTAGAGAGATTACTCCACCCAAATGAGTATGTACATTATTCCCTCCTTGAGCCATTTTCATTTTGTTGTTGTTAAAAAAACAAGAACAAAAACCCCCCACAAAAACAAAACCCCAAAGTATATGAAGAGGCAGAAGGAATTGTATCAGGATGTTGGAGGGTAGAAGACTGAGCCAGGGGTGAAGCAAAGAAAGGCTTTTAAAAATGGTCCCTTCCAGATTTGGCATTTCAAATTTGCATTTTAAAAGAAGCCCGAAGGACAATCATTACAAAGTCGAGCCAATAAACATTTACTGAACACCTACTATGTGCCATGCACTGCACTAAACTCTGTGCATACCAAGAAAGGCAAAAAAAAAAAAATGCTCTTTTCTCAAGGAACTCACAATCTACTGGAGACAACATGTAAACAATTATGCACAAACAAGGCCGCTAGGTGTCGCAGTGGATAGAGTGCTAGAACTGGAGACAGCAAAACTCATCTTGGTGAGTTCAAATCCCATCTCAGACACTTACTAGCTGTATGACCCTAGGCAAGTCAGTTAACCCTGTTTGCCTCAGTTTCCTCATCTGTAAAATGAGTTGGAGAAGGAAATGGCAAACCATTTCAGTATCTTTGCCAAGAAAGCCCCAATTGGGGTCAGAAAGAGACTGACACAACTGAAAAACAACTGAACAACAATGTATGAACAAGTATATGCAGGATGAACTGGAGTTAATCTCAGAGGGAAGGTATTTACATTGAAATGGGAAATGGATAGGCTTCTTGGAGAAGTTGGAACTCTCACTAGAATTTTAGTTATGAGTAAAAAATTTTTTCTTGTGTTAGAGATTCTCAAGTGACATAAAGAGAGAACAATGACTTCTTCTCCCCACCTCTCCAACAAAGGTTAGGGAAATTTTTCACCTTTCTGTCTGGGTGCTTCCCCCTACCCTAACCCCATCTCTACCCTTCACACACACTAAGGAAATCTGAGAAAACTCATTAGGCTACCACCCACTGCACTGTCTTCACATCCTCTTACAAGCATGCAGTTCAGAACAGGCTAAGACTTGTTTTATTTATAGATCAGAGAAAAAGAAAACAAACAAAATTAATAACTGAGCCCTCAAAAAATAACTGAAACTTCCCAAGACACTTGTATAGCCTTAGTTACTGAGGTTTCTATACTAAGTAATAGTCTCTAAGAGTTTCTAGACTCCCTGTGCAGTTCTCTCTGCGGGTGCTGTTCCTAATCAATTGCCAAAGGAAATACTTCTGTTTTCTGCCCCATCCCTAAAATGAGGAACATTCCAGAGTCTCCTGGTCTGGGCAATGGACTACTTCTTCCTTTTTGCTTTGTGGTTCCCAATGACTGTTGGCCTCCCTGAAGTCCCCAAGAATTCCTGAGAATCAGGAACATTTCCTACCTCTTTCATTTCCAAAGATTTTTGAAACAACCTACAACAGTTTGGGAGACAATGACTCTAATTTCTAATGTTGTCATGGCTCGAGGTACCTGGTTGGGTATGTTTCCTGCCTTCAAGTCAGCACTCAAATCTAGACATCCATTCTAATTTCTTCCTATTTTTTTCCCCTCAAGGTCTGTTTATTAGACTTACAGAGCACAGATAGGAAAAATCATTTTAAAAAATCAGGGATGGGGCAGCTAGGTGGCGTAGTGGATAGAGCACTGGCCCTGGAGTCAGGAGTACCTGAGTTCAAATCCGGCCTCAGACACTTAACACTTATTAGCTGTGTGACCCTGGGCAAGTCACTTAACCCCAATTGCCTCACTAAAAAAAAAAAAAAAATCAGGGATACTTCTCTTCACATCTTAGGGAGGAATGGGTAGGGGAAGATTCATTACCCCTCTTTCTTACCTACCATTCATATCACTGTTAGAGAGTGGAAAGAAAGAGAAAAAAATAAGTTTCTGTTTCAGATAGTAACATATAATACCAGTCCCATAATCTTTTTTTTTTTTTTTTTTTTTTTAGTGAGGCAATTGGGGTCGAGTGACTTGCCCAGGGTTGCACAGCTAGTAAGTGTTAAGTGTCGGAGGCCGGATTTGAACTCAGGTAGTCCTGAATCCAGGGCCGGTGCTCTATCCACTGCGCCACCTAGCTGCCCCCCACAATCTATTTTTACGATAGTTTTTGGTTGTTTGTTATCTATCATCCTATGATTTTATAATCCTGTTTATTCTCCATTATGGCTCTCTGTTGGAAGATAGTTTCTTTTCTTCTCTCTTGTGTATCCTCATTGGACAAGCCTAGTACTCTTTGTGCATAGAGAGATTGACCAAGGGGATGCTTCTGTTTGAAGGACCAATAACAAGAGCACCTGATTCCCTCTACTTTTTTAAACAGTGTTGTCCACAGTGGGGGGGAATAAGAAACTTTTCATTACTCAGGATAGATGGAGCTGGCATTGCTACACCTGGGAGAGCAGAGTGGGAATGGATAGTTTGGGGACCAACAGCTGTTGCAGGGAGACCTTTCTTAGCCTAAGTGAGTTTTCTAGGCCCAACAAAGTGTTCTTTGCCATGAAATTACATTTGATGCTCTTATTAATATGTAATCTGCCTCTTTTGGCTGGGGACTTGGCTTGGTATTATTTGTAGAATTATTTATAGTATTTAAAATGAATTTTGCATAAGACTTGTATGTATAATCAACTCTCAGATAATCATTTTCCAGTGGATTATCTACAATTTGTCAGGAAAATCTTATCTCTAAGGTTATTGAAAATTAAACCTGTTTATCTTAAGTATTGCATTGAAGTACTTGCTTTATAAACCAGTGTGATCACTATAGATTGTAGCTAATCTGCTTGGTTTTGTTGACTTCTCTGATGCTTCTATTCATTTTCACTGCAGAGAAGCCCTTGAAAGTTCTTCCAGGAAAGGTTAGAGAAAAAATATACTGTGCCAGTCTCTGAGAGTCCTTGTTTGTTCAAACCAGTGAGGCAGCTTGATGACTAGTGGGTTCAAATCCTGACCATCAACAAGTCAATTACCCTTTATCAATTTCTATTTGCTCATTGATAAAAATGAGAAGGTTGGACAAAATGCCCTCTAAGGTGTCTTTTAGCTATGATGAAATATGATCCCACCAGTGGGCTATAGTGAGAGGGTGTGCCAGGAACTTTAGGCTAGGTACACTGAGTAGCTTTCCAGATTCAACTGAGAGAAGCTTCATTAGCATGTTTGAAGTGAATCCCAGATAAATACAGAACGACATGCCAAAGCAAATAATTTTTGGGTTAGCTACAGTTTTGGATGATCTCCAACCCAGCTTTCCTTTATTATTGCAAGTAAACAAAAATTGGCCATCTTTGTTTGCCTTTTCTTTAAAAAAAAAAAACACCTGGGGCAGCTAGGTGGTGCAGTGGATAAAGCACCGACCTTGGATTCAGGAGTACCTGAGTTCAAATCCGGCCTCAGACACTTGACACATACTAGCTGTGTGACCCTGGGCAAGTCACTTAACCCCCATTGCCCTGCAAAAAATAAAAAATAAAAATAAAAAAACAAAACAAAACAAAAAAAACACCTTATGAACTTTAAAAAATGTTAAACAATTGTTTTAACATGTAATTGGGAAAAATCATTATGTATTTAATATTAAAAACACTTAGGGTGTGGGCTTAGAAGGGGGCAAATAACAATACTTTATTTGTATACAGTTTAAAAATAATTCTACATTTGTATATAGTTTAACAAAATACTTCAATATCCATTAATCTTGCTTTATCCTTATAACAATACTTTGAGGTGAGCAGGGAAGGTATTGAATTCAATTCAAGATATATTTATTCATTTATTTGGCAACTACCAAGTCCAAGATACTATACCAGTTTCTCGGGAAAAAGAAAATGAAACAGTTCTTTGAGGTCTGTTTTTTCTATTTTATACAAGGATACTAAAGAGCAGAAAGGTTAAGGTCTCTCAACTAGTCTGTAGCAGAGTCAGGTCTAAGTCTTCTGACTCCAGGAAATATTTGAATCTTTGAAGAATATTTTCAAGGTCCTTCTCTTGGCTACTCACAAAATGTCTCATTGAAATTGTTAAATTTCAACATGATGTGTCTTGAGGTTTGAATTGCAGGGTATTTTTTTCTTTACTGTGTCTTGGTTTCTCATAAAGTCACTAGCTTCCATTTGTTCAATCCTAATTCTTAGGCAATTATTTTCTTCAGAGAGCTTTTGTATCTCCTTTCCCATTTGGCTTTTCAAGCTGTTGACTTTTTCTCATGGCTCTCCTGCATTGCTCTCATTTCTCTTTCCATTCTTTCCTCCATCTCTCTAAATATTCCTTCTATCTTTCCTACTTTCTCTTCAAAGTCCCTTTTTAGCGCTTCCATGGCCTGAGACCAATTCATATTTTTCTTGGAAGCTTTGGATGTTGGAGTTTTGACTTTGTTATTATCTTCTTCTGAGGGTGTATTCTGGTCTACCTTGCCCCCAAAGAAGTTTTCCAGGGTCTGCTGTTTTCTCTTCTTACTCATTATGACCACCAATTTCTTGGCTTTTAACTCCTTCTTAAAGTGTAACACTGCTTCCAGGACATACTGTTCTGAGCTACAACATGGCCCAGGGGGTGATTGGGCTTCTTCTCAGCCTGTCTGGCCTGTGAGTAACCACAGCGGCTTTCTCTTCGACCCTGAAAAAGAAGTCTGATTGAACTCTGATTCTCTATGGTCAGAAGCTTGGTGTGCTTGTTTCCCTCCCCCACAGGGCCACCACTGCTTGATTCAGCCCACTGGTTCAGAACCAGAGTGCTTCCCTCCAACTCTAGCAGAGACTGCAGCCACTTCACCCCGGCCAACCGGTGAACTCCCTCACTAGTCTGAGAGCCGAGCCTCAGAAGAAGCAGTTGGCTCTGAAGACTCTGAGGCTCTGGAAGCACTGTCTGTTCCTGGCTGGGTCTGGACCACTCATTGAGCTGCTCAGCCCAATCAGCAGGTGATCACAATTGCCATCTTTTGCTGAAAAATAGTCTCTGTTCTTATGTGCATTAGGCTGTTCTGTGGTTTGTTTGTTTGTTTTTTTAAATGGCATTATTTGGGAGTGAGTGGACTGGTTTATCTGGAGCTTGCAGGAGTCACAGCCTCATCTCTGCCATCTTGGCTCTGCCCCCACAGGGTATTTTTTCTATGGGTAACTTGTGTATTCTCTAGATTGATACTTTGGGGTTTTGTTTTGTTTTTCTTGTTGCTCATTCCAAATATATGTATTTTACTTTATGAACTGTTTTCAGGGCAGCTAAGGGAAAATCCTGAAGGCAGAGCAGATTGTGAACTTCATTCACTGGGTACATAACTAGAGACAAATCACAAAGTATAAAAATTAAGGGAGACAGTCAGGTGTTTTTTTTTAGAGGACTTGGGTAACTCACTTCCTCCAAACTTCACTTTCCTCAGCTACAAAATGATAGGATTCAGCTAACTGATGTCTAAGGTCCTTTCCTGGAATACAACTGAGTGGTCTGAAATACAATGAATTTATCTTAATGGCAAAGAGAAAAACAGGCAAAATAATCAAATTTAAGAAAGCCAGAATATTTTTTTGTTTGTTTAGGAATATTTTTTTTAAAGCAAAACAAAGCAAAATCAGTGTTTGCAAAATGAATTTTGTTGGGGGGAAAGCAAAACTCTAAACAAAATGCAAAACACAAAGCAAAATGAGTTTGATCAGAATACAAAATTTGCTTGTCCAGGCAGTTTGGGTGTGCAATAAAAGAGTCTGAGAGGAACTCGGGAAATCATAGATTTTGACTCTAAGAAAGTTAGAAACATCACGGTTTTCATAAACCATTGGTGGTGCAGCAAGTGAGGATACGCAGTAACTATGGAGAAAACCTGTGCAATCCTGATACCCAGTTCCATCTAAATCTCTATCTCCTTGATACAACCTCCCCCCCCCACCCCCCCAATCGTCTGCAATTCATGCAGCTTATGTATCTGGTCTGAAGATATTTACTTGACCCTCTACTCTGCCCTCATCTGTCCCACTGAATAAAATGGACAGTATGCCCAGAGGAAGGAATGCAGAATGTCCTTGAGTCATAGAAGGGTTGGTTGAAGGAAGTGAGGTCATTTGGGACGGAGAAGATAAGACTCAGAAGAGATCAGATGGTTATATAAGTTCAAATATCTTAAGAGGTTTCATATGGAAGAGAGATTAGAATTGATATTTTTTAGCTCTAGAAGGAAAAGCAGGGGAACTTTGCAGTAGGTACATTTATTTATTTATTTGCCTTGTAGGTCAGGCTTTTTATTTCTGTGTCTCTCCTGTCTCATATAACCTCTAAACCAGGGGTTCCTTACTTATTTTTTTCTTGGTAGTTGTACTCATTTGTCTTTCAGCCAGTAAGCATTTATTAAGTGCCTACTATATGCCTGACACTGTATATTTCTTGGGTTTTTTTGTTGTTTAGGTGTTTGCAAATCAAATATTCTGTTCATGTCTTTTTCGCTGCAGAAATGCATTAAATGTCTCTCATATGTTGAATTTCCATCTTTTTCTTTCTTTCTTTCTTTCTTTCTTTCTTTTTTTTTTTGGTGAGGCAATTGGGGTTAAGTGACTTGCCAGAGTCACATAGCTAGTAAGTGTTAAGTGTCTGAGGCCAGATTTGAACTCAGGTCCTCCTGACTCCAGGGCTGGTGCTCTATCCACTGCACCACCTAGCTGCCCGAATTTCCATCTTTTTCATCGATTATTAGGTTCAGCTTTGGAGGATAGGTCATTTTGGTTTGCTTTTTCATACTATTACATTCTCTTTTGAGATTTCTGTAACAATTGGAATGGCGCCACCTGCTGGAGACTTACTATAGAAGAGTTCCACCCATGAAGTGAAGGTCTTTGAGGGCAAGACCAGGAGTCTTTTCTTTGGCATCAGGAAGTGACGTTGGGTAGTGGGAGGAAGGAGGAAGAGACTAGCACTCTGTCTTGCGCTCTTGCCTTTGGACTCTGGTGGAGAGCGGAGCTAGAAACGTGCTCTCCCTTTAATAGATAGATGAATGTAGGCCTTTATCTCTCTTTACCAAATTCTTATTCTCCTTAATAAATGCTTAAAAGTTTAACTCTTGCTAAAGCTTATAACTTATTGGCGACCACTCATTAGATATTTTAGACAGTTTAGCTAGAACTTTAACCCTTAACATTGTTCATGGCTGTGGAATAATCTTATGTTCTTAGAATTTCCTTTCCTTCATATTTGAAGGATCTTCTTTTGGCTACTGGAAAAATTTGTCATTGAAATTATTAAATTTAGAAACTATGTGTCTTCAGATTTGAATCATAGGGCATTTTTCTCAAGAAGTCTCATGGATTGTCTAGATTGATACGTTATCTCAATTCAGAAGTTTTGACAGTTGTCTTATATTATTTCCTACATGATAGAGTTTAGCTTTTTTTTTTTTTTGCCATGTTTTTCTAGACCTGTGATACTTACATAATATGTGTGCACCCTGTCTTCAAGGTTAATCATTTTGACTTGTGTAGGATTCATGTATTCTTTTTTTTTTTTTTTAGTGAGGCAATTGGGGTTAAGTGACTTGCCCAGGGTCACACAGCTAGTAAATGTTATGTGTCTGAGGCCGGATTTGAACTCAGGTACTCCTGACTCCAGGGCTGGTGCTCTATCCACTGCACCACCTAGCTGCCCCATGTATTCTTTTTAAATCGTTACCTTTTGCTTTTCATTGCCAGATTTTCCTCTGCTTCAGTATTTTTGTATTCTAAACCTGTTCATCTCGTTCACATATACATTATACATCCATTTCCCCCCTAATCTGCTGATTGAACTTTTACTTTTTTCACTTCATCTTCTAAATTCTGACCTATATTCGGTTCTAATTTCTCCTCTAATTTTTTTTGGAACCATTCAGGAGTTTTAAATTTTGTCCCATGTTCTCTTGGGAGTTTAGAAGAATCTACAATTCATCAGAAGCTGATTCAACTTTTTTTGCCTTATTATATATAAATTTGGTTTTTTTTTTTGGTGAGGCAATTGGGGTTAAGTGACTTGCCCAGGGTCACACAGCTAGTAAGTATTAAGTGTCTGAGGCAAGATTTGAACTCAGGTCCTCCTGACTCCAGGGCCGGTGCTCTATCCAATGCACCACCTAGCTGCCCCTGCCTTATAATATTTTAAAGAGAGCTTTGTTATCTCTTTGAGAATTTAGTATGCCCCCTTCTGGTTTTAGGATCCACTCTGTTCAATTATCTGTTTCTGCTCTGGGCTTTTGTTTTCTCTTGTAACTTTTGATGTTTCAAAAAAAAGTTTTGTTTTCTTTTTAATTCCTATCACTAACTTTCTGGTTCCTTTCTCTTTGCTGGGGGGAACATTTCTGAAGTCTTTTGCAAGTCTGCCTCAGTCTTCTTGAAAAAAATTAGTCATGTAAGGAAAATCTTCTTAACATTTAAGGTTGTTTAAAAGTAGACTGTTGCCTCAGGAGGCAACAGATTCCTTTTTATTGAAGGTTTTCAAGCATCTGATGACCATTTAAAAATTTTCCTTTTGATATAGATAGATCAAACTAGATCTCATATGACAATTCATTTGCCTTAAAACCTGGTTTATTTTTGTTTCTACTGAACCCTCACAATGATACTGCTGCCTCATTTATAATAACCTTTCCCTACTTCTCCCGCCCTCCTGAGAGAAATAATTATTAATAATTAACGATTTGGGGAGATCCAGAGTTTCTTCTTTATAGTCTTCATTTGAAAGTTTAGTCTCTTGATGGACAGTGGATTAACTCTCCTCAATCTTGGTCAGACCATCCAACCTTAAAGGAATCTTTTTCTTTCTTTTTTTTTTTTTTAGTGAGGCAATTGGGGTTAAGTGACTGACTTGCCCAGGGTCACACAGCTAGTAAGTGTTAAGTGTCTGAGGCCGGATTTGAACTCAGGTACTCCTGACTCCAGGGCCGGTGCTCTATCCACTGTGCCATCTAGCTGCCCCTAAAGGAATCTTTAATCTAAGGTGAATCCCACTCAATTTAGCTTGGAAGGAGATACATCCTTTTGTCTAGATTGTCCAAGGCTGGGGATAGTCTGGGTATTAGGAAAGTCTCTCTGTTTAAGAGTGACATCATGTCACTCTCAGTCCCTAATTGGAGTGAGCTCACTTCTCTTTGTAAAGTTCATCTCTCATTAATTGTTTACCAATCAGTGTTGAATGCCACCCTCAGGGACACCCCTCTTCCAAGGGCATATAAGCTGTGAGCCCACTGCCATGAAGGTCTTTGGCATTTGAGAATGCCACTGACCTTTTATTAAAATTCTGGCATTATTAATAAAATGACTAATTACCCAGAAATTATGTCTCTCAAATTTTTTAAACACCACACTCCTTTTCTTACCCTTAAGGATATATAAATGAGCAGGTTGCTTGAAAAATGAACTCTTTATAGGTTGCTTTTCTTGTAAAAAGCATCAGAGATTGGACAAAGCAGATGTTTAATTGAGGATTAAAAGCTGGGGAACAAAACCTTTTTTCTCTAATGAAAACTATAGAGGTAAGGCTTCCCTGCAAATATCCCTAGGAAAGCTATTCACAGTACTTCAATTCACAATATGGTGTACCCCATAAAATCAGAGAATAGTAGACTAGATATTCTCTGAGTTTTCTTCTAGCTCTAAGTGACTCATTTTATAAATGAATTATAGTTTTAGAGAGTTAGAGTAACTTGTGAGTAACTTGTTCAAAATTATACAGTTGAACTCAGATCCTTTCCTGAAAATAGGGTTTGAGCTTGTGAAAGAAATAATGCAAGCATCTCATTCCTTTCCCCAACTACCCACTCCCTGGCAAGCTGAGCAAACCCTAAGGCCAAGTGGTCAGCAAGGAAATAACAACAGTAATAACTCCTATTTGCATAATGTTTTAAGGTTTTGTAAAACAATTTATATACATGAACTCATATTCACAACAACCTTATGAAGTTGGTAGCATAGAGATGGTTATATCTATTTCCCAGAAGAGAAAACTGACTTAAAGATAGCAGAATTAGTACTTAAGAGAAGCACTGATCCTGTCTATATGGTTCAGCTGGGGCTAGTGAAACCAATGGAGGCTTGGTAAGACTCAGGGTAGATCTGTAAAAGGAAATGAGGAGCCAAGCTTACATGAAACTCAATGATAAGGGAGAGACAATTCATGGAGTCCCAGTCACACAAACAGGTAACTGACTTACTGACTAGGGTCTCTTTGTACTGAGAATGCCTGACTGTTTCCTTAGTCCTTTTTTGCTTAGCTTGGAGTCAAACTTTCAACTGTCTCTGACAACAATAGCACTAGGTACCTCCAGGGAACTGAAGAGAGAAAGTGGTTTATATTTCATAGTATATATTTCATTTTTCATTTTTATTTTTTGAGACTGTGTCTTCTTATCCTGGCCAGGCTGGAAGTGTGGTGTCCACTCATAGACCCAATCCCACTATCAATTGGCATCGAAGGTTGGACTTGCTCCATGTCTGTCCTGGGCTAGTTCACAGTTCACAGTTCACCTCTCCTTAGGCTGCCTGCTTCCTACGCTTTTCCATTACCCACCCTGCCCTTGGGGACTCACCATATTTGTGTTGGGCTTAGGGTAGACACTTGATTGGTTTACATCATTGCAGTTCAGAACTCCTGTTCTCAAGAGATCTACCAGCCTCTGCCTCCCAGAAGTAGACTATAGGCATGTGCTCCTGTGCCTAGCTATTATATAATGTTTCGAAAGGTTATATCTTTATTTTATGGATGACCTATAGCAAAATATCAACTCCTCTCTCACTGAACATATGCCTAGGTTGGGTTGGACTCCAACTCTTGGTTTTCTGTTTTTATTTGATGTTAGTATGTTTTGTATTAGTCCCTCTAGGTTGTTGGGCCTAGATTGTGAACTTAAAGCAGGTATTGGGTCTGTCGAGTTTCCTTAGTAAGAAACCCTTCAAGGATTTTGTGCAAACAGGCATATTTTGATGATGTCTTCCCCCCCCCCCCAGGTAATTCTCTTCCCCTCCCTTGAAGTCCTCCTTCAACAAAAGTTGATCCCAAGAAAGGGAATGATAAAGTCATTTACATTGAGATTTAAATGACTGATAAGATTTAAAGTCCTACCTTGCCCAAGGAGTTATGATGCTGCTGCTGACTCATGTTCACTGACGAAAGATGAAATCATTGATTTAGACCAATTCTGTGACCCACTAAGTGGAGGGCAGAACAGTATAAATTCACAAGGGTGTAGTTATAATTACCATTCAATCAACTTTTATGGTGTTTATAGGCAACCACCTTGTAGACTGTGTAAAGAGGGCATTTCCATGGAAATGGTATGGGTGTGGTTGAGAGAAGGAAGACTCATAGTTTGCTTGTGGATCCATAATTTGACAAAGGGTAGATTGGTTTGGTATTTTTATTTATTTATTTTGGGGTAGGGATGAGTATTCATCTGAAACCCTTGTGGAAAAGTAGAGGAGTAAAGGGTTTTCTTCTATGTGTAACTGTTGTTCCAAGAAAAACAATCTCACTCCATTTTTTCATTTTGTGAATGTTTTCCTTGCTAACTAATAAAAGGTAAGATAAATAAGGACAAAGCCTGGAAGAGACTCTGATTGGGTTGGGCAGAATATAGATGCTATTCTACTTAAAGGGAGAAAATTTAACCATCAGTATGGTCTTACATATATGTATGTGTATGTGTATGTGCAAATGCATGTGTATGTCTATGTGTGTATGTTTATGAATATGTATGTATATGTGTATATTTGCATTTAATTATAGCCTTCTCTAGGATGTGGGAGGGAGAGGAGGGAAAAAATAAAATAAAAAGCGTACAACAGAGAACAAAAGAAAACCCAGAAAAAAAGCACAAAAAAGCAGGGTTGCTTTGAAAACAATGTGTAGGATTTATTACATAGGTTTTTGTGAAATGGAAATGTGTTGCTTTATATTAAATCCTCTCTTATGTTCTGTTGTGTACATGCAAATGTTCTTTTTTTTTGCTTTGTATTTAAATTGAAAATGAATAAAAAATTTAAAGAAAAAAGAAAATTTAATTATCAGCTCTCACAAGCCAGTAGGAGATGGCTCTAGCATGTCTGCTGCAGTGCCCAGATGGGGTTCTCTCTTTTGCCTCTCTTCTCCTCTAGGATCACAATTTATTCCCCTCAAAAAGAAACTGATCAAGGCATTTTTTTTGGATCAAAACATTTATACTGAAGTTTAAATGATTGATAAGATTTAATGATCTTCCTTTCCTAGGGAAATATGAATTTGAAGAGGGACAAAGCCCTTATGTGACTTTAGGCAAAGGAATAAATCTATGATTTTGAATTTCAGTTGCCAGTATAGCTAAGTTGGGGATTTTTTTTTGAGAGGGGCACTTCTTGCTGTCCCTCAAATCCTACTCAGTGACTGTTGCATACTCATAGGGCCATGTCTAGTCCCATGTTGAGGTTGAAAGGACATAATAATGATGCAGCATAAAGGGCACTGGATGGGAATTTTGGAGACCTGGGTTCAGGTTCTAGTTTTGTTCCTAACTCATTCTGTGTAAGGCACTTGGACAAGTCATTTTGCTTTTATGAACCTCACTGTTCTCATATGTAAAAAATGATGGACCAGGCTAGATAATTTTTTGGGGGGGGGGCAGGGAAATGAGGGTTAAGTGACTTGCCCAGGGTCACACAGCTAGTAAGTGTCAGGTGTCTGAGGCTGGATTTGAACTGAGGTTCTCCTGAATCCCGGGCCAGTGCTTTATTCACTGTACCACCTAGCTGCCCCCCAGACTAGATAATTTTTTTTTTTTTGCAGGGCAATGGGGGTTAAGTGACTTGCCCAGTGTCACACAGCTAGTAAGTGTCAAGTGTCTGAGGCCGGATTTGAACTCAGGTACTCCTGAATCCAGGGCCAGGAGGCTAGATAATTTTTAAGGTCCCTTTAAAGTATTTTTGTCATCTTTTACCTTGTCTTCACAACTTTAATATTAATGCAATTTATAAATTAATATATTAATATCATTCAGATTAGGCTTGATATTATTTATAAAATACAGAGATGGATACATTCATTACAGGAGTTTGCATTTTTCTACATAGTAATGTAATCCTCCCCCTTCTCCCCAAAGTCCCCAGACAAGCAGACTTGTGACTTTGGACTGAGCTTTGTTTATAAATATTTAGACCATCTGTTGTTCATTTGTAAATAAATGCCCTGTTAGCACAACTTTGCCTTATAACAGGAGTGGGTTTGTTTTTTTCCCAAAGAGAATTTTGTAACCCTTAAAGAGCTTTAGCTGGCTTACTAGATGGAAGAAAATTCATCTATAAATGATCATTTCCAGCATGTTAGGGGAGGAAAAAAAATTAAAGACTGAGCTGAGTGGAGAAAATGAGATCAGAGCCATCCTAATAGTAAATCCCTAGGATCAACAGTGCCAGGGACAGAAAGAGAAAGTATAGATGTCCCTTAAATCATTTCCCAGTCAATCTGGCTCATTTTTCCAACTGATACCTGGAAAAATTCAACTGTATTTCCCCCTTGGGGTGACAGTGAGTGACATCAATCCTAGGCCATTCTTTCTTCTTCTATGGGTACTCAGAAGTAGGGAGGTGCATGCCCTCATAAGTGGGTTGTACAGGTTCACATAGTGCCTCTTATTGTGCTCCCTCATCTCTCCCTCCACAGTTCTACCATACATGCCTTTCTCAGTCATCCAGACTCTGGAATAACATCAGAATGACCTTTAGGAAGTCCACTCAAGCAGCGATGTCACAGATGGATTGGAGAGGGGAAAAGCTGGAGGTATGAAGACTACTTATGTGGCAATAACCTGTACTCCAGGTGAGGTGAGGTCCTGAATTGGGGTAGTTGCAATGAGAGTAGAGAAGAAAGAAGAGAATAGATGAGAGAGATATGGTGGAGGAAGAATTAACAAGGTTTGGCAACTGATTGAATATAGAGGGCAAGGAAGAAGGGAAGAAGAGTCAAAGATGACTGAGATCTTGAAGATGAATGATTGGGAAGATTGTGGTGCCATTAACACAAATGGAGAGGTTGAATGGAGGGGCAAATTGAGTTCATTTTGAGGCATGTTGAGTTTGAAGTATTGGTGGTACATCTATGTGGCAATGAACCTTAGTGATTGTTTATTTTCTCTAAAGTGACTAAGTATTATCTTTCTATCTCTTACATTTCATGAAAGAAGAAATCACTTTTCTTTTTTTCTGGGAGGGGGGCAATGAGGGTTATGTGACTTGCCCAGGGTCACACAGCTAGTAAGTATCAAGTATCTGAGGCTGGATTTGAACTCAGATCCTCCTGAATCCAGGGCTGGTGTTTTATCCACTGTGCCACCTTAGCTGCCTTTTGGTGGTACATCTATGAGTGGCAACATGACATAATGAATAGAGCACTGTACTTGGAGTCAAGAAGACCTGGGTTCAAATCCCACCTATGATACTTACCAACAATATGATCATGGGCAAGTCATTAAACCTTGTTCAAACCTGTTTCTTAAATTGAAAATTGGGATTAATAACATGTGTAGTACCTATCTCACATGATTATAGTGAGGCTCAAATGAGATAAATAAGCATCTTTATAAATTGTAAAATGCTATATAAATAACAGTTAATATTATTTAGGTAGAGGAGTCCAGGAGATAGTTGGAAAGTGGATAAGGGACTTCCACAGAAAAACACATTCCTATTCTGTGGAGCTTGCTTAATATCAGTTTCAGGTTGTTATTGTCATTGATTTTATAATCAGAGTAACCTCATGTTTCTATTTTAAAGTTTTATTGATACTTAAAATAAAAAAAAAACCACTATAACTTCCCAATAACTACTGCTCCCAAAAAATCCTCCTTCTTACCAAAGACAGGTTAAGTAAAATAAACATTGAACCAGTTGTACAGTATTTGCAACATACTATGGAGCAGCAAGGTGGTGCAGTGGATAAAGCACTCGCCCTGAAGTTGGGAGGACCTGAGTTCAAATCTCATCTCAGACACTTACTAGCTGTGACACTGGGCAAGTCATTTAACCCCAATTGCCTTAAATATCTGGGCTATCTCCAGTTGTCCTGATATATATCTTGCCACTGGACCCAGATGACTCTGGAGAAGAGAGTAAGGTTGGTGACCTTTCATAGCCCTCCTTCACTTAAATGCAATTTAGTACAAGTCATGACATCACAATCACATCCCTATGTCATGGTACTCTTCGGGAATGAGGGACAAACAACAATTTGCAACATTCCACATCCATAGCCTATCATACTTCTATTTCTCTGTGGAAAGGAAGGAAGCATAATTTCATTACCAGTCCTGTGGAATCAAAATCATTCATTTTATTAATCTGAAATATGTTGTCTTTAAGTATTTCCTTCTACATTGTTGCAATTGATGTTCCTATTATTCTCCTTATTCTGCTTTCTGGATCAGTTTACACAAATCTTCCCAAGTTTCTCTGGATTGCTCCTATTTATTATTTCTTTACGGCATAGTAATATCCCATTACCTTTATACACTACAGTTTATTCAGTTATTCCCCAATTGATTGGCACCTATTTTTGTTTTTAGTTTTTTCAACCACAAGAAGTACTGCTATGAATATTTGGTATATGTTGGACTTTTCCCTCAGAATTTGACCTCCTTGCAGTATATGCCCAGTAGTGGACTCTGGGTGAAAGAATATGATATTTATTCAATTTTCTTGTATAATTCCAATTTTTTTTTTAAAGAATGGTTGGATCAATTCACAAGTCCATCTATAGTGCATTATGGTTGCCTCCCCCCCTCAAATTACTTCTAACATTCATTATTTTTCTTTTACTAATTTATTGGGTATGAAGTACAAACTTTATGAATCCCTATTGTCCTTCAAATTTCACTTATAGAATTAGACAAAAAGAAAAAAGGAAAAAATTCACTTTGATGGACAAAAGGCCTAAAATATGATGGGAAATAAAGGGGGAAAAAGTAAGGAGTGAGGGAGATATATCACTTCCAAATTTCAAATTATATTTTCAAGGTGTAATCATCAAAACTATTTAGTACTAGTTGAAAAGGAAATCAGTGGAAAAGACTGGATAAACAAAAATGAGAAACAATCTCAATAACCCAATGTTTGATAATACAGAGAACATCTATTAATTTGGGAAAAGATCCCTATTTGACAAAAACTGCTTAGAAAACTGGAAAACAGTTCTGCAGAAATTAGATTTAGACCTACATTTCACACTATATACTATAATAAGCTTAAAATAGATATGTGACTGGAATGTGAAAGGAGGTCACACCATAAAAAAACAGAAGAGAATGAGATCAGGTACATTTCATAGCATATCATTCAATAGAATGGGAACATTTCATAGTTGTGAAACCATAGGCCCCCTTTCTTATTAACACTTCCCACCATCAGTTTTGCCTTGACCTTGGGACTGGCTGAGAGGGAGATTTGCTCTCATAAACCACCCTCTCCCATATTTTATATCTATGGGAAGAGGAAGTGTGTGAGCCACGCGAGCTAGGACAGAATGATGTAATTATATCTGCCATGGAACCTGGAAGAGGGGCTGCCATAAAAAGGCTCCCCATTTTGTGCTTTGGAGCTGAGTTGGGGTGTGCTTACCCTGCAGGAGGCAGATCCTATGTTTCTGTGACCCTACTGCAATGATTGTTCAGTTTCCCCTTCCCCTCTCCCAAGATGACTAACCTATGTTTCTGAGTCTGATATTCCTTCCAGAACAAGAGGCTTATTCTTGCTTTTTCATGATTATTTTGTCTTTTTTTTTTTTTTTTCAGTTTCCCAAGTTTAATTGCAATACTGTGGGTGACCACAGGGAGAGAACCAGAATAGTGGAAAGGTATCTCTCCTATTTTGTCTTTTAAGGTCACCATTGTGATAATAGCATGATACCAATGGGATAAATCTCATTGCTAAAGTTTTTTTTTTTGTTAAACTTTTATGTCATGAAGTTAAATTTTATTTGTACTATTATTGAATGCAGTATTTTGAGGAGGTGATTAAGAAGGGAGAGAAATAGATCCAAAACTACTATATTTTGCCAGAGTGAGATTTCTGACTGGGGGTTCAGAACTGTAATAGAGAAAGCTATTGATTCATTTTGTTTAAATTTCTCAGGCCAGAGAGATTATATTTACCAGGGGTTTTCTAGGCAAATAAAGGAGAAACCATTTGTAGCTAAACGGCTCGGCTGATACTGAACTGGGCATCTGCTATCCATTTGGTCTGGTTTGATGGTAAACTCCTTCAGAGAAGTCAAGTGAATGGCTAAGGTGAAAGTCATATGCTAAGGGGAAGAATAGCTCAGCCTCCTCAAAAGGTCATGAGCACTGGAGTAACATCATTGCTGCATGTATATGACACTTTGAGTGTCATGGGATGTCATAGGATGAAGTATTCTACAAAGAATTTCAAATATATAACTACTTTTTCTTTCATAAAAAGAAGTGCTGAATATGCAAGAAAAGACATGTGATGGCATGGTTTAAGAAAGTGGTGATAGGAATGTCATTTTTGAGACTGCATATGGAAAGGCAAGGGAACCTTTATTTCATTCCATTAATATGCCACAGTATATTTACTTAAATAATCTTCCCCCCCTTTGATATTTGTTTTAAACAGAGGAAACCAGGCAGTCATTCTATATGCCCCTGACTCTTTTTTTTTCTTTTTTTTAGTGAGGCAATTGGGTTTAAGCGACTTGCCCAGGGTCACACAGCTAGTAAGTATTAAGTGTCTGAGGCCGGATTTGAACTCAGGTACTCCTGACTCCAGGGCCAGTGCTCTATCCACTGTGCCATCTAGCTGCTCCATGCCCCTGACTCTTGACATATTGCTACCCATGGCAGACTTTATGTCATAGCAATAGATCATATTTATCAAGAATTTTGAAGTTTACAAAGAACTTTTCTTGTGAAATTGGCAGTACAAGTATTACCACCATTTTATGGAAGAAGAAACTGAGGCTCAGGGAGATTAACTGATTTTATTCATGGTAGGATAGGATTTGGACCTTGGTTTTCTGAGTTCAGATACAGTCTTCTTTCCACCATATGTGATATTGCTTAATAAGAATAAGGGTTTACATTTAATTAGTGATTTAGGGCTGATGGAGCCCTTTAAAAGCATCATCTTATTTGGTCCTCATAATGACCTTGTGAGCTAGAAAGTATTTTTATATTTAGTTTTATAGATGGGAAAACTGAGGGGCAGGGAGGTTAAAGTGACTTGTGAAATTACTTTGATGCCTTCCCACTTTTAGAATGTAAAACAATTGAAAGCAGGAACTGTTTCTTTTTTCTTAGTATCTTTAGCGTCTTCCAAAATTTCTAGTTGTTGAGTCCTTTCAGTCGTGTCTGACTCTTTGTAATCCTATTTGGTGTTTTCTTGTCAAAGATACTGGAATGGTTTGCCATTTCTTTCTCTAGCTCTTTTAACAGGTGAGGTAAACAGGGTTAGGTAACTTCCCTGGGGTCACACAGATGTGCCTGAGGCTAGATTTGAACTCATGAAAATGAGACTGCCTAATTCCAAGGCTGGTATATCTATCCACTGTACCACTTAGGTGCCCAATAGAATCTCGGATTTGGGAGAGACCTTTTAGGGTCATGAAAAACACTGAAACCCAGAGAAGTTAAATGAATTGCTCAAGGAAACACAGAAAGTGGCAGAGCCAGGATTCAAATCCAGGTTGTCTGACTCTAAATCGGCATTTTACCAACTGCATCACAACCCCTCCATAGAAAGTATTTAATAAATATTTGTTGAATGTTGCTTTTCTTTATTAACACACAAACTCCATAAGACTAGGATTGTTTTGTTTTTGCCTTTTATACCAATGTTTTATACAAGGTGCTCACTTAATATTTATTTATTGTTTGTTGATTCAAAGTGATAAGGGCTTGAACTAGATTTGTGGGAGTGGGGTTTGAAAGGAAGGGAAAGATGATAGAGCATTCAAGGGGAACACATAGTTTGAATTTGGTGACTGATTGGATATGGGGGACAAAGAAGAGGGAAAAGTCAAAGCTGACTCCAAGGTTTTGAGGCTAGGAAGCTATTAGAATAATCATAATGATTCACATGTCTTTTTTTTTTATCTATTCACTTTTTAGAAATCTTTATTTATGGAACTATAAATGCATCTTTCTTAAGAATTAAATTCATTTTAATCTGGAATAGAAAATGCTCAATTTTGGAAACATGGGAAAAGACTTAGATGAACTCATAAAAAAATCAGATTGAGTCAAAGTCACATAAGCTCTAAATCTATCATTCCTATAGATTTATGAGCATCTGCCTTTTGTCCTGAGGCTCTTCAGATTGATTAGGACTTTTTTAGTTAACTGTTTAGGTTTACATACTTGATGTGAAGGCATAATTGAGTTCCTTTCATTGTTTTGTAGCATTTAAGATAGAGAAATGTATTTAAAATAATGCAAAATGAATTGCTACCATTGTGAAGGGATCAGCAAGAGTTGGGAACCTTAAAATTTTAATTATAACTTTCTAACCCACCTGTTATGTCTTTAGCAAAATACACTGTTACCATTAGACAGCAATATACTTATCATTGGAGTTTTAAAAGCCAGCATTATATTGGGATTTATAATCTGTATAATGTAAAAGTCTTGAAAAGAAATCCTTTCTCAAGATAATCTTTTTAAAAAATTTTGTGCTCCAAAATAGAAAAAGCATGTGGAGAAATGACAATGGGTTCAGACAGTATGAGGGGAAAGGAAGAGGATTCATAGAACCCAGGCCAGTAGAAGTGAAATTTGGTCAGAGAAATCCAGTTAATGTAGTGTCTCATATTCCAGGGTTTGGAAATTTTCTTTTCTTTTCTTTTTTTTTAAGTGAGGCATTTGGGGTTAAGTGACTTGCCCAGGGTCACACAGCTAGTAAGTGTTAAGTGTCTGAGGCCGAATTTGAACTCAGGTACTCCTGACTCCTGGGCTGGTGCTCTATCCACTGTGCCATCTAGCTGCCCCTGGAACTTTTCTTATGGAATTGTGGACTTCATGGAGACAAAAGGGAGGATTTGAATTCTTTTCCCAGTGGTTACAGTAGCTGTCATAAATTCAGGTCCATACCAACAGGGGTTTGGCATATAAGTATAAGACATTCAGTCTACAGAAAATATACTTCCTGATGCAGATTCACAAATGGTTTCTTTCTTTTTTTTTTTTTTTTAGTGAGGCAATTGGGGTTAAGTGACTTGCCCACGTCACACAGCTAGTAAGTGTCAAGTGTCTGAGGCCGGATTTGAATTCAGGTCCTCCTGAATCCACTGCCGGTGCTTTAACCACTGCGCCATCTAGCTGCCCCAACAAATGGGTTCTTTAGCTCACTTAAAATAACTTCTCATAGACTTAACTCTTCTCAGCAATACAATGATCCAAGATAATGCCAAAGGATTCCTCCCCCCTCCCCCATGGCAATGAGGGTTAAGTGACTTGCCCAGGGTCACACAGCTAGTGAGTATCAAGTGTCTGGCATCAGATGTGAACTCAGGTCTTCTAAATCCAGGGCTGGTGCTTTATCCACTGTGCCACCTAGCTGCCCCTAATGCCAAAAGACTTTTTTTTTTTGGTGAGGCAATTGGGGTTAAGTGACTTGCCCAGGGTCACACAGCTAGTGTTAAGTGTCTGAGGTCGGATTTGAACTCAGGTCCTCCTGACTCCAGGTCTGGTGCTTTATTCACTGCGCCACCTAGCTGCCCCCTACCAAAAGACTTTTGATGGAAAATGCTCTCCACATTCACAAAAAGAACTAAGGAGTCTGAATGCAGATTGAAGAATACTATTTTGACTTTTGTTGTTGCTTTTTTGTAATTATTCTTGTTTATTCTTTCTTGCATTTTTTCCCTTTTGTTCTGATTCTTCTCTTACAACATGACTAATGTGGACATATGTTTAACATGATGGTAATGTACAACATATCAAATTGCTTGCTGGCCTCAGGAGGGGGGGAGGGAAGGGAGATTGGGAGAAAAATTTGGAACTCAAAAATTTTTTTACATGTGATTGGAAATAAAATAAAAAATAAAATAAAATAATAGCTTCTTGTCCCTCTATGACAGTGGTTCCCAATTCTGCCCTCCCTTTGTCCCCCAATAGCACTTATCTTTACCATGAGGAATCATGGCACATTGAATTTTAAAGTTGGCAAATAAAGGATTTCCAGGCAGAACTGGGTCTCCAGATCTATTAATCAGATGTTGATACGTCCCCAAAAGGCATCTTTGTATTTCCACAGATAAAGCTGCAATAATTCACATTTCCATAGTGTTTTAAGATTTACAAAATGCTGCCTTCACAGCAACTCTGACATAATGATAGAAATCACGAAGTCAGGAGGGTGAGTTTATTCGTGAAGAAAATGACACCTTAGACCTTTAACCAACGCAATTTAAAAAGTTATAAGGTATTAGTATTATGCTCAAGAGGGAATAGACAAAAGGCAGATAGAATTTGGAAGTTGGTGCTCAGAACAGAGGCAGGGTTAGAGATATAAACTTAGGAGTTAATTTGCTTAAAGGTAAGAGTTGAAGTCACAAGAATGGGTGAGACTTTTGAGGGAACTTCTGAGAGTGAAGCAAAAAGGACCAAGGATTGAACTTTGAAGAATTTTCATAGGTGTGGGAAAAGATAAAGAAGGAAATGGACAAAAAGTGGTCAGAAGGGAAGAAGGAACATCTGAAACATTCAACATGATTTATCTCCTTCTTCAAGCTATTTCTTTGAATCCATGAAATTATTCTGAGAGGTCAAATGAAGGAGCAAAGGCCACTGGATTTGGTAATGAGGAAGGTGATGTTGACTTTTAATCAGGAGTTCTAACTGTGACTTTGTGTTTTAGAAATATTTTGATAATTATATTTAAATATAATTGGTTCCTTTGTATTCCTATGTATTTTGTTTTATACATGTAAAAAAATTATTCTGAGAAAAGGCCTAGGGGTCACCAGACTGACAAAGAGGTCCAACACATGAAAAAGGTTAACTGCTGCCTTAGTGGGAGAAGCTTCTCCAAGATGGAAGGGGCATCAGCCCCCAGATGTCAGATTAAGAAGTAACGAGTAGGGGCAGCTAGGTGGCGCAGTGGATAGAGTACTGGCCCTGGAGTCAGGAGAACCTGAGTTCAAATTCAGCCTCAGATACTTAACACTTACTAGCTGTGTGATCCTGGGCAAGTCACTTAACCCCAATTGACTCACTAAAAAAACAAAACAAAACAAACAAAAAAAAGGAGTAACAAGTAAGTAGATATGGCTCACATATAAATATTCAGTAGTGAATTTGAGAAAAATAGAAGAATATATGGTAGGCATGTCAAGGTTTTTGTTGTTGTTGCTTAGTTGTTTCAGTCATGTCTGATCCTTCATGACCCCATTTGGGGTTTTCTTGGAGTGGTTTGCCATTTCCTTTTCTTCTTCTTTTTTTTTTTTTGCTGGGCAATGGGGGTTAAGTGACTTGCCCAGGGTCACACAGCTAGTAAGTGTCAAGTGTCTGAATCCGGATTGGAACTCAGGTCCTCCTGAATCCAGGGCCGGTGCTTTATCCACTGTGCCACCTAGCTGCCCCCGCCATTTCCTTTTCCATCCCATTTTCAGGAACGAGGAAACTGAGGCAAATAGAGTTAAGTGACTTGCAGAGGGTCACATTGCTAATAAGCATCTGAGGTCAGATTTGAACTCACCAAGATGAATCTTCCTGACTCTAGGCCCAACACTTTATCCACTGTGCCAACCAATGATAGGAGAAATCTATGCTACTGTAAAAGCAGAGTGGAAGAAGTGGGGTAGGAAAAAAAAAAGGATTATTAAACTGACAATTTAGAACATAAGGTATTGGGGTGGGAGTGAAAGGAATTAGCCTTGGAATGGAGGAAACTGGAAGGAAGGATGCATAGATGCTGTGGGTACAAAAAATATTTTGAGTTCACATTTTATTTAACCTAAGATATGGGTTTGCTTGAAGCATCATTTCCATTTGGAATCAAATACAGCAATCAGTTGATACTGCTGTTTGTAAAACTAGGCCTGATGCCTGATTCAGAATCAGAAGACCCAGGTTCAAATCCCAGCTCTACTACTGTGACCTTGGGCAAAGTCAAATGACTTGTCTCTCTGGGCTTCCTTATATATAAGATCTAGAGTGTTGACTTAAAAAAAAAAAAACCTTCTGAGGTCTCTTTTAGTTTTGGGGGGTTGTGGGGGCAGTGCAATGAGGGTTAAGTGACTTTCCCAGGGTCATACAGCTAGTAAGTGTCAAGTATCTGAGGCTGGATTTGAACTCTTGTCTTCCTAAATCCAGGGCCGGTGCTCTATCCACTGAGCCACCTAGCTGCCCCTCCTCTCTTTTAGTTTTAATATAATTGATGATACTATGTGCATCTGGAAGTGCTGCAGGAATTTTAAGAGGGTCACAAACATGAACTGAGGACCTCCAAATAGTTGCTTGGTAGTAGTGTTCAATCCATAAGTACTTAATAGGCACTTACTGGGGACTCAGAGTTTATCAGAGAAGGAAAAGATATAGTTCCTGCATTCAGAAAGCTTATAATTTATTTGAGGGAGATCAGACTGACTTTATAATAGCTATTGAACGATATAAGATATTTGTATGTATTATATATTAAGTGCCAAAGTTGTAGAGACTCATATATATGAATATATGTGCACATGCATGTATACACACACATATATATATACATATGTGTATATAAGCATATATATTTGTGTATATAGATATAGATATATGTAAAATAGGACTTCAGGGAAGGGAAAGGCAGATGTGGCACAGAGTATCCGGAGAAGGTTTTATGGAGTAGAGGGGATTTCAGTTGAGCCATAAAAGCTGGCCTTTGTCACCTTGGCCCTCTCCTTTGCAGTTTATAGAATTTTAGAGCTCAAATGACAGAGGCCATCTGGGCCAACCTATTTTTTTTTTTTTAAACAGAAATGTACTTTGCAACATCCTTAACAGGGGTTTATCCAGCTCCAGCTCTCTAAGGGAGATCAGTGCTACTGAGATTCTCTTGAAGTTTCCATGCTTCATGAGGATGAATGGAATGGTGGGAAACAAGGAAAGGGTCCTGAGAATTATAAACTAGAAAAAAAGAGCCCAAACTGGAACAACTTGAGCATGATTGACTCACACCCTGGACGTTGTTCCCTTGGGTTTGCCCTAGAATCCTTTGAATTCCATGAAGGCTGGTTTCTCACACTTGCTCCCCTGGGGGTGTCTATGTCCGGAGCAAGACGAACAGTGAGACATTTCCCACCACGTGCTTTCTTTCTCTCTATAGACTCTGACTGTCAAGGATGAGGATATCCAAGGGTGAAGCCTCCAGAATTTGACACGATTGAGGACATGGTGATGCTGACTCACCTCAATGAAGCACCTGTGCTATATAATCTGAAGATATACTATATTTACTGGATGATGTATGCAAGTGAAGCTGCTTTAGTCTTTTTTTTTTTTTTTGGTGAGGCAATTGGGGTTAAGTGACTTGCCTAGGGTCACACAGCTAGTAAGTGTCAAGTGTCTGAGGCTGGATTTGAACTCAGGTCCTCCTTACTCCAGGGCTGATGCTCTATCCAATGTGCCACCTAGTTGCCCTGCTGCTTTAGTCTTTTTTTTTTTTTTTTTTTTGCGTGGGGCAATGGGGTTAAGTGACTTGCCCAGGGTCACATAACTAGTAAGTGCCAAGTGTCTGAGGCCGGATTTGAACTCAGGTACTCCTGAATCCAGGGCCGGTGCTTTATCCACTGCGCCACCTAGCCGCCCCCTGCTTTAGTCTTAAATGACACTTTAGGGTATGTATCGGAAGGGCCACTGGTCTAGCAGGATAACATTGCTTTTTAGTACTGATACCAACATATATATATACACCGCCATCTTAATAGCTCCCATTTCTATAGGAACTGTGCTTTCCCTCCATGATTACTTCTCATTTACCCTGTCTATATCTTACTTGTATTCATTATTGGTAAGTTGTCTTCCACATTAGACTATGAGCTCCTTGAGGGTAAGGATTGTTTTTTTGCTTTGCTTTGTGTTTAGTATGGAACACGGTTGTTGTTGTTTGTCCTTCATTCTTGAAGAGGACCATGACATTGGGGTGCTGTCATGACTTGCACTGAATTGGATTTAAGTGAGAGAAGGGCTATGCAATGTCATCAGCCTCACTCTCTTCCAGAGCCATCTGGTTCCAAGATATACATCAGGATAACTGGAGATGGCCCTGGATGTTTAAGGCAATTGGGATTAAGTGACTTGCCTCGGGTTACACTGCTAGTAAATGTCTGAGGTGAGATTTGAACTCAGATCCTCTCCATTTCAGGGTCCCTGTACCACCTAGCTTCCCCAAACTGGAACACAGTAAGTGCTTAATAAATGCTTGTTGACTTGACTCTGTAGCAGTGTGTGGTTTAAAAAGCACTTTCCTCCTGACAGCCTTGTGAGGTACATAGTGCAATTATTATCAGTTCTATTTTACAGATGAAGAAACTGAGGTATAAAGAAGAAAAATGACTTGCTCAATACCACACAGTTATAAAGTGGTAGAGTTGTGTGTGATTCAAACCCAGGTTTAGCTCATAGATTCTGCAAATTCACAGAATCACTTCATGAAGTTCCTATTTCCCTTGCAGGAAAAAGTAGCACTGCTGTTTGGTACTTTTCCTCATCTTCTGGTAGTTTTTTGTGGTCTGTAGCCTTCCCTCTTGCTTGCAGGGCTACTTAGCTCTCTCACTCAGCTACATGTTTGGCCTCACTTCTACCCTCTCTAGGCACAGCTTCCCACCTGCCCCTGACTTGCATGGTGTAGCAAACTGCTGTCATCCCATGCTTGCCCATTTGGAAGCTTCATTTCTCTTTGGCACCCCGCCCACCCCTCTCCCACCATCTGCAGATGTGTTATTGGGCAGCTTCCTATCTCTCTTGGTTGAGAAAAGGATTTACTTCTACTCTTACTGATGCATTCCTGTCACACCTAGTTGTACTATGATATCACTGGTGCCTATCATTCCATTACCTACTACAAGATGAAACTTACTCCATCCATGTCTCTCATCCATATGTGTGCATGCATGTGCATGTGTGTGTATGTATATGTGTGTGTGCATGCATGCATTCGTGTGTGTGTGTGTGTGTGTGTGTGTGTGTGTGTGTATTACCAGCATGGTAGACTGACCTGTGATACAAACATCTCTCCACCCTGAAGAACAGGCCTCTAAACTATTTGGGGTTCAAGCTGCTCTCTTGTCCTAACATATCTTCTCTTCCCAGAATCTTGACAAATCTTTGGCTTAAAAAAGTAAATTGTCAGACATGTTACTATTTAGCAGATCTTCTGGGATAGAGGCAAACTAAAGTATTTCTTTAACTTAGATTTGTTTTCCCCCTTAGAGATCCCTCTGGTATAAGATGCTCAAATCCCTTCATTCAGTTGTCCTTTGTAAATAATTCTGGTAATGATATCAGAAGAAAAATGAACAAGCCTGATTAGATACAGAGATATTTAAAAATATATATATATTTCCTGGTGTCTACTTTCTTCCTCTCTCAGACTTATTCAGATCTCTTCTGTGTCAACATAAGTCCTTACAATGACTTCCAGTGCATTAGACAGGAGTTTCTGCTGCCTACAAAGGCAAGAGTTGATAGGAAGGTCCCCCTCATATTTTTGCCATTAATAATAATGCCTACCATGATATGGTATGCGATAAATAGCTTTTCTGTTATCTTAAGTAAAATTCACAATTATTTATTTTTTTCTCTATCACTAAGAGAAGTCATATTTTCTTAAGACTATACATGGGGGAGATTTATTCTACTGAGAATTAAAAAAATTTGGAGCCCTAAGTAGAGCCTGGAAAAAGTATGTTCTCTTGTCAGACCTGCGCCACCCCATCTCCCTTTTCCTCATCTCATCAGGTAAAATGTTGTATATTTGTCTTAATCACAAAAGGAAGCAAATCCCAATTTCACATGATTGAGTCCTAATTATGGGATCCAAAAGACTATTGAATAAATTTATTCCAGTGTATAAGAGCTTTAACATAGGGATACTTTCTAATGATTTTTCACTTTTCTTGATAGATAAAAAAAAATCCTTTTGCTCCCATAAGTATATTGCACCTATCCTTTCCACCAGGGATGAGAGTTGTAGTAATAGCAGACACCTACATAGCTGAACATAAACTTTAAACTGGTTGTTTGGGAATGGAAAGAAGGGATTGGATTAAGATACAAAGTCTTTTCCAGGCAAGAACAGGGAATGTCAATCATCTGAGCAGCTGCTATTTCACCTCAGAATCACTGACTAGTCTGATTGTGATATGAAATGTCCAACCATCATGTTTTAGTGATCTCTATAGGATCCCAATCGAATCCAATTTAATCCAATCCAAGTCAATCCAATATAATCCAGCAAACATTTATAAAACTGCTAGGTCAACAACACCTAGGTCAATCCAATCTAATTTAATTTAATCCAGTCCAAGGCAATATAAGACAAATCAATATAATCCAACAAACATTTATAGGTGTTATAAGACACCTAGGTCAATCCGATCCAATCCAATTTAATTTAATCCAATCTAAGGCAATACAAACTAATCCAATCGAATCTAACAAACTTTATAAAACATCTACTCTGTGTAAGGAATTGGGGATACAAGGACAAAATGAAAAATGTTCCTAGCCTTAAAGAGTTTATATTCTACTGGGACAATCAAGCATATAGACAGAGAAGATTGTTCTTTTTTCCTTATCTATTGGAGACATGTCTTTAGCATCTAAATCAGCCACCTGAATGGAGAGGCAGAAGAACAGCTTATACTGTGGGTAGCATCTCCAGTGAGGTGAGGCACACTTTGGAGGAAGCGTGGGAAGGCGACTTGGGCAGAAAGGGCTGGAAAGGAAAGGAAACTCTGGAGGCAGTTGATGCTCATGCTTCCTTTTTGCTGTGATAAATTAACATGATAACAATTTTATCATGGCGTGAAAACTGATGTGGCAAAATGAATCTCAATGTGAGATGTCAAAAATGGAAAAAAAAAAAAAAAACATTAAAGAACAGTGACTGAAGAGACTTAACCAAATGTGGTATAGTGGATGGAGTGTTGCACTCAGGGAGACTCAGGTTCAAATCTTGCCTCAGACACTTACTAGCTGTGTGACCCTGGGCTAGTCACATAATTTTGCTTTGTATATTGTGTATAAAAAATGAAGAGATTGTACTCAAGGGTCTTTAAGGTTGCTTCTAGCTCCAAATCAATGGCTACTCTCTATGACTGATTAAATTAAAAAGTACTTTGGGTCACTGATTATTCTATACAAAGATGGTGATACTGGAAATATGAGGTCTTTGATGTAACTTCCAATGTCACCCGTGCTTGAATGGACTATGGTGATGGCAGTGCTGTATCAACGTCATTTATAGCCACTTTCATCTAGTTTCCCAAGATGGGATGGTTGCCACAGGTAGAGAAGCAGGAAATACTTATACGAGTGGTAAGCTACTCAGAACTTTGATATTATCATTAGTGCTTCCTAAGAAAGAAGGTAAATTAACATGATTTAAGGGTTACTAGGATCAGATCTAGAGCTGTAAGGGAACTAAGCGATCCAACCTCCTTTTTAAAAATTAAGTTTAATTTTGTTCAATTAACAAGTATCTATTTTCTCTTCCTGTCAACTCTTCTTCCCCTCAGTGGAAAAAACCAACAATACAACAACCTTGTGACAAATATTCATAGGCAAAAATACCCCAAACAAATTCCCACATTGGTCATGTCTGAAGTATATGTCTTACTATGTATACTGAGTCCATCATGTCTCTGGTAGGAGGTGGGTTGCATAATTCATCACTGGCATTTTGGAATCATGGTCGATCATGATGTTGATTAGATTTCATAAGTCTTTACAACTCATTCTTTTATAAAATGTTGTTGTTACATAGATCATTCTTCTGGTTCTGCTCACTTCAGTTTACCTTAGTTCATAAAGGTATTCATAGGTTTTTCTGAAGCATACCTTTTGTTATTTCTTATAGCACAACAGTACTCCATTAAGTCATGTTCCCTATTTGTTCAGTCATTCCCCAAAGGATGAATGCCTCTTAGTCTCAAGTTCTTTCCCAACACACACACACACACACACACACACACACACACACACACACACACACGTACATTTCTATAAATCCAGCTCCCTTATTTTACACATAAGGAAACTGTCTCAGGAAGGTTGTGATTTGTTCAAGATAACAAATATAGTGCCAGAATTAGCCATTTATCTCAGATCCTCTTGCTCCAGAATCAGAAGCTTTTGAGCAATTGAAAATGAGCAAGAGGGCAGAAAAAGTACTTTCTGTGGGTCCTAAATTGTCCTAGGAGACATTAGGTACCCCAGGGTCTGAGAGAAGACACATTGGTGTTTAGCATTAGTGTCCTGCCCACATGTGCCATTGACTCTTACCAAAGTAGAAGATCTAGCACTGGGAAGACTTTGAACATCATTGGGCCATCCAATATTTTGCTACCCTAGCAGCATTGGCGATTCCAGTGAGTAAACAAAAACAAAAACAAAACTGTAAGCATGACTCATTTTGCCAGTCTTGGAAAGAAATATAAATGTGCAACATTCCCATACAGTGGCTTTCTTACTAGATCATAGAGGATTATTCCTTGACTGCTCATTAGGAGCAGGAATCACAGAGGCGAGAAGGCAACAGAGTGGATGCGATATCTCCTTTTACCTCTTATCTTTCTGGGTCTTGAACATGATGTTCTGACCCTTTGTTGTTGTTGTTGTTGTTGTTGGTCCTTTGTTCTCAAAGAGGACCAATGACATAATGAAGGTTATGTCTTGACATACATGTGAATTGGATTTTAAGTGAATTTTGAAAAGTTATCAGGCTTACTGTCTCCTCCAGAGTCATTGAAGTCCAGTGGCAAAACAAAAATCAAGACAAACTGGTGATAGCCCAGGATGCAGTAGACAACCTTGCCTTTTCTAAATTAAGGTCTTTGCCAGGCACATTCAATGAGAAAGAGGTAGGTAATAATTGAGACAAAAGATGGCCTAATTTACCATCACAAAAATATAAATATGGGAGGGGAAGACACTCAAAGTTAAAAAGAACTTTTCAGGAAGGAACATTTTATGGAACCAATGGCCAAAATACTTTAGGAAAGTGGTATGGACCTTTAAATAATTAAGACTTTGGTCCTCAGTCTGTCCAGTCATTAAAAGATCAGCTCAATAAATTCCTTTTAAATACATTCTCTCTTCAAGAATCAATCATTACAGCAAACTAATCTGGAAAAGATCAATTAATTTGATTTGATGCACCTTTCCATTATATAAATGTAAAGAGAATTTACTAGACTGTTCTCTTACTTAATTCCTGTATAGTTTGAGGGCCCAGTGCTTAATTAGAAGGCATTTGAAGGTCTATCCCATTTTGCCAAGGGCTTTGCACATTATCCCCCTACAATGATTTCTCTTGAGTTGCACTATCCATTCAATTATTTGAAGGGGGTCAGAGCCTCACATGCAAGGTCCAGCAGAAGCAGACTTCTTTTGCTCTTTGCTTTACTGAGTATCAAACCCCAACTTTACTAGTTTCTTAGAAGACATCTTCCTCCTTAGAAAAATCGTGTTTGAAACACCTGGGAATATTCATGTTCTGTCTTCAATCATCCATTCCGCTTTTTTGCGTGTGTATGGTCCAGCTCCAGCTCCAGCTCTAATTGAATTGAGTTGTCAGGGGTTAGAAGGCTTTAGTTTAATGATATAGTGACCGTGCAAATTGTTATGCAAAATCAAATTGCATGAAGCTGAATGAAATTGAAAGTCAACTGGCTATTGATCAGTTGGCCTACAATCCTCCTAGGACTGACATTGTTATTGTACTAAACAGAATCCATTTTAACTTTTTGAACTCAGATTTACCCAAAGCCTTTTCGTGTTTTTTTTTTTTTTTACGCAAAGCCTTTTTTACAGATTTCAGCTGAGAATTTCTGAAAAGTATTCTGACTTTATACATCAGCTATTTATTTTGCACTAACTGAATCTGGCTGCTTTCCTTTTTTTCTAGCGGCTTGCAAAATTTTCTCCTTCACCTGGGAGTTCTGGAATTTGGTTATAATATTCCTGGAGGTTTTCCTTTTGGGATCTCTTTCAGGAGGTGATCGGTGGATTCTTTCAATTTCTATTTTAGCTTCTGCTTCTAGAATATCAGGGCAATTTCCCCTCACAATCTCTTAGAGAAAAGGAGGAAAGAATGGAAAGGGAAATGAGAGTGATATAGCAGAGTCATGAGAAAAAAGTCAACAGTTTGAAAAGCCAAATGGAAAAGGAGATTAAAAAACTGTCTGATGAAAATAACTGTCTAAGAATTAGGATTGAACAAATGGAAGCTAGTGACCTTATGAGAAACCAAGACACAATAAAGCAAATCCAATTGAATGAAAAAATAGAGGGCAATGTGAAATATCTCCTTGGAAAAACAGCTGACCTAGAAAATAAATTTAGGAGAGATAATTTGAAAATCACTGGACTACCTGAAAATCTGGTTGCTTTCTTGAGGCTTCACCATCTCCTTTGCTACTACTCACTATTAAGACCTTACTCTCATCAGGTGGAGAGCTGATAGGGACTATAGAACTCATCCAAGTTTGACATCCTCAATTCACTGATGACATCCTTTATTCACTGAGGTGAATAAAACTTAAATGATTGTCCAGTGTCACACAAGTAGTAAGCATCAGAGGTGGGATTTGAACCTATGTCCCTTAACTCTAGTGCCAATGCTCTCTTGACTATACTACACTGCCTTCCTTTTCTTTAAAGTCCCCTTCTGTATGGAAATTTTCCACTAAGGCTGGAGATAAATAAGTGGTTCCACTCTTTGCTTTTAGCAATCTTTTTTTTTTTTTTTTTTTTTTTGTGGGGCAATGAGGGTTAAGTGACTTGCCCAGGGTCACACAGCTAGTAAGTGTCAAGTGTACACTTGACTGGATTTGAACTCAGGTACTCCTGAATCCAGGGCCCGTGCTTTATCCACTGCGCCACCTAGCTTTCCCTTTTAGCAATCTTTTAAAAGAGCTTTTGCTTTTCTGTGGTAATATAGAATATTCTTTTTATTATATCATATTCAGATAAAGATCTCATCTCATTAGAACTAGTCATGGGCTTAAAATGTGATTGACTTTTGGTGACTTGGGAAAAATAGTAGGCTTTTTCCTCACTGGGGCAATTAGGGTTAAGTGACTCACCCAGGGTCACACAGCTAGTAAGTGTTAAGTGTCTGAGGCCGGATTTGAACTCGGGTCCTCCTGAATCCAGGGCTGGTGCTCTATCCACTGTGCCACCTGAGTTCAAATCCGGCCTCAGACACTTAACACTTACTAGCTGTGTGACCCTGGGCAAGTCACTTAACCCCAACTGCCTCACCAAAAAAAAAAAAAGCTATTGCTGAGCTAATTAGAGCCCAAAAGAAATCAGGAGAGAGGCTTCCATTTGACAGATTAATAAGGAAGAGGATTAAGATCATTATATGCTACTTGACCACCAAAAGATGCTGAGTAGTGCCTGGTGCCATTTAGAAATAAAGACAAACAACAGTCAAGTGTATACCCTCCGGTGGTTATTCACACTGACCAACAAGTTCTTCTCTTCCTCATGAAAGAAGCTAGTTCAAGAAATAATACTAGTAACAATCTATACATTTGTTCTTTTTTTTTTTTTAGTGAGGCAATTGGGATTAAGTGACTTGCCCAGGGTCACACAGCTAGTAAGTGTTAAGTGTCTGAGGTCGGATTTGAACTCAAGTACTCCTGACTCCAGGGCCGGTGCTTTATCCACTGCACCACCTAGCTGCCCCTACATTTGTTCTTAAAAGTATGTTTACCAACATGATTCCATTTTATTTGCAGAACAGCATAGAAGGGTAGGAGGGGGGCAGGCACTTTGTCCCCATTTTACAAGTGAGCAAACTGAGGTCCCAAGACATTAAGTGATTTTACCCTTGCTAGTAAGTGGTAGAGTGAGACTAAAATTCTGTCTCACTGACTCCCAGTACAGTGTTGGTTTTACAACATCACACTGTCTCTTTTGTCATCTTCCTGTTTCATTCCCTTACCATCTGAGATCCATATTCAATTTTCCACCTTTCAGAAAGTGGTCCTCTTGAGAATGAAACATTACTGGTATTTGGATTTATGTGAAGAATAGACTTGTGTTCTGTATCAATTCAGGGCAAATTCATCAGGCTCTATTTTGGCAGCACAGATGAGCTATCATTTGTGGATACTGACATTTGTAAGTAGTCACTGCTGTAGATGCCCAGTCAAAAGGGGATTCTTCTTCTGCCTCTAGACTTTGAAGGAAAGCCTGGGCTTGTGTCTTTATCCATTTCCCATAACGTAGATTTGTTTGAGAAACTCTGAGTGATTTTCTAGCTGTCAGGAGAGAAAAGCTACCACCTTCTGTAAGGAGAGAAAGAAGGGCTTCAGGGTCTCACCTGGGGCTGGGGGAAGAGAAGGTGTATCACACCCCAATCACTCATCTGACCCACATTACTTCTTGGATTTAAAGCTAATGATGATGATCATGATATGGTATGATGTTTTTAAAAATTTAAGAGACATAGTTTCTGGGTAATTTAATCATTTTATTAATAATGTCTGCATGTTTTTTAATAAAAGGATGTCAGTGACACCATGTCAAAGACCCTTCATGGTCCTGGGCTAACAGTTTATATGCCGTTGGAAGAGCGGGTGTTTCTCAGGGTGGTAATCAACTCTGATTGGTTTACAGTTAATGAGAGAATGAATATTATAATGGGAGGTACATATACATATTATAATGAGGGTCTGGGGGGTGGTATGTGATTTGGATCCAGAATACCCATTATCCCAGACCTGTCTGAACAAACACAAAGAGCAGGAATGCACCCCTCTGACTAAACTTAGAAATCTTTTGCTATCTTTGATTAGATCTCAGCCATCCTGGCTGGGTAAGTCTTTCTTTCTTTCTTTCTTTCTTTCTTTCTTTCCTTCTTTCTTTCTTTCTTTCTTTCTTTCTTTCTTTCTTTCTTTCTTTCTTTCTTTCTTTCTTTCTTTCTTTCTTTCTTTCTTTCTTTCTTTCTTTCTTTCTTCTTCCTTCCTTCCTTCCTTCCTTCCTTCCTTCCTTCCTTCCTTCCTTCCTTCCTTCCTTCCTTCCTTCCTTCCTTCCTTCCTTCCTTCCTTCCTTCCTTCCTTCCTTCCTTCCTTCCTCCCTCCCTCCCTCCCTCCCTTTCTCTCTCTCTCTCTCTCTCTCTCTCTCTCTCTCTCTCTCTCTCTCTCTCTTTCTTTCTTTCTTTCTTGGTGAGGAAATTGGGGTTAAGTGACTTGCCCAGGGTTACACAGCTAGTAAGTGTCTAGCGTCTGAGGCCATATTTGAACTCAGGTCCTCCTGAATGTGGGACTGGTGCTCTATCCACTGTGCCACCTAGCTGCCCTTGGGTAAGTCTTTGAGAGAGATTTCCCACACTGGTTGATTTCTGCATGAGGAAGTAGAAGAGGGAAAAAACCCCTTGGTCCTAATTCAATAATTAGTTATTCAATACAAGAGAGAAATAATCATTTCTCTCAATAGCTTGAATTTATATAGCACTTTAAGGTTTTAAAAACACTTTGGAAATACTACCTCATTTTATCATCACAGCAACCCAGGGAGGTAGGTGCTATTATTATCCAGTTTTACAGATAAGGAAACAGAGGCCTAGAGGTTAAATGACTTGCCCAGGGTCACTTAGCTTGTAAGTATCAGAGCCTGGAATTGAACTCTGGTCTTCTTGAATCCAAGTTTAGCTCTTCATCCACTCTAGTTACAATTTGTTTAATTCAAACCCTTCACTTCACAGATGAGGAAAATCAATGAAATCTTGCTTGAGGTTACAAGAGGAAGTAATAGAGCCACAATTTTAATTCAGCCTTCTGAGTGGAAATCTAGGGCTTTTAAAACTACATCAATCAATGAATTTTTGTTTTATGTATTTGGCAATGTCCCCATCGGGACAGATGTGTCAAACATGTGGCTTGGCCACAAGCAACCCACAACACTCCTCAGTGCCAAAGGAACCAGATTCAAATAAAACTGGGAAATATTTAACAAAATAAATAAAATAGGTAATATTAATATGTGGCTTTCTAAGTCAACATGCACCCTTGGGGAACTGTACATACCATTTAGTGGGCCTGTTTCTATTTGAGTTTGATACCACTGCTGTAGGATACCCAGAAGAGAAGTAAGACTTGGGTCCTGTGCTCTTATGATCTGCTTACTGAGACAAGACTGCCATGTCTCATCCAAAGATAAGTGAGTCATAATTAAATACAAAAGGAAACACTCCATTTGGAGACAGAAAAGTTGGGACCAGACCTTGCCTCTGTTGCTGGTTCTGAGACCATGGGCAAGGTACTCTTTGATCATCAATCTGATCATCAACATTGCATCATGGATCAAGAGCTGACCTGGATTCAGGTTTTTCTGAAGCATCCTGGCATTGGGACACTCAAGCACATCCTCCATGCCCCACAGGGAACATTCTAAGACAATACATTTCAGAGCAATTGCTGGGCTACAATGGTTGAATAGGTTTCCTTATACAAGGTCCAAACAAAAACAAAAGTTGTGGATGATTGTACTGGTACAACCTACCTCACAAGATTTTATTAATAGTATTTTATTTTTCCATTTACATGGAAAAACAAATTGTAACATTTAAAAAAAAATTCGTTTCAAACTTTCTCCCTTCCTTGCTCACTTACCCTTCCCCAAGATTGTGAGCAATTTGATAAAGGTTATATATGTACGATCATATAAAACATATTTCCATGTTAGTCATGTTGTGAAAGAAGAATCAGACCCAAAGGAAAAAAAAACAAAAAAAAGAAAAAAGAAAGCCTCACAAGATTTTAAGGGAAAGTGTCAACATTAAGTTGCTCTATAAATGAGTTATGATTATTCTGTGGTACAGGTCATGATTGTTTAACCACCAGAAGACTCTACTGACCAGTACTTGACCCTATTCAGTAATAAAGACAAGTGATGTTAGTCAAATACTTATCCTCAGATGCTATGCAAACTGCCGGGGATCAGAGGACCTTTTGGAAGTGACCAAACTCTCTCTTTCACTTTCAGAGATGTGTTTACTTTGCCTCTCTCAATGGCTTCTCTTTTTCCTAGGTTACAACATTTATCTCCTTACTGTAAAGCAGGGGTTCTTAGCTGGGAGCCACAGATCCCTAAGGAGTCCATGTCTAGATACTAAGTGGTTCATGACTTTGGATGGGGAAAATTGCATCTTTATTTCCACTAACCTCTAAGTGAAACTTACCATTTCTCTCAGTTAAGAATTTATATATATATATATATATATATATATATATATATATATTTAAAATCTAAATGTGTGGTCGCCTTAAATTAGAAGCTTTAGCACCAGTCTTTGGGCATTAAGCATTTATTAAAGCATACTAGGTATTAGAAAAAAAAGAATATGTGGAGTTAAGAAAAGGCCTATCTAGCCTAGAGTTCCAGCCTAGTCTGATTCTTCCTCAAGTCCTCTGCCATGAGCCCACTTCAACCATGAACTCTCTCAAACTGAGTGTGGAAACTTTTTATAGGGCTGGAGTAGAGGTGGTCCTTACACACTGCTTCAAGCTGATTGGTAGGTGTCATCCAAATCCATTGGTTCACTGGACTTGAAGGTGGTCTTGAGTTAAGTTCAAAGTCTTTAGCTTCTGAGAACAATACCTCTTTAAGGGCAGGCCAGGTGTGGTTACAATCTAATTAACTTGAAGTAGGCTAATCAGCAAAGTCAATCACTCTCACTTAATTCAATCAGTTTAGATTAACCTCCAGGTGAGCCTTTGAGTATCTGCCAAATGCCATTATTTTCTCACAATATCTACACACACATATACATATATATATATATATATATACACACACACACATATACATACATACATATATATATATATATCTATATCTTTACCAGACTGCCAAAGGTGTTCATGATAAAAAGAAAAAAAGGGGAAAAAAAGGTTCCATTGAATTTCTACTGTAAGGGTTTAGTACAGTCCTGTCAGTATATTGGTTTGTTATGTCCTTTCACCTGTTGGTGAAAAAGCCACCACCCCTCTGAGTGGGATGGGAAATACACCCATCAACCCCATAATCGAGACTTGAGGAGAAAGGAGGTCAAAGCACTGATTTTATTTCTTTCGAAAGAAAGGTGTACCACATTCACTGGGGCAACCAGGAGGTGTGACACACAGAGATAAGGAACCAAGCAGTTTTTATACCCTTTGCAGGCATCTATTTTAAGCAGGATGCAGTAATTAGGTTGAAACTATATGTTCAGCAATAAATCTTTCTCCTAGGTCAGAATGCTCCGACCTTAGGGGTCCAGCCATAGGTTATTTTGCAAAATTTCCTGTTTCAGCAAACATTGTCATGTCTACATAACGTCTCTGTGCAGACCCTATGAAGCAACTTTCAAGCTGATATGCCTATATTTAGCAGGGGGATAGTAGCTTTCTGTTCTTTTCGAGTTCTAGAGAGAGACAGAAACAGAGACAGAGAGAGAGACAGAGAGAGAGAAAGAGAGAGAGAGAGGGGCTTCTAAGACCTTGAGATCAGATCACTAGGCCGAGGTGGGGGGGCTTTTCCCTCTCAGTAGAGGGGCATATCCCTATATCCCTCTCACCTCCTTTCATTCCTGCTTTGCTCATCTGCATTTCAACCAAGATAATTTGCAAAACATATCATATCATAATATTAGAAAGTTAATAAAACCAGAGGAAACCAGCATAATTTGAGAGTCTGTAAATCCTTCTCAGACTAGGGAGCTACATTCCTTTATCTGCTGGCAAATGAAAAACCCAAACCAAAGTTCAGTTAGTTCTTCCTTCCAGCTATTGCCTTGTCCAGAAGCCTTGTCTTTCAACCAGTGGTAGGGACTCAAGAACTCAGGTCATTCCAGTCGTTTATATCTCTAATCTTCTCCACCAATAATCTAGACAGTCTCCCACCCTTATCCAGCCTCCTTCCCTTCCTCACAGCTTGTTTCCATCTGCATTCTGCACTTTTCAATGGGCCTGGGTCATGTCCAAAGTGTACTGGCTGGGCAGCTAGGTGGCACAGTGGATAAAGCACCAGCCCTGGATGCAGGAGGACCTGAGTTCAAATCCAGCCTCAGACACTTGACTCTTACTAGCTGTGTGACCCTGGGCAAGTCACAACCCTCATTGCCCTGCAAATAAACAAACAAACAAACAAACAAACAAACAAAATGTACTGGCTGCCTTTCCATGAAAATGGCTGGAGGTCATAAATTTGTCTTGCCATTTTGTGTTACAAGTGCAATTTTATCCAAAGGAAGGAAGAACCATGATAGGCTCAGCTGGCCATGGAAGACTTTGCAGAGCGAGTGGGATTTGCACCACTGGTTAAAGGAAGTGTGGGGCTTAGAAAGGCCCAGGAAGAAAGGAGAAGAGCATTGGAAATTAGAGGGAAAATGGGGTGATCTGATTTAGAGCTGGAAGGAAATGTAGAAGCCTTAAGATCCAGCCCCCTTGTTCTGAAGATGAAGAAAGTGACTCAGAGTTCTAGAGGGGCAAATTGACTTATCCAGAACCATACTAGCAGTAAGAAGCAGGGCTGGGATTTGGACCTAAGTTAGATGAGTCCAGATCTTGTGTTCTTTCCATTCTAGTATTTGAGCAAGTATTTGAAGGACATGAAAAGGACAAAGTGTATTGGGGAAGGGAGGGGCAAGTGAGTAGATCAGTTTGATTGGAATGGAATATATGTATAATAGGGTTGTGGGGTATGAGGTTATAAATGTAGGGTGACACCTTATTCTGCAGGGCTCAGAGAGCCATCAGTGTTTACTTCCCTCCATAGAAAAATGGGAGCAAGTAAAGATTTTGCATGAAAGGGAGTGAGATGATTAAAGAAATGTTTTAGGAAGTTTAATGGCATAATGATGTGGAGGACAGCTTACAGAAGGAAGGTAGAGGAGTAAGAGAGACTAATCAGAAAACTTTTGAAATAGTCCAGGTGTGAGGTGTTAAGTGTACAATCGAGACAGAAAGTAAGGGACAGACACACATTAGGAAGTGAGAAAATGGGAAATGGGCTAAAAGCCCCTTTCCTGGTTCCATCCCCCAGTTAGAGGTTTCCTGATTAGCAGGAGCTGCTAAATCTGTTTCTGTATTGAATTTCTAGATATAGTTATGGGTGTCAGCAACTTCTTCAAGGATGGACAGGGACAAGATTTTTCAGAATGACATTATTTACTAATAGGACAGACACAAAGTTTGACTTGCTATGAAAAACTCACCTCATGTAGTTTTTTTTAAATCTTGGATCTTGTGAGGCCAATTACTGATTATTGTGCATATTCTGACACCTGCTGTTGAAACTGGGTATTGTTGAATCTTTCAAGTACTCCCTAAAAAATACCCAAGAAAGTAATTGTGATACTGTGGTCTCTGAGCTTTTGAAATCAAAACCCTTTCCTCACTGTGTTTGCTAAGAGACACCTTCCAAATGTGCTAATTTGATAGTAAAAGTCAATAATGATGTTCCAGTTTGCTTAAAAGTGGGAATTTTGATATGTGTGCATAAGGATCTTTAATGGAAAATCTGAAGGCAGCACTGCTGGGGTTCTTCCTGCTTATGTGACTACTTACTGAGGGGGCTGAAGAGGTCTTGGGGATAGGAAAGAGAAAGAGTTATGGGTTTGGGATCAGAGGACCTAGGTTCAAATGCTGACGCTGAGACTAGTTAGCTGTCTGACTTTAATCTCAGTTTTCTGTTAAACATCCTCCTGATGAACAAGATGATTGCTATGGTTTCTTTCCACTATAAATCCATGGTCTTCTTTTATCACAGATAGTGTCATCCTCTTGGCTTGTCATTCACTCCCTTCTCCTTTCAGCTTAGATAAGTGGAGAGGATGAGGAGGGGCCACCAGGAGAGTGAGGGAACTTCAAACCATATCACTTGGGGATTGGTCAAAAGGAAGGGCAATACTTAGAGAAGATTTAGAGGGATCATGACCTCCCTCTGTCTTCGAATATTTGAAGGGCTATAATGCAGGCTTGGTTTACTTGACCCCAAGGGAAGAAGAAGGACCAAAGGGCAGAAGATACAGGGTAGCAGATTTTGGAAAAATATAAGGAAGAAGTTCCAATTTTGAATGATCTCAAAATAGAATTGGAGCCTTAGGAGGTAGTAGTTCCCTGACCCTGAAGATTTTCAAGGAGAGACTGGATAATCACTTGTAAGGGATGTTGTAAAAAGGATTCATGCCTCAGGTAAGAGGTGACTCTGAGGTCCTTCCAACTCTGGGATTTTATGAGTCCTTGAATCTTTAAACTTCTTTGAAGGTCAAGTTCAAATCTCACATGCTCTTCAGGCCTTTCTTCTTTGTCTAAGGCCTCCCCTGAGCTCTTATGTAGTACTAATCATTAACTGGTATTTTAAATTATTATTTGATTAATTACCATTGCTGACTGTGGAGAAGACTAATCAATTTTGCTGTTGTTCTATTGTCTTTTAATCACCAAACTATTATTCCTTTGTAGCTGGGAGAGCACTCTGTTCCCCGCCCCCCCCCCCCAAGTCTTCACACTTGCTAGTATCTTCCACCAAATTATTTTGTGTATGTGTACACACACACACACACACACACACACACACACACACACACACACACAAATAAACAAACAAATAGCAAATATTTATTTATTTATTTATTAGAGACTGGGTCTCCTTACCCTGTGCAGGCAGGAAGTACAGTGACTATTTTTGGCCTAATCCTACTACTAATTGGCATGCAAGTGCCAGCAAGTGTTGTCCTGCTTGGATTCTGGTCTGGGTCTGTTTGCCCCTCTGTAGGGAACTCAGTGAACCCACCCTCTTAGGTAGGCTCACCTTATATTGACATTGGTAGGGCTGGCATCCAATCAGCTTTAACCTGACTCTAGCTCCTGGGCCGTTCTCTCAGCCTCTCCAGTAGTAGGAATTATAGGTATGTGTGAACATGCTCAGCTGTATATAATTTGCATAGATTTTATATTTATTCTTATATAAAATTTGTTTTTAAACTTATTTTTTAAATTAGTTTATGCAAATAATTGTATTATTATTTGTGTGTGTGTGGTTTTCTCCAGTTGAATGTGAGCTCCTTAGAAGGCAGGCATTGTTTCATTTTTATTTTTGTATCTTCAGTGCCCAACAATGTCTGGCACATAGTAGGAGTTGTATAAATGTTGAATCGGATTGAATATATAGTGTACTTTCCCAGTAATATTGAATGTTAGAGTCTTACCTTGTATGTATTACACACAGGCCTAGACACAGCTATGTGACACAGTAGAGAGAGCACTTGGCCTGGAGTCAGGAAGATCAGAATTCAAACCAGCCTCAGACACTTTATTACATGTGTAACCCTGGGCAAAGTCACTTAACCATGGTCTACCTCAGTTTCCTTGAGTGTAAAATGGAGATAATAATAGTACCAACCTCCAAGAGTGTTGGGAAAAGTAAATGAGATAATATTTGCAAAGTACTTAGCACTTAATAAATGCTTACTTACTTCCTTTTCATACTTCTGTGTATACAGAAATGCCACCTATACTTCTTTATCACTCAATAGTTGCTCCATGAATATTTGTTGATTATGATAAAGATCCACAATGAGGACTTCAGGATGATTTATACCCTAGTCAATCAATTAGTCAATTCATTACATGCCTACTTTGTGTACACATTGTGATAGACACTGGGGATACAAATAGGGAAAAAAATGAAACAATCCCTATTCTCAAGGAGCTTACAGTCTATTGCAGGAAACAATATGTGGGTATATGTGTATGTGTGTGTATGCATATATATACCTATATTAAAATAAAAATAAAATAAATATAAGATAGTTTGGGAAGGAAGGGACTAGCAATTGTAATCCACAAAGGCTTCATGTAGAAAGTGGGGCTTGAGCTGTGTGTTGAAGGAAGAGAAAGATTTATGAGGCAGAGGTGAGGAAAGGGTTCTAGGGAGACCAACGAGGAAGCTGTTGTAGTCATCTGAGTGAGAGGTGAAGTGGCCAGGGCTAAGATGGCAACTGTATGAGTAGAGAAGAGGGGTCAGATGAGAGAGAGGTAGAGATAGAAATGGAAAAGGGCCCTATTTGGCAACTGATTGGATGTGTGGCATAAGGAAGAGTGAGGAGTTGAAGAAGATGCTGAATGAATGACTGGGGAGAATAGAGGAATTGGTAGTATCCTCCACAAAAATAGAGACATTTGGAATGGGGTGGGTTTTAGGGGAAACAATGAGTTTTGTTTTGAACATGCTGAGTTCAAGATGTTTTCAAGTTAGTAAGTTTTAAATATTCGATAGGCAGCTAGTGAAGATGGGAAAGAGGCTGGGGCTAAATATGTAGATGTGTGAGTTATTTGCATAGAGATGTCAATCAAGTCCCTAGGAACTAATAAAATGACTGACAGAATATAGAAGGAAGAGAAGACAGCTCAGGACAAAGTATGGGGTAAGACCCATAATGAACAAACACGCTATGGCTGATGAACTAGCCTAGGAGACTGGAAAGGAATGGTCAAGCAGACAGAAGGAAATTAAGAAAAGAGAGTGTTATGAAAACCCAGGAGGAAAGTGTGACAGATAAGAAGCCCAAGAGACAGAGCTTCTGGGTAATGAATAATCAATTTATTAGTTAGACTAGCTAATAATCAATAAATTGATGGTCAGTGGTTTTTCTTAGAAAACCAAAGACAAAACCACGGAGAGGCTGCAATCAGCCTTAATATACTTTTGGAAAATGAGATGCCCCTGACAAGTGAAAATCAACCCTGACTGGTGGACATTTAATGAGGAGTGGGCTAGAAATCTTCAGCTCTTCCAGCTGAGAATGTGCTTGACCATGAGACTCAGCAGCTTCTAGCAATCTAGACAGGAGATTCCTTCTCCATCTCCATGATCTGGGTCACCCTAATTCTAATGGAAGATTATGTAACGATTGGAATGACGCCACCTGTTGGAGACTTACTGTAGGAAAGCTCCAACATGAGGAGAGAGCCTCTGAGGGCAGGACCATGTGGTTTTTCTTAGGCATCAGGAAGTGACATTTGCTTGTGGGAGGAAGAAGGGGGAGGCTGGCGCTCTGACTCACTCTCTTTCCTGTGGACTCTGGCGGAGAGCGGAGCTAGGAATGCTCTCTCCCTTTAATAGATAGAGGAATCCAGGCCTTTCTCTCTCTCTTTACAAAATTCTTATTCTCCTTAATAAATGCTTAAAAGTCTAACTCTTGCTAAAGCTTATAATTTATTGGCAACTACTCATTAGATATTTTAGACAGTATAGCTAGAATTTTAGCCCTTACAATTACAAGATCCAGGGGCTCATTTCCCTAGGGAAAGAACTCACCTAGACTGGATTCTATTTACACTCTAAACAGAAGTTAGGTCTCCTAGTTGGGTGGGGTCAGATCCAACTAGGGAGGAGTAGGTTCCTGGAGAGTTAGGGCAATCTCATCAATCAATTATGTCTTTCGGAGACTGACTGACCTTCTACAAGGGCTGGGACATTAATGAGGAAATAAAAAAGGAGAAAAGCCTGGATCCTAATAGAATAATTGATTCTTAATATAATAGCAAAATAATAATTTCTCCCAGAAGGGTGATGAACAGTGTTACACGCATCAAAGAGGTCAAGGAGAATGAAGCCTAAGAAAAAATCATAGGATTTGGTGATTAAGAGATTATTGGTGGGGCAGCGGCTAGGTGGCGCAGTGGATAAAGCATCAGCCCTGGATTCAGGAGTACCTGAGTTCAAATCCAGCCCCAGACACTTGACACTTACTAGCTGTGTGACTGTGGGCAAGTCACTTAACCCCCTTGCTCCGCAAAAAAAAAAAAAAAAAAAGATTATTGGTGGGGACAGCTAGGTGGATAGAGAACCAGCCCTGGAATCAGGAGGACCTGAATTAAAATCTGACCTCAGACACTTGATACTTACTAGCTGTGTGACCTTGGGCAAGTCACTTAACCCTCTTTGCCCAACCCCAAAACCCCCCAAAAACCCAAGAGATTATTTTGAGAGAGTGATGAGGTCAAAAGTCAGATGTGAGAGGCCTGAGCTAGAGGAGAGTAGGGGGAGGCAGTATGAATAGACACCTTTTTCTAGGGCTTTGTCCAAGGAAGGGAGAGTAATAGAAAACAAAAGCTTGATGTCGATGGTGGGATATACTGAAGATGTTTGAAGATGGGGCACTTAGCCATGCTTGAAGACAGCAGAGAAAGAAATGAGTAGATAGGGAGAGATTAAAGATGAGACAGGGGGGTTAAAGATTAGATCAGAGAGTAGGGATGATCTGGGGGACAGTCTGATGGAAAATTCAGGAGGGGATGGGATTAAGGGCACATTATCAGAGGCTAGAGGAAAAGAGGAGAGAGCAGGATATGACATTGAGGTTTTGTTTTTGTTTTTGTTTTATTTTTGCAGGGCAATGGGGGTTAAGTGACTTGCCCAGAGTCACACAGCTAGTAAGTGTCAAGTGTCTGAATCTGGATTTGAACTCAGGTCCTCCTGAATCCAGGGCCAGTGCTCTATCCACTGCACCACCTAGCTGCCCCTAGAGGGGTTTTAAAATGGAAAGAATAAACTAGGAAGTAGCTCACAGAAAATGACCTCCCCTTTCTCAGTAAAGGAAGAGGTGAATTCCTCAGATGAGAAGAAGGGGATAGTGAGGTGCGTAAGACCGGAGTAAAGAAGTCAAGGTTCGGAATAGCTTCTGTAGGGAATAGTGAAAGAGGAATAAAAGACTTGTTACAATTAAGGCCTAGGTGAGGCTAGGTAATTTGTAATGTGTCCATCTAGTTTGGTTGGGGCAGCTTGGTGGTGCCTTGGATAAAGCACTGGCCCTGGATTCAGGAAGACCTGAAATCAAATCTCACCTCAGACACTTACTAGCTGTGTGACTCTGAGCAAGTCAACCCCAATTGCCTTAAACATCTGGGGCCATCTCCAGTGGTCCTGATGTATATATTGCCACTGGACCCATATGGCTCTGGAGGAGAGAGTGAAGTTGGTGACCTTGCACAGGCCTCCCTCTCTTAAATCCAATTCAGTGCAAATCATGACATCACCTCAACATCATGGTCCTCTTCGAGAAACAAAGGACAAGCAACAACAATCCAGTTTGGTTGTTTTCTTCTGTCTCCAGCATGTGAGCAGGAGCAGAAAAGGTAAATGATGAGAGTGATCCAGGGCTGGAATATGGCAAGGGGACAAGGAATCTGGGAGGAAAGGACAGTGTGGGGAGGAATTGGTTAATTATAGGATCAAAAAAGGGGGGAAATGGGGGTGGCTAGGTGGCACAGTGGATAAAGCACCGGCCTTGGATTCAGGAGTACCTGAGTTCAAATCCGGCCTCAGACACTTGACTTTACTAGCTGTGTGACCCTGGGCAAGTCACTTGACCCCCATTGCCCAGAAAAAAAAAAAGAAAAAGAAAAAGAAAAAAGGGGGGAAATGAAGTCAGAACAAGGGTAAAGGCCTGACTGAAGCCTGAAGGGATGGGAGGTTGTTATGAGAGTGAAGAATAAGTTTAGGAGGAGTGAGCTAGAGGGAGAAATGGAATGACAGGGAACTGTGGTAAGATAGAGGAATGTTAGAGTTTTTGATCAAGGAAATGGAACACTTGTGGGTAATGGGAAGATATAGTGTGTGACCATCTCTGCACATGGCTGAGATAGAACAGAGGCATAGGTCATGTGATTTGAGGAGTCAGTGTTTGAGGGCTGTTAGGAGGTGCAGTGGATACCACTGGAGTCAGGAAGACTCATTTTTGTCGGTTCAAATCTGGCCTCAGCCAACTTACAAGCTATGTGACCCTGGGCAAGTCACTTAACCTTGTCTGCCTCAGTTTCCTCATCTGTAAAATGAGCTGGAGAAGGACATGGCACTTCAGTATCTTTGCCAAGAAAACCCCAAATTCAGTCACAAAGAATTGGACACTAACTGAAACAGCTTAAATAAAACAACAGCAGGAATTTGAGGAAACACAATGATTGGCACATAATAGCTGTTTAATAAATGCTTATCAACTAACTGAATCTTAGAGGCCTTCTAGTCTGGCCTCTCCTGAAGTAAGAGTCATCTCTGCAATATTTCCAATAGATATTCAATCAACTTCTGAAGATCTCTAGTGATGGAGAATAAATGACCATTTTTTTAAATCATAAAAGTATTTTATTGTTTTCTAGTTACATGTAGAGATAGTTTTCAATATTAGGTTTTATAAGATTTCTAGTTCCAAATTTTCTTCCCTCCCTCCCTCCCTCCCCTCCCCCCTCCCCAAGACAGCAAGCAATGTGATATAGATTATATATGTACAATCACAATAAAAGACCATTTGAGTCAAACCTGTTCCATTTTTAGATATTTCTGCTTGCTAGAAAGTTCTTCCTTATATTTAACTGAAATCAACATCCCTTTTGCTTCCACCAATTGCTGCTAAATCTTTTCTTTGTGACTACCATCCCCTTTTCCAAATGACGTGTTTTAAACTATTTGAAAATACTACAATTGATAAATGGCCAAAGGATATGAACAGTCAGTATTCCAATGAAGAAATAAAAATAATGTATAGTCACATAAAAATTCTCTAAATCATTATTGATTAGAGAAATGCAGATTAAAACATCCTTGTGATATCATTTTACACATACCAGATTGGGTAAAATGATAGAAGAGTAGTAGAATGACAAATGTTGGAGAGGATGTGGAAAAATTGGGACACTAATTCATTGCTGGTGGAATTGTAAAATGATCCAATCATTTTGGAGAGCTATCTGGAATTATGTTCAAAAGGTTATTAAACTACTTATACCATTTGATCCAGAAATACAACTACTTATCTATTTCCAAAGATGATTGAAGAAAAAGGAAAATAACCTATATGTTCTAAAATGTTTATAGCAGCTCTCTTTGTGGTGGCAAAGAACTGGAACGTGTAGGGATGCCCATTAAATGGGGAATGGCTGAACAAGTTGTGGTATATGCTTGTGATGGATTACCACTGTGCTTTAAAAAATGATGAGCTCAATGATTTTAGAAAAACATGGAAAGACTTGCATGGAATAATGAAGAATGAAATGAGCAGAACCAAGAGAACACTATACAGTAACAGCAACATTGTTTTAAGAATGAGTTTGGACAAATAAGTTATTTTGTTGATTACAAATACCCAACTTAGGGGTAGCTAGGTGGCGCAGTGGATAGAGCACTGGCTCTGGATTCAGGAGGACCTGAGTTCAAATCCAGCCTCAGACACTTAACACTTACTAGCTGTGTGACCCTGGGCAAGTCACTTAACCCCAATTGCCTCACCAAAAGATAAATAAATAAATAAATAAATAAATACCCAAATTAACTATAAAGGACATATGAAGAAAAATGATGTCTGCATCTGGAGAAAGAACTGATAGAAATATGTACAACATAATTTTATATATATGCATATAAGTGTATGTGTGTATATGTATGAGTGTATATATAAACACCCATGTCTATATACATATATGTGTATATATACACACACATATAATATACACACACACACACATATATGTAAACCTAATCTGTGTTTAATGGTAGCCATCTCTAGGGGGGGAGGAGGAAAGAAAAAAAAGAAATTTACATGATAATTTTGTTGTATATTTGAAAGGAATAGCAAGTTGTGTATACTAGATTTGCAGTTTCATGTACAATCATCTTTTTTATTGTACTATATTATGGAAATGCTCATTTTATTCCATAAATTAAAATAAAACTAAAAAAAGAAATGTAACGATAACATTACTATCATCAAAGTCAGAGTAAAATAAAAACATAGCATCCATAGCAAAATAAGAAAGAAAGAAAGAGGGGGCGGCTAGGTGGCGCAGTAGATAAAGCACCGGCCCTGGATTCAGGAGCTCCTGAGTTCAAATCTGGCCTCAGACACCTGACACTTACTGGCTGTGTGACCCTGGGCAAGTCACTTAAGCCCCACTGCCCTGCAAAAAAAAAAAAAAAGAAAGAAAAAAAGAAAGATAATACTACCATGCTCTCTCTAAGTTTTCTCTTCTCTAGGTTAGTCATTCCCAATTCTTTTGACCATTCTTCATATGATATGCATTTGAGGATCCTTATCATCTTGGTTGCCTATGAACATACACATGCATATATTCTGGCTTATTTAGACAGATATTGATTGCCTAAATGTGTTATGCTGGAATGTTCTGTACTAGAACAAGAAGAAACTTTCTATGACCCCTCTCTTGGATTTTTCAGGACAACAGGATATGAGTTCAGCTGCTATAAAGAATAGAGAGGAGATAATAAGAGTCATATTTTTGGCTATATGGTTGCTGGGGAAAGCCAGTGTACTTAATGCATGTTAGAAATAGGAGAGTCTTTCAATTTTGTGTGAGAATCACCATGGTATCTTGCTCCCCAGCCCTGTCCCTTATTTTTTGCCTCTGCTGTGTGTCCAGGCTCATGAATCCTCCTGATATCCCATAATCCTGGCTTTATGCATAATATGGGGTCCTTCTCCCTTACACTGTCTCCTCTCACGTAGGCTGTGCCTCTCTAGGGGTAAAGCAATTTCTTTTCTTTACCAGCCACTTCATGGGATAAATGGAACCCAGTGATTGTAATTGGTGAGCAATCAGAGTGGTCTGATGGAAAGAAGGTAAAAATGTATCACTGGTGACTCAGTCAGTGACTCTACTACTGAGTCACTGTGCAAACTTGGGCAAATCATTAACTGTTCTGGGTCTTCAATTTTTTTTTTTATCAGTAATCATAGAAGCAGAGAGGATGAGAGCAGGAAGGATCCTTAGAAATCTTTTAGTACAAATCCTTCATTTTACAGATAAGGAAATGGAAGTTCAGAGAGGTCAAGGCCATGTAGCTAAGGAGTCCAGGATCAGTGACTTTTAGGGTTGCAAAGATCCTTAAGAATCATCTGGGCCGGTCGTTTCAAAAGTGGGGCTGCCTGGGTGGAGGAGGGAACTTGTGGAATAAGGCTCTTGTGGCTGTGATTTCACCCTGACTGTGCATGATGAACCAGCGACGAACAGGAAATTGGATCACATCTCACACGCCTCTACTTCCCCAACCGCCACTTTCCCATGTGTCTATCCCAGGAAGGGGCCCAAGCAGCCTCAGCACCTTTACGGACAACAGTCTGTGTTCTCTCCCTTCACAGCAAGGGTTACCACACCCTAACCCTCGTGGTTGCCACAGGTGTCCCACTCAGCAGACTCTGCGCTCTGGTACAACTGCTGGTGAGAGATCTTTCATCTCCCTTTCCCAACCTCCACCTCAAAACACACTTTTTGTTTTTGTTTTTTTGCGGGGCAATGGGGGTTAAGTGACTTGCCCAGGGTCACACAGCTGGTAAGTGTCAAGTATCTGAGGTCAAATTTGAACTCAGGTCCTCCTGAATCCAGGGCCAGTGCTCTATCCACTGTACCACCTAGCTGCCCCCAAAACACACTTATTTTTTGCTGTGAAAGCATGAATGGTGAAGGAAGAGAAGACATAGATGGGTTATGATTATATTACATTATCTCCTCAAACCCATCACTTTTCTGAACTTTTCCATTTCTGTTGAGGGCATCACCATCTTTCGAACACCCTTGTTTACAATGTGGGTCTCCTTATTTTCAGTCTTTTCTCTCTCCAATCCCTGAACAGCTGCCAAAGTGATTTTCCTAAGGTCCAGGGATGACCTAGCTCCTTCTTACTCAATAAACTCCCTATGGTTCCCTATAGACTCTAAAATGACTTATTATTTCTTTTTTGATTCATCCTTTTATAATTCTTGTGTCTTATAGTGTATATCATTATTGGTATGATATATGTATATAATTTATAAGTAAGTAAACATACATATATTGGTAGTACATGCTCGAATTTTTTTTAAGCATTTTTTTTTTCTGGTGAGGCAATTGGGGTTAAGTGACTTGCCTAGGGTCACACAGCTAGTAAGTGTTAAGTGTCTGAGGCTGGAATTGAACTCAGGTCCTGAATCCAGGGCCAGTGCTCTATTCACTACACCACCTAGCTGCCCCCTTGAATTTTTTTTAACTGATGCAGGTGTGTGATCAGAAAAGTTCTGTTATCCCAGAATGCAGAAATCCTCTTTATTACATATATTACCTCAAATATGGAAAGAACATTGATCTTGGAGCTAGAAGATCTAGGTGTAAATCCCAGTAGTACCAACTTTGTGTTGTGAGCATGGGGAAGTCAAGAAACCTCTCTTTGCCTCAGTCTCCTTATTTGTAAAATGGGGATCATAATATTTGCACTACCTTCCTCATACGGTTGTTATGATGAAAGTGCCTAACGAACCTTAAAGCACTGAGGGTGATCTGTTACTATTATCCAATTTCTTTCTGAACATTTCCAATGATGGGGAATTTGCTAATGCATAGGGCAGGCCATACCATTGTCAGACAATTCTAATTGCTAGAAATTATTCCCCATGTTGAGCTGAAAGTTAGTCTCTACATCTACTAGACCCAGATAACTCTGGAGGAGAGAGTAAGTTTTGTGACCTTGCACAGCCTTCCCTCACTTAAGTCTGATTCACTGCAAGTGATGACGTCACCTCCCAATGTCATGGTCTTCTTTGAGAATGAAGGACAAACAACAATAACTTCCACCCCTTGATTTTAACTTGTCATAGTATTTTTTTTTTTTTTTAGTGAGGCAATTGGGGTTAAGTGACTTGCCCAGGGTCACACAGCTAGTAAGTGCTAAGTGTCTGAGGCTGGATTTGAACTCAGGTACTTCTGAATCCAGGGCCTGTGCTCTATCCACTGCACCACCTAGCTGCCCCCTGTCATAGTAATTTTTAAAAAAGATTTTTGTGAGGATGAGATGATAAAAATAAGTTAACAAACATGAAAGTACTTTTAAAACTAACAAAATGCTGTCCTTCTGAGCCATTGGAAAGAGGATCATCTGTAATATTTATTTTCAGATATAGCTTTTGTATCTATCAATCCACTCCACATTTACCAGCCTACCCAAAATTCAGCAGCAAGCCTCTACTTACTCATAATATGGCATCGATGCACATTGCCACCCAGAGAACTAGGCATGGAAACGTGGGAGGTTATAGATGGAAGGGATCCTAAAGACTTTCTGGTCCAACCCTCTTATATCACACACAAGGTAATTGAGGCCCACAGACTTGCCTGGAGCTCCCAAGCTAGGACTTGACTAGAGCCATAAATTCTCACAGTTGGAAGGCACCTTAGAGGTTATCTAGGCCAATCTTTTCCCAAAATGAAAGAATCTCTTCTCTGATATCTTTACCAAAATTTGTACTTCGTGGCTAGTTATTTTTCAGTTATGTCTGACCCCATTTGGGGTTTTCTTGGCAAAGATACCAGAGTGTTTGCCATTTCCTTCTCCAGCTCATTTTACGGATGAGGAAACTAAGGCAAATAGAGTTAAATGACTTTCTCAGGGTCACACAGCTAGGATGTATCTGAGGACCAGATTCAAACTCAGGTGCTCTTGACTCCAGGCCCAGCACTCTATCTACTGTGCCACCTGCTTGCCCAACATTGGTACTTACCTTGCTTGATTTATCTTAGGGCTAACTTGATTTCTTTCTGTTTCTGGGAGTATACATCCAAACTAATGTACTTGGGTTTTTGATTCAGATTTATAATAAAAAAATTTTCCGGGGAGCGGCTAGGTGGGGCAATGGATAGAGCACCAGCCCTGGATTCAGGAGTTCCTGAGTTCAAATCCGGCCTCAGACACTTAACACTTACTAGCTGTGTGACCCTGGGCAAGTCACTTAACCCCATTGCCCCGTTTAAAAAAAATATTCCACATTGTACAGTGAAAAGATCACTAATTCTCAAGACAGAGGACCTGGGTTCAAATCTTGCCTCTAATACTTATTACTTATATGACCTTGTGTAAATCCTCTAACTTCCCTGGGCTTGTTTCTGCATCTGTAAAATGAGGGAATTGGACTGGATGGATTCTGAGAATCCCCTGCAACTATTGAGCTATGATCCTATAAGAGAAACAAAATTGACTTAATTGAAAGTAAGTTTTAGACAGGAAGAGGTTAACTCCCTATGCCCAGGGCCTAAGAGTCGATGATATGTTGCTGACAGGCAGCCTTGGCTACAGCCTTCATTATGTTTCCTGACTAAGTGAATCATGTCAGAAGTAGCAGACAGATCAGCAGCACCAGTGCCAAGCACAGCAGCTGATTTATGGATTCTCTGATAGACGGATTTGGTCTCCTAATAGTGGGTATGGTATGGGATGTGACAGAATCACATTGCTAACATCGTTTCTTTGTTGACCTCGGGCATTGCCTGCATCCTGATCTTTGAGGCCTGGGCCTTTTCTGCTTGTTTCTACAGAATGGCTTTGTGTTAGAATCCTCATCTTTGACTATACTCAAATTGATGCCTTAAAACACACACACACACACATACACACACACACACACACACACACACACGCACATACATACTCTGTTTTCTTGTGCCAGTTCAAGTTATTCATTGGACCTGGAAATTCTTGTCTTTTTTTTTTTTTTTTTGATGAGGCAGTTGGGGTTAAGTGACTTGCCTAAGGTCACACAGCTAGTAAGTGTTAAGTGTCTGAGGCTGGATTTGAACTCAGGTCCTCCTGAATCCAGGACCAGTGCTTTATCTACTGCACCACCTAGCTGCCCCATTCTTTTTTGTTTGTTTGTTTAAACAGTCTCTGCTTTATTGTGAAAAATATTAGCCAATGACTGACAAGTTAAAAAGGGCAAATAAAATGAAGCCATAGGATTGGAACTAAAATACAGAGTTTTCTGAGCTTGTGTGTGAGACCTCTAGATATGTAAAAATAAACTGTGAATATTGGACAACTCTTTGTAAAGCCTCCTGGATTTCTTAAATTTTTTTTTTGGGGGGGTGGAGGGGCAATGAGGTTTAAGTGACTTGCCCAGGGTCACACAGCTAGTAAGTGTCAAGTGTCTGAGGTCGGATTTGAACTCAGGTCCTCCTGAATCCTGGGCTTTATCCACTGAACCACCTAGCTGCCCCCCTCTGATTTCTTAAAGCTATCTAATTGAAGCTTTTCCTCTTAACAGATATGATACTGATGTCTACCAATTCCTGTGATTTTCGCTTTTATTCCCAAGGGTCAGGGATTGTGGATGGATTGGATAATGCTGAAAAAGTGTTGGCCACTGGTGTAGGATTTCATGAAGAAAGGTTGGGGTAAATGAAATGAGAAATAATGGGAATAACATAGATCTTAGAAGCTTCTTATAAGACCTCAGGAAGCTGTGATCTTTCCACTTGGGATGGATGAAGTACCCAGGAGTCATTCTTGTTGGGGGACTCCCACCTCATCTTACCCCTCCCCCTTCTTTTGTTCATCTTCCTTCTTTCAAAACCTTCCCTATCAGAAGTCCCAGAAACTTTGTCTACTTGGGAGAAGAAGTTAAGAAAGGAGAACATATGGGTTCATATAAATAACCAGTCTTTCTAATGTAGTAGCTTGCCTTCTGAGGTAACCAAGGGAGACCACATAATTTATCACATATATTGAGATAATTAATTATCCATTGCTTGGAGGAGGGGAGAAAAGGAGCAGGACATTGTTTAAAAAGTCTCATAGTCCTGGTCATAAAATGAGCCAAGGCTTGTCCTTTTCTTTAGTATTAAACTGCCGAGAGGGAACATCTGACTGGAGGTTATTAAGAGGACAGAGAATCTACAATGTGGAATACCGTTCGCTGTGAAAGGAGCTGTCATACCACAAATCTATTGCAATCAGCCCTTTTTTCTAGAGCATATCTCTTTAGCAAAGGAGTCACAGAAACCATGAGTCACAGAGAGATGTTCTGCACAGTGGGGGTAGAGGTGTTCACAGCCGCTGTTGGGCAAAGGGAGAGATGGCCATCTGTTTTTCTTTTTACAGCAAGCCTTGGACATTTTAGGCTTTGTTCCTGATGAAAAATATGGATCCTACAAATTCATGGTGGTGGCAAGGTGGGGCGGGGGAGCAGGGGGAGGCAATCATGTACTTTGGAAACTTGAAATTTCACAGAGACCTGGAGAAGAGCAGGCAGAGGCAGGTAGCATTGAAAGGAAGGATTTCAGTGAATCAGAAGTTTAAAAATTGTTTCACTTTCCACACAACCCTACTCTGTCCCCTTCACATCCTCTACTGAGGATAAGGTAGAACTATGGGGATAGAGTGAAGTGAGTCAAGCTCCCTCAATAGCCCCCCACCAACCCCCACCTCAACAGTTCTCTGTCTTCACCAATGGCATGCATAAAGCTTGGGCCAGCATACCTTGGGGTAAGCCTTACCCCTGGCTCTTCTCCTTCCTCTTCCTAACTTGTCTCCAACTATTCTATTCTATTCTATTCTATTCTATTCTATTCTATTCTATTCTATTCTATTCTATTCTATTCTATTCTATTCTATTCTATTCTATTCTATTCTATTCGATTCTATTCGATTCGATTCGATTCGATTCGATTCGATTCGATTCGATTCGATTCGATTCGATTCGATTCGATTCGATTCTACTTGATTCTATTCTAGTTTACCCTACCTACCCCACCCTCCCCTCCCCTATCCTATCCTATCCTATCCTATCCTGTCCTGTTCTACTTCATTCATTCATTCATTCATTCATTCATTCATTCATTCATTCATTCATTCATTCGTCTATCCATTCACTTATTTATTTAGCTATCTATTAGTTTATTTTTTGGATTTTATTTGTTTTATTTTAATTTATGGAATAAAACAAGCATTTCCACAATATACTACTACAACAAAAAAATGGTTCCTCATAAAACTGCAAATCCATTATGTAGAAGTTGCTATTCCTTCTAAATATATAATAAAGTTATCATGTAAATTAATTTTTTTTCCTTCTCCCCCACTTCATTATTTTGTGCAAGTCTATCTAGACACACTGGACTATACCTTGTTTCCTTTCCTTATCCTGTTCCCTTTGCCTAGGATACCTCAATATCTTTCTACTCCACATCATCCAGATCAAAATCTCACCCATCCTTCAAAGCACAATGTTGAACACCTCTTCCTCCAATGAAATGATCCTCCCAGTTTCTTCTTTCCCTAAATTCCCTTTAGTATTAAACTGCCGAGAGGGAACATCTGACTAGAGGTTATTAAGAGGACAGAGAATCTACAATGTGGAATACCGTTCACTGTGAAAGGAGCTGTCATACCACAAATCTATTGCAATCAGCCCTTTTTTCTAGAGCATATCTCTTTAGCAAAGGAGTCACAGTATCTGCTTTGTCTTATAGTGCTTATCATGGACGACCTTGTACTATAATTATTTGTATTTGTGCCTCATCTCCCCTACCAGATTTTAAATTCTGTGAGGTTGGGATCATTGCTTTATTCATTTTTGTTTCTCTCATAGTATCTAGCAAAGTCTCTTTTGAAAGCATTCATGCTTATATGAATGAATGGCACTACAATACCCTACAAAGAAAGTGGTCAAATGCAAAGACTTCAGGCTAAAATATAAAAGTATTAGAGTTCTTTTACTGAAACGGTTCTTCAGTTCAGCTTACAGTCTGGGATTTGTTCCTTTTTTCTGTATTACTTCATCTTGGAGAAATGACACAGTGGTTAACTAAGGCATTAACAGAAATTAGTTTATATAATTAGTCATTACTATAAATGACTTGTCTGATTATTTGTAGACACTGCCAGGTGTTAGAAGAACAAAAATAATTTCTGGGGTCTCTCTCAGTCGAGGACCTCTCTGGATGAATCTACTCAATGTTCTTGAGCTGTCCTCAGCTGGCTTGGGTCTGCCACCTTCAAACTCCTTTCTTCTCTTCCAGTAAAAACCTATCTATCTCTATGTGGCCCCTTCATTAGGTCCTTGCTCTCTGATGAGGCTCACTGGGGAGTGTTAATTAATTATAGAAAATAATCTTTGTTAATGCATTGGCTTACCAATCACTCTTTCCAGTTCAATTAATATTTTTTAACTCAATGAAAGGCAAAGTCTCTTTGGAGGCTTTTGAGAATTGAAGTTAAATGTTGGGGATTTCTTTCTTAATCTTTACTTTTATTTTTAATTAAGTATTTTCCCCCCAATTTAAGAGAAAAAACCCCCAAAGTCCTTGGAACAAATTTAATGGTTAAGCAACACAAATTTATACCATGTACATGTGCAAAAATACATGTCTCATTCTGCATCTTGAATCTATCACTTCTCTTTAAGGATGTGCATAATATAACATTATCAGGTTTTTTGGAGCCATTGATCATAGTTCTCAAATTTATAAAGTTTTTAATCTTTAAAATGTTATTGTTATCTTGGGTTTTAAGAGGGGGTAGGGAGGAAGGAAGAGAATTTGGAACATGAAGTTATAAAAATCGATGTTATAATTTGTTTTGACATTAAGGTGGGGAAAATTCTAAATAAATATATGATAAAAAATAAAATGTTATTATCATGTGAATTTGTCTCCTGATTTTGTTAATTTCATTCTGTATATGTTCAGTGCATCAGGTCATGCATATCTTCTCTGGTTTATTTGAAACTATCCTTTTTGCCATTTTTAGGGCAGTAGAATATTCCATTGCATTCATAATTTGTTCATACCATAATTTGTTCAGCCATTGCCCAATTGCTAGAACTTCTTTCCTCAGTTTCCAGTTCTCCACCACCATAAACAAAAGATGTTAGAGATAATGTTGTCCATATGGGTCATTTTTCTCTTTCTTGGGGTGTAGGTTTAGTAAGAGGGTCAAGCAGATTTTTGAGGAAGATATTTTGATTTGAGGGAGAGGAGTAGGCCTCCTTATCCTGGTCCTTAAGCATACCACAGTGAAGTTGAGCCAAGATGGTGGAGTAGAGAAGCAATCAGCTGAGCTCTCCCAAATTACCTTCTAAACAACTCTAAAATAATGCCTCAAATTGAATTCAGGAGTGGAAGAACCAACAATTTTCCAGTTCAAAACAACTTAGAAGGTGGGCTGGAAAAGCCTGTGTCATCTAGATTATGGTGGGCCCTGGGAGCACAGCAAAGGCAATTCAGGCTGAGCTTTGGAGGGGGAGGAAGAAACAGTCTGCATTGGTGGCAGCAGCTTTAGGAGTTCTCACTGATGGTGAGGGGGTCAGACAGCTGGTTGGAAGAAGATTGCAGGGGACCTTTTGCTAGCACTGGGTTCAGTATTATGTTGCATTGCCCATATGCAGTTCTGGGTCACAGTCCCAGGGCCAAAAGGACCAATAGCACTTGCGGCCACAAAGGAGCAGGGGCCTAGGTAGAGGTTCCAGGGCAGGGAGGAGTGCTTGTGGTTGCTCATAGGGCCAAGCCTTGGGGATGATTACATTGGTGGCATCAGCTTCAGGAGCCCTCAGGCCATGGGTTGACAATTTCAGGTGCAGGAGAGTAGAAGTCCTGGTCACAGTTCTTGGGCTAGGAGGAGTGCTAGTGCTAGTTGCTACAGGGGAACAAGATCTCTTTCTGGAAAAAGACCAGAGCATAGGATAGTGACCATACCTATCAGTAGAGCATACAGCCTTGGAAGTACAAAAAACCTGTAGACTGCCAGAGCTAGTTGTGAAAATAGTAGCAGGAAAGGGACAGTTCCCCCTCCTCCATAGAAACAGAACCCAATTTTAACATAAAGGCAAAAGTTAAGAAATAGGCTAGAAAAATGAGCAAACAACAACAAAACCTGATCATAGAAAGTTACTATGGTAACAGAAAGATCAAGACACAAACTCAGAAGGCAACAAAGTCAAAACAGCTAGCTACATGTAAAGCTTCAAAGAAAATTGTGAATTGGTTGCAGGCTTAAAAATAATACTACAAGAGCTCAAAAAAGATTTTTAAAAGAACATTTAATCAAACAAGAGAGGTAATGGAAAAATTGGGAAAAGAAATGAGAATTATGCAAGAAAATAATGAAAAAAAGAGTCAACATACTGGTAAAAGAGGCATAAAAATACTGGAGAAAATGAGACCTTAAAAAATAAAATAGGCCAAATGCTAAAAGAGGCACAAAAATATGGTGAAGAGAAGAACTTCTTAAAAAGCAGAGTTGGGGGGCAGCTCAGTGGCACAGTGGATAAAGCACCAGCCCTGGATTCATGAGTACCTGAGTTCAAATCTGGCCTCAGACACTTGACACTTACTAGCTGTATGACCCTGGATAAGTCACTTAACCTCCATTGCCCTGCCAAAACCAACCAACCAAACAAACAAACAAACAAAAAAAAGCAGAGTTGGCCAAATGGAAAGAAGCACAAAGACTCACTGAAAAAGAAGTCCTTAAGAAATAAAATTGCCCAAATGGAAAAAGAGGTACAGAAGATCACTGAAGAAAATAATTCCTTAAAAATTAGAATTGGACAAGTGGAAGCTAATGACTAAATTAGGTATCACAAAACAATAAAACAAAATCAAAAGAAGAAAATATGGGGAAGCTAGGTGGTGCAGTGGGTAGAGCACCCGCCCTGGATTCAGGAGGACCTGAGTTCAAATCTGGCTGCAGACACTTAAAACTAGCTGTGTGACCCTGGGCAAGTCACTTAACCCCAATTGCCTCACAAAAAAAAAAAGAAGAAGAAAATATGACATATCTTATTGGAAAAACAACTGACCTGGAAAATAGATCCAGGAGATAGAATTTAAGAATTATTGGACTACTTGAAAGTCATGATCAAAAAAAGAGCCTAGACATCATCTTTCAAGAAATTATCAAGGGAAACTGTGCTAATATCCTAGAGTTGGTGGGTAAAGCAGAAATTGAAAGGATATGCTGATCCCCTCCTGAAAGAGATCCCAAAATGAAAACTCCCAAGAATCTTATAATCAAATTCTAGAGCTCACAGGTAAAGGAGAAACTATTTAAAGTAGCTAGAAAGGGGGGGCAGCTAGATGGCACAGTAGATAAAGCACCAGCCCTGGATTCAGGAGTACCTGAGTTCAAATCGGGCCTCAGACACTTGACACTTACTAGCTGTGTGACCTTGGGCAAGTCACTTAACCCCCATTGCCCCACAAAATTAAAAAACAAAAAACAAAAAACAAAAAAAAATAAAGTAGCTAGAAAGAAACAATTTAAATATTATAAAGCCCTAGTCAGGATCACACAAGATTTAGTAGCTTCCCCATGGAAGGATAAGAGGACTTGGAATATGATATTGCAGAAGTCAAAGGAGCTAGGATTGCAACCAAGAATAAACTATCCAGCGAAACTGAGTATAATCTGTTAGGGGAAAAATGGATACTTAATGAACTAGAGAACTTTCAAGCATTCCTGATGAAAAGATCAGAAATTAATAGAAAATTTGACTTTCAAATATAAGACTCAAGAGAAACATAAAAAGTAAACATGAAAAAGAAATCATAAGTGAATCCATAAGATGAAAATCTTTATATTCCTATATGGGAAGATGATAATTGTAATTATTAATAACTTTCTCATTATTAGGGCAGTTAGAAGGAGTATACATAGACAGAAGGCACAAGTACGAGTTGACTATGATGGGAGAATTTCAAAATAAATAAAACTGAGGGCTTAGAATGAGGGGTATACTGGGAAAAGGGGAAAGGAAGAGGAAGAATGGGGGAAATCATTTCACATAAAAGAGGTCTAAAGAAAGAGCTTTTATGATGGAGGGGGATATGAGGAGAGTGGAAAATGCTTGAACCTCACTCTCATCAGAATTGGCTCAAAGATGGAATAACATACATACTCATTTGTGTATAGAAATTTATCTTACCCTACAGGGAAGTAGGAAGGGAAGGTGATAAGAGAAAGAGAGGGGACTTATAGAAGAGAGGTTAGGTTAAGGGAGGTAATGGTAAGAAGCAAAACAGACTTTAAGAAAAGACAGGGTGAAAAAAGGAGGAGAGAGAAGGATAAACGAAAAATAGGATGAAGGAAAATACACAATTAATAAACAAAAGTGTGAATGTGATTGGAATGAATTCACTCATAATATGGAAGTGGATAGCAGAATGAATTAAAAACTAGAGTGCAACAATATGTTCTTTACAAGAAATGCACCTGTAACAGAGAAACACAAGCAGAGTTAAAAAAAGGGAATGGAGCAGACTCTATTATACTTCACCTGAAGTTAAAAAAAAAAGCCAGCATAGAAATCATGATCTCAGACAAAGTAAAGGAAAAAATATGCCTAATTAAAAGAGATAAGCAGGGAAACTACATTTTGGTAAAAGGTACCATAGAGAATGAAGTAATGTCAATACTAAGCATATATATTCCATGAAATGAATGAAAAACCTCCAGAGACAGTTTCTGGGTAATTAATAATCAATCCATTACTTAGGCTAGCTGGCATTCAATAAATTGATGGTCAGTGGTTTCTCTTGGTTATCAAAGACCCACCAGTGGTGACCCTGAGAGCCTTATATACCTTTCTGAAAGGGAATGCCCCTGATAAGTGAAAATCAACTCTGGTACACATTTAATGAGGAAGTGAGTTAAAAGTTTTCAACCCCTCCTGTTAAGAATGTGACTGGATTATGAGACTCAGCAGCCTCAAGCAATCTGGACAGGGGAATGCATCTCTATCCGACCTATCTGGCTAGTTATCTGATTCATAAGCTGGGTTCACTCTAAAGTCTAATGGAGGAGTATAAAGACAAGGGCTTCTTTCCCCAGAGTAAGGACTCACCCACACTGGATTCCGCTTATACTCTAAATAGAAGTTAGGTGTCCTAGTTGGGTGGGTCCTGCCCAAGACTGAAGAGCCTATTCCTTGAGGGCTACAAGTAATCTCATCAACCAGCCCTGTCCTTCAGAGATGGACTGACCTTTCTACAAGAGTTAGGCCTTGAAAGAAAATAGGAGAAAAGCCTGGATCCCAATTTAATAATTATTAATATAATAGTATAATAATAATTTCAACCACATTCTTAAAGAAAAAATTTAAATAAGTTGTAGGAGGAAATAGACTATAAATAAAACAATGTTAGTGTGTGTGTGTGTGGGGGGGTAAGCTAGGTGGCACAGTGGATAAAGCACCAGCCCTGGATTCAGGAGGACCTGAGTTCAAATCTGGCCTCAGATACTTGACACTTACTAGCTGTGTGACCTTGGGCAAGTCACTTAACCCTCATTGCCCTGCCCCCCCCAAAACCCAACAAAAACCCCAAACCAAACCAACCAAACAAAAAAAAAGTGGGGGACATCAACTTTTCCCTCTCAGAACAAGTTGGGTCTAGTCATAAAATAAATAAGACAAAAGTTAAGGAGATGAATAGAATTTTTAAAAGTTTGTTCTGATTGGAGAAAATCAGATGGGAATCAAAGGAGTTTATCTTTTGCTCAGCTGTACACGGCACCTTCACAAAGATTAATTATGTATTAGGGCATTAGAAACCTCACAACCAAATACAGAAAAATAGAGATATTAAATAAATCCTTTTCAGACCATAATGCAACAAAATCATATTCAATAAAGGGCTATGGAAGCATAGATCAAAAATTAACTGGGAAACTAAGTAATCTAATACTAAAGAATGAATGGGTCAAAGAATAAACAATAGAAACAATAAATAATTTCATTAAAGAAAATGACAGCAATGAGACAACATATCAAAATTTGTAGGGAATAAGATCAATATTCAACTAAAAAACTAGAAAAATAAAAGTTAAAAATCCCTAATTAAACACAAATTGCTAATCCTAAAAATCAAAGGAGAGATTAATAAAATTGAAAGTATGAAAACCATTGAACTAATAAATAAACTAGGAACTGGTTTAATTAAAAGAACCACAACTAATAAAATATATAAACCATTGGTTACTTTGATTAAAAAAAGAAGAAAACAAAATTGTTGGTGTTGGTAGTGTTCAGTTGTTTCAGTCATGTCTGACTCTTTGTGATACTATTTGGGGTTTTCTTGGCAAAGAAACTGGTGTGGCTTGCCATTTCCTTCTCCAGCTTGGTTTTTTGTTTGTTTGTTTGTTTTTGTTTTTGTGGGGCAATGAGGGTTAGGTGACTTGCCCAGGGTCATACAGCTAATAAGTGTCAAGTGTCTGAGGCCAAATTTGAACTCATGTCCTCCTGAATACAGGGCCAGTGCTTTATCCACTGCGCCACCTAGCTGCCCCCTCCAGCTTGTTTTATAGATAAAGAAACAGTCAGACTCAGGAGTAAGTGACTTGACCAGGGCCATACAGCTAGTAAGTGTCCGAGGGCAGATTTGTATTCTTTCTTTTTCTTTTTTTTTTTTTTAGTGAGGCAATTGGGGTTAAGTGACTTGCCCAAGGTCACACAGCTAGTAAATGTCAAGTGTCTGAGGCCAGATTTGAACTCAGGTACTCCTGACTCCAGGGCTGGTGCTCTATCCACTGTGCCACCTAGCTGCCCCCAGATTTGTATTCTTGAAGATGAGTCTTTCTGACTCCAGGACTGGCACTCTATTCATTGTGCTACCTAGCTGCTAAATACCAAAATAACCAGTATCAAAAATGCAAAGGGTGAATTCACCACCAATGAAGATGAAATTAAAGCAATGATTAAGAGAAATTTTGCCCAATTATATGCCAATAAATCTGACAACATAAAAAAATGGATATTTACAAAAATACAAATTGCCCAGATTAACAGAAGAGGAAATAGAATATTTAAATTACCCTATCTTAGGAAAATAAATTGAACAAACTATAAATAAGCACCCTGAGAAAAATCTCAGGACCAAATGGATTCACGAGTGAATTCTACCAAACATTTAAACAAATAATTTAAATGCTATATAAACTATTTGGAAAAATAGGCAGAGAAGGAGTGCTACCAAATTCCTTTTATGACACAAATATAGTGCTGATACCTAAACCAGGAAGAACAAAAACAGAGAAAGAAAACTATATAACAATTTCCCTAGTGAATATTGATTCAAAAATTTCAAATAAAATACTAGCAAGGAAATTACAACAACAGATTACAAAAATCATATTCTATGAATAGGTAGGATTTACACTATGAATATAGGACTAGTTCAGTATTAGGAAAACTATCAGCATAATTGACCACATCAATGACAATATCAACAAAAAAAAAAAACCCATTATCTCAATAGATGCAGAAAAAGCTTTTGATAAGATACAATACTCATTCCTATTAAAAGCACTAGAAAGCATATAGATAAATGCATCTTTCCTTAAAATGATAAGTAGAAGCTATCTAAAATCATCAGTATGCATTACTTTTAATGGGGATATAGAAACCTTCCTAATAAGATCAGGGGTGAAGCAAGTATTTCCATTGTCACCACTGTTATTCAATAGTGTACTAGTATAATAATGTACTAGAAATGCTAGCTACAACACAAGAAAAAGAAATATAAGAAATTAGAATAGGCAATAAGGAAATGAAACTATCACTCTGCAGATGATATAATGGTACACTCAGAAAATTCTAGAGAATCAACTAAAAAACTAATTGAAATAACTAACAAATTAGCAACATTATAGGATATAAAATAAATCCCTGTAAATCACCAGCATTTCTATATATTACCAACAGAGTTCAACAGCAAGAAATAGAAAGAGAAATTCCATTGAAAATAACTGCAGACAATTTAAAATACTTGGGAGTCTACCTGCTAAGAGAAACCTAGGAACTAACTGTACACAATTAAAACATTTTCCACACAAATAAAGTCAGATCTAAACAATTGGTAAATATAAATTGCTCTTGGGTAGGCAGAACCAATGTAATAAAATGATAACTCTACTTAAATTAATTTATTCAGTGCCATAAAAATTAAATTACCAAAAATTATTTCTTAGAGCTAGAAAAAATCATAACAAAATTCATCTGGAAGAACAAAAGGCTGAAAATATAAAGGGAATCAGTGAAAAAATGTGAAGGAAGGTATCTTAGCAGTATCCAATATCAAATTATATTATGAAGCAGTAATCATCAAAACAATCCAGTACTGGCTAAAAAATAGAATGTGGATCAGTGGAATAGATTAGATATATAATACATAGTACTAAATGGCCATAATAATCTAGTGTTTGTTAAACCCAAAGTTCTAAGCTTTTGGTTAAGAACTAACTATTTGACAAAAAATTCTGGGAAAACTAGAAAGCAGTTTGGCAGAAACTGGTTATAGACCAGTATACCAAATATCACACTTCATAGAAAGATAAGGTCAAAATAGGTACATGGTTTAGACATAATGGTTAATATCATAAGCAAATTAGGTGAGCACAGAATATTTTACCTGCCAGATTTATGGATAAAGGAAGAATTTATGATCAAATAAGAGATAGGGAGCATTATGGCATATAAAATGGATAATTTTATAATTTATCAATTTAGAAAGCTTTTGACAAACAAAATTAATGCAGCCAAGATTAGAAGGCAAGCAAGAAACAAACTGGGGAAAATATTTTACAGCAAGTTTTGCTGATATTTCTCAAATGTATAGAGAATTGAGTCAAATTTATAAGAATATGAGTCAGTCCCCAATTGATAAATGGTCAAAACGATATAAATAGGTTTATTTTTCCAGAAAAAGAAATCAAAGCTATTTGTTGTCATATGAAAAAATGTTCTAAATCACTTTTGATTAGAGAAATGCAAATTAAAACAACTCTGAGGTACCACTTCACATCTATCAGATTGGTTAATATGATAGAAAGGGAAAATGACAAATATTGGAGGGGATGTGGGAAAATTGGGACACTAATGCACAATAGTGCATTGAGTTAACCATTCTGTTTTTGTTTGTTTGTTTTGTTTTGTTTTTGCAGGGCAATGAGGATTAAGTGACTTGCCCAGAGTCACACAGCTAGTAAGTGTCAAGTGTTTGAGGCTGGATTTTAACTCATGTCCTCCTGATCCATTGCACCACCTAGCTACTCTGAGTTAACCATTCTGGAGAGGAATTTTGATCTATGTCTAAGGGTCTATTAAACTGTGTACCTTTTGACCCAATAATACCACTATTAGGTCTATACCCCAAAGAGATCAAAGAAAAAGGGAAAAGGATCTATATGAAAAATATTTGTGACAACTCTATAGGTGTTGCAAAGAATTGGAAATTGAGGGGATGCCCATCAATTAAAGAATGGCTTAACAAGTTGTGGTATGATTGTGATAGAATACTATTATACTATAAGAAATGATGAGCAAGATGTTTTCAGAAAAACCTGGAAATCTTACATGAACTGATGCAAAGTGAAATGAGCAGAACCAGGACATCATACATAGTAACAGCGATATTGAAAGGATGATCAACTGTGAATGACTTAGCAGCTATTCTCAACAATACAAAGATCCAAGATGATTCTGAAGGACTTACTATGAAAAATGCTATCCACCTTCAAAGAATAGACTGATGGAATCTGAATGTAGATTGGAGCATAGTTTTAAATTTCATTATTCTTTTTTGTCTGAATTTTCTTTTGAACATGGCTAATATGGAAATGTTTTGTGTGACTGCATATGTATAATCTATATCAAATTGCTTGCCTTCTCAATGAGGGAGGAGGTCAGGGAGGGTGGAGAAAGTTTTGAACTTGAAATTTTAAAAAAATGAACGTTAAAATTTTTTGTTTACATGTAATTGAGAAAAAATAAAAATCAAAAAATAAGCACATCATAAAGTGGCTACTTAATTTATCTATGTAATTATATCAGCCATGTATATAAACATGCTCTCCTGCCTGTAGCTATCTATTCCTTCATAACAATATTCCAATGTAGGCCAACATATTTAAGATGTTTTAGTCTCTGTTATTAAAAATTTAAAAAAACTTATTTAATGAATGAAAATGAAATAACATTCCTCTGAAAGTGATTCATTGTGAGTCATTGAAATATATAGGAAAAAGAGCACTGGATTTATAGTCACGGCACCTGAGTTCAAATCTTGGCTCTTCTACTTTTCACTAGTGTCACCTTGGACAAATGTCTTCATTTCCTTGGTCCTCCCTCAGTTTTCTCATCTGCGAATGAGGGGGGTTGTACCAGATGACTTTTAGAGACCTCCTCATGTCTAAATCCTTTCATTTCCTAGCAGCAGGAACAGTTATGTCCAAAGAGATAAGTAGGTCCTACGTTCATATGATGCTAGACTATCTAAGAGTTGGCTGTGAAGTTTCTTAATGGGTTTTGAGGCTATTTCTGGTGGTGGGTAAGGTGGAGTATTTTATAGAAAACTCAAGTTTCTTTTGTTTGTAGATAATAATAGACTCCCAGGACCATTTTCTGACACTGGGAAAAGGACAAGTGAAGCCTCTGGGAGTTAAAAGACAATTCTTTGAGGCTATTATTATCCTTGTATTATCCATGTGAAGGCTCCCAGACCTGACCAAACCAGGCTCCAGTCTTTCCAAGATAGTCACTAGGCTATTGTTTCCTTCTGCTTCAGATGGTGAATTTCTATTCTTCCCCCAAATTCATCACATGCATTTCATTTCTCCCTCTCTTCCAATCTCTAAAATTCTATGATTCTATAATTTTAACCAACTGGGTTCTCAACATGAATTAATCAGGCTTTCTTTTCCTAACACAGTTCTCTCAGCAGGGATATTGAAGCACAGAATGAACATGTCTATTTTGCTTTCACTGTTCCCATTTAATTCCCCAAACAGGGTTTGGGATGTGAAAAGTGCCCCGCAATAAAATACCTTAGCCTTTATTACTACAAATAACTTGATATAATGTAGTATGTGCTCTGTTTGTATATTGATTTTCGTTAACAAGTAAATTAAACATTTCAGTCTTCTTAAGCCTCCATGAAATGTTTATAGTCCTATTTAAAAAAAGGATGCTATGCTTAATACACAACAACAAATAGCTCTGTAATATTCTTTTGTTTTTCTTCCCTGTTTATGGTGGTTGTCCAGGAAATTTTTATTCTTAAATATATTTTTTTTCCAAGAGTAAAAAGGCTGTTTTCTTTTTGCTCTGGGCATTTTTTCTGCAGCATTTATATGTCATAAACATTCTGCAGTATCTCTCTGGATTCATTTAGTAAGAAAGAAATAAGCTATAGAGAGATTTCAGAAGGGTGGAAAGTGAGTTTTGCTTGGCAACTGAAGTGATCTACATATTGGAGTATGCTCATAACTTTCTCGCCTGTGGCATGTTTGGTGGCATATTTATCTTTTAAATACCTAATGTGATGCGTGCCTATTCATTGTTTCCTACTTAGAGAACTCCCCTCCCTCTTTCCCCTTTCTTTCCACCCTCCTCCTTACTTCAAATCCGAGAAAAATGGGAATTTCAATATACTGGTATCACAGTGGTGCAGTGCCGAAATATTCCTGTTAGTCAGCAGAGGGTACTATGAGGCAAACAGAGACTCCACAGGAAGAAGGAAGACATTTTGTCCAAACTGTGCAATCGTTGTGCTGGCTGCTGCTGATTGGCAATTGTTTTGAGTAATAAAAAAACCATTGTTAACTGGATCCTACTTCCTTGCAGGCGTCTACAATTATAAACTTGTACCTCAGAAACAACTGCACACTCACTGTCATATCTCCCTCCTATAATTGTAGGGAAGATCAACACGATTGGTTGGTATTTAATGTAAATGGGAGCCCTCCTTGTGTTTCGGGTGAACATTTTTCTTTAACAGAGCAGATTTAGGACAGTGTATCAGATCCTTTCCAACATCCAAGAATCAAGATAGTTCAAGGGATCATAGATTTAGAACTGTATGGGAGCTGAGAGGTCATTGAGTCCAACCCTTTCATTTCATTGATAAGGAAACTGAGGTAAACAGAGGTGAAGTGACTTGCTCAGGGTCACCCAGCTAGTAAGGGTCTTGAAGTAGAACTTGAACCCAGGCCTTCTGGACTCCAAGTCTAGTTCTCTTTCTACTATGCCATGTTCATGGTATCATAGACCTAGTATTTCAAATGATATCAGAAACTATCTAGTCCCTCATTTTATGGGGGAGGAAATTTGTTTTGAGCAGTGCACACTGCTTAATTTTTATTCATTTATTTATTTTTTGCAGCACAATGAAGGTTAAGTGACTAGTAAGTATCAAGTGTCTGAGGCTGGATTTGAACTCAGGTCCTCCTGAATCCAGGGCCAGTGCTTTATCTACTTTATCTGCCTCGTTGCCCCAGTGCACACTTCTTTATTCTGTCATTCTGAATGCATAAATCCTCTGATATTCCATCCTTTAGGAAACAAGTATGATTCTAGAAAGAGGTCTTGACAAGGAATCAGAAAAAAGGGTTTCATTATGGTTCTAAAACTTTCCAGCTGTGACCTTGGGTAAATCCTGAAACCTCTCTGAGACAGTTTTCTCAGATGCAGCATAGAGTTTTGAGAAGAAAGTGATGTATTCTGAAATTTCTAACCTTTACCATGCAGATGTAAGGCGTCCTTCATTCTAAAATTTAAGCAAAGTGAGTCATTTAAAATTGTTTTTCCCTTTTCTATCAATGAGGGTTAACCAGGTGCTGACATAATCGCTTACCTCATAAGCATTAACTCCTCTGATGTACTGGAGGCTTAATATATCTCAGAGTCAAGGTTGGAAATAAAGGTCAATACAATTCAAAATGTTTAACAGGAGAGAAGATATTTCCAAATGTAACATCATACTGTGGGCAAGATATGAATGGACATCTTTGACTTCTTGGAATGTCAGTCACAAGAACTGACTTAAAAAGCAAGATATCATTGGGTTGGTTACAGAACAATGTACAAGCCACCTACAGATATGCACATACAACATGAAGCCTCTTTGGTTGGAAATCCATCCTTTAGACAGCTTTTCCTTAGATAATCTCTTTTCTCAAGAGTGCAGAGAAACATTTCACTTGTTGGCTATCAATTTGATGGCCTACAGCTAAGAGGTTTTCAAAGCTGTTAGTTTATGGAGTGAAGGAAACTGGAAAATGGATGTGACTCAGTCTTTGAACTGTTGAATTCTTTGTGGTAGCAGAAGTACATACTGTTTGGAAAGTGTCTGAAATAGTGGTGTGGGTACTGGAGTGGGGTAGGAAGAGAGATAAGGGAGAGAGGGGAGATCTAGCAGGCCACTTGGTATTGACTCACCAACCTGGTGCAGATATTGAAGCCTTGCTAAGTATTTCTTTCTTTCTTTTTTTTTGGTGAGGCAATTGGGGTTAAGTGACTTGCCCAGCGTCACACAGCTAGCAAGTGTCAAATGCCTGAGGCCGGATTTGAACTCAGATCCTCCTGAATCCAGGGCCGGTGCTCTATCCACTGCGCCACCCAGCTGCTCCTATCCACTGTGCCACCTAGCTGTCCCCTTTGCTAAGTATTTCAAAAATAACCTGGTTTAAAGTTTCAAAGTTAGCTAGACAATGTTGCCATGTAAATATAGTATCTACATAAGTCTATTTTGCATCTGAAAAGCAGTTATAATTATAGCTAACATGTATAATAGCACTTTAAGGTTTGCAAAGTGATGGACATATGTTACCTCATTTGATCCTCACAACAACCCTGGAAGGCAGGTTCTGTTATTATCTCCATTTTATAGAGGAGGAAACTGAGGCTGAAAAAGGGTTGTGACTCACCTAGGATCATATAGCTAGTGAGTGGCTGAGGCAGGATTTGAACTCAGGTCTTATAGACTCTAATCCAGAAGTCTTACTCAATGTGCCATCTAGCTACCTGAAATACCAACATAACACTGTATAGTACTGTATAGTAGAGGGGATATCCTTGATATATGGAGATAATGCCATTAATTACCATTATGGAATGTGTTTGTGTTGCTTTTTGAGTATTGGATAAGGAAGGAGCTGTGCTTGATCTTTTATACTTTGTTATCTGGTTTCCCTTATCATGAACTCTGCATATTTAAAAGGGGCTGCATATTTATAAGAGCAGCACCCAGCTCTTCTTGACTTCTATTTTGGTGTTTTCTTGGCAAAGATACTGGGGTGGTTTGCTATTCACTTCTCCAGCTCATTTTACAGATGAGGAAACTGAGACAAACAGGATTAATTGACTTGTTCAGGGTCACAGAGCCAGTAAGGGTATGAGGCTGGATTTGAACTCAGGTCTTCTTGACTCCAGGCCTGGAGTTATATCCACTGTACCACCTAGCTTTTTACTCTGGGCAAAGTTCACTGGTCCATTGGAGAATTGAACCTGTGACCCAGTACTATCCTTCAATGACCCAAGTTATCTAACTCCAGACTTTACTCTGATAGCTTCAAGGAAAGATGCTAATTTTGTGTGTGTGTGTGTGTGTGTGTGTGTGTGTGTTTCTAAAATGAGCATACTACCCTTCCCCCATACAGAGTGACAAATGAGGATTCCCAATTAAGACTTTCTTTTCCTGGGAGTTTCACTAAATACACACAGACAACTGTCACGACTAAGAATAGGTATCACTTAAAAGGGGAAGATGATGTGGGCAGAAGCTGGAAAATAATCCCTGCAGCAAGAATGCCATAAAGAAAAACTCACTTTATAGAAACTGCAGTTGTGGTTCTGTCACTGTGTGACCTTTGGTGAGTTAATTCATCTCTTTGAGTCCCCAGCATCCCCCATCTGTGAAATGGGTGATTATAGCAAATAATTTCTCAGGTTCTTCTACCTCTAAGATTTGAAGATGGATGTTTTAACCTTACACAATAAAAAAAGGGAGTTACTTTCCTTTAAAATTTGCAGAGGAGTCACAGATGCTTGGCGTAGGTACATGAATTAGCTGGGAGAAGAGAAACCGGAAAATGAAGCCCAAGGCATGTGACTTATAGCAATACTTTTTTTTTTCTATTTTAAGGAGTGATAGTATATGAACACGTGAAGGATCTGTGTTTCTGGGAGTTTGGGAGACTCTCCACTCATACATTTTTTAATCTGTTAGTTTAGTGAAGATACTTTGCAGAGGTGCTTGAGGAACTCCAAGGGGGTATCTCAGCACAGGTTTTCTCGACTCTAAGCCTAGAACTCTATCCACTACCCCATGTTGCTTTTAACGCAATAATAAGACCTTGCCTTTTCAATATTTATATGAAACTCTATAGTTTTCCTATCTTTTTTTCACAACAACCCTGTGAAGTAGATTGTCCAAACCATATTATTCCCATTTTCCAAATTGAACTGAGGCTCAGAGAGGTGAGCACAAAGGAAGTGCGTCAGCATAGATAGGGCCCTGGATTTGTAAGCCAGGGAGATCTTGGTTTCTGCACCACCTCAGGCACTTATTAATGTGATCCTGGGCAAGCCATTTAACCTCTCTGGGCCTCAGTTTCCTTTTCTTTAAAATGAGGGATTTGAACTGAATGGCCTCTGAGGTCTCATCCAACACCCTATCTATGATCCTAAGTGTCAGAGCAGGATTTAGACACAGACTCTTTCTAATTCCAGGCCTAAGAGTTCACTTTATACAACACTTCTTGACCGAGCAATGAGTCATTAGCTCCATGGAAAATGGTAACCAATATGTTGGATGCACCAGTTCTTCTGCCTTGGCTGTAGCACTATTTGTAGTATTTTGAGGTATGGGATTCTGTGTTGAGATTGCTATCCATGATAATCTTTTTTTTTTTTTTTTTTTTTGGTGAGGCAATTGGGGTTAAGTGACTTGCCCAGGGTCACACAGCTAGTAAGTGTTAAGTGTCTGAGGCCAGATTTGAACTCAGGTCCTCCTGACTCCAGGGCTGGTGCTCTATCCACTGTGCCACCTACCTTCCCCCTGTCCATGATAATCTTAACTTCATTCCCTCCTCCATTCACACTGCTACCCTTCCCCTTCTGCTCCCTGCCCCCAACCCTCTTTCTTGCTTCTTCATCTCCACCCAACCCCATTATTCTCCTCCTTCTCCCACTCCCACTTCTGGTTTAGACAAGTGGTTTGAGGGGGTGCTGGGGTGCTGGAGGTAGCAAATTGGGAAATGTTCTTTTTTAAAGTGTCAAAGCAACTGTGCCAGAATGAAAATTGTGTTCTAAAGGTTGAAGCTCATTATTGGTATTTTTTGGACATGTGCACTCTCGACCCCGATAATAAAGCAAATGTGATACTGTCAGGGTTATAGATGGCTGTGGAAATGAGTCCAGAGAGCTGATCAGAGAGGGGGTGACTCATAACTAGATCACCACCAGACACCAACTGGCTCATGTCGTTGAAAAATTTGTGCTATAGGCCTGTTTTCAATGATAAGTGGTTGTGGCACATTCTGCTCACCCTGTTTGGAGAATGGCCAAGTGAAATTCACTCCTACTTGGAGTCTGTCAAAAGCCTGCTACTACCAGTAGTACTGTTAGTACTGTGGAAGCATGAGCCGAATTTACATACCACCACCCACCCACGGGCCCAGGAACCTTCTGCACCCCACTCCCAAAATCTTACCTGCACCTTTATTCTTCCACTATAGGAAATGAAAAGCAGCATTAACCTCTACTTTACAGGAGGAGAAACTGAGTCACAAGGTGCTGAAGTATTCATGCTCGGTAAGGCGTTAAGAGCAGAACTGAGAAGGGAGTCGAAGATCCATTAGCTTTTACTTTATAGAGGGAGGAAACTGAGTTACAAGGTGCTGATGTTCAGTAATAAGGAGTTAAGATTAGGATTGTGAAGGGAAAGGAAGGGAATGGGAGAAATGATTATTAATAACCAATGCTTTGGGGAGATTCAGAGTTCCCCCTTTTTCTATTTTTAAGACCTCAGTCTCTGAAGGTTGAGTTAACCTCTCTATCCCAACCCACCCAACCATACCAGGAATCTCTAGTCTAAGGTGAATTCCATTCAGTCAAGCTTGGGTAGAGACAGATGCTTTTGTCTAAATTGTCCAAGGCTGGGGGTAGTCTGGGTATAGAGATAGTTTCCCAGTTTCTCTTCTAAGGGTAGCACGATGTCACTCTTGCTCCCTCATTGTAATATTCATTCTGCCATCGATTTGTTAACCAATGAGGGTTGTTTCCCCTCCCTCCTAACACCTATTCTTCAAAGGGTATATGAACTATGATCTGGCCACCAATTTGTCTTTGGTCTGAGAAAGCCAAATGACCATCCTTTTATTAATAAATGTGTTGGTCTTATTGATAAAATAAGTAAGTTATCCTGAAACTGCTTCTCAAAATTATTTTACTCTCCACAGGAAGCATCATTAGCTTCTCCTTTCCAGAGGGAGAAACTGAGTCACAAGGTGCTAAAGTGTGCAAGTTCAGGAGGTAGTTAGCAGCAGAACTGAGAAAGGAAAGGAAAAGAAAGGACCTACTATGTACCAGTCACTGTTCTGTCTTACAAATCTCATTTGATCCTTACAACAACCCTGTGAGGAAGATGCTATTATTATTCTTGTTACATTTGAGGACATGAAGGCAGGCAGAAGTTAAGCAACTTGCCCATGGGTCACACAGCTAGTAGGTGTCCGAATCCAGATTTGAACTCAGGTCTTCCCAACTCTAAATCCAGCACTCCATCCTTCAAGGGAAAGTTCAGAAAAATCACAGGATTTATAGTAAAAAAAGGACATCAATTCCCTAATCTCATGCATACAAAAGGATTCCTCACTATTATTACTAGATAGGTTATCATGCAACTTCTCTTGAAGACCTCCCACAAGGAGTAATTTATCATGTCCCAATTTCTTCAGCTTATCCTCATGTGACTTGAATCCAAGACCCTTCACCATCTGGGGTGCTGTCTCCAGGAAGCTCTCTATCTTGTTACTATCTTTCTCAAACTCTATGGCCCAGAAAAGATTAAATTTAGATTTAGAGACTCTTTAGTTCTGCCTCCCTTTATGAGCTATTTAGTAAAGCTTAAAGAGTTCTACAAGGTAATGTAGTTAGTTCCACAACAACTAGAACAAGGTATCCTTAACTCAGTGCCTTTTCTACTTTATTCCCTTCTCTCTTCTCCCAAACCCTATACTCCCCTGCCAGATATTGAATCCTTTATTATAATGTAGATGTATAATTTCTCTTACACAATCTCTTATAGGCAGGGCCTACATCTGGTTCTTCTTTTATGCCCATAGCATCTTGTACAATGGTAGGTACATAGTAGGTCCTTATTAACTGATGAATCGATTAGAAGTTGGAAATTGACAGAGAATGTTGACTATTATATTTGATATTGCTTTAAGATGATGAAATGCTGCAAATGTGCTTTCCAGCTCACATTTGCTATTGGCACTTTGTCCAAGTCAATATGAGATTGAATGTTGGAGTGGCTGGTGACACATATCAGTGGGATTCTAGACACCAGGCTGTCAAGATAGCTCTCCATTGGCATCCTTGACATGGATGGATTTAAAGCTTCTGATGTTAGTACAATTGAGAGAGAATGCATTTAGCACACATTTGAACAGGAGAAAAGGAAGGGAAAAGAAAGAGCATGCAGAGATTATGCTTAGGAATGGAGGAGTGGAACCTAGCATCTCCCAATAAAATCCACTAGTTTAAGTGGAAACTTGATCTCAGAGTTTCCATGTCAGGCTTAGAGATGCAGTTTCAAATGAAGATAGAGTACAACTCTACTTTGTGGTTTGGATAGTCATTAAATACCATTTTATTATATTTATTGTTCTGAGAGGCAGTATTGGCACAATGTGCCAGGTTTGGAGTCAGGAAGACTCATTACTGAGTTCAAATCCGGCCTCAGACACTTAATAGCTATGTGATCCTAGGAAAGTAATTTAACCCAGTTTGCCCCAGTTTCCTCTTCTGTAAAATGAGCTGAAGGAAATAGCAAACCTCCCCAGTACCTTTGCCAAGAAAACCCCAAATGGGGTCATGAAGAATCAGACACCACTGAAAAATGACTAAACAACAGGATAGGAGGATAATCTTGAGCCAAGAAGACCTGGGTTTGAGTCCTGCTTCTGAAACCCTTGTAACTTTAGCTTTGTGACCTTGCACAAGTTACTTAAACTTAGAGTATACCAGGAAAATCTCTGAGACCATAAGTGAAAGAGATCTGTGACTCTATATCTGTGATGGGAGTGTCAATACTAGGAATTTCCTACCAGGATGAAATCAAGAGGGAATGTTTTCCATGACTACTCATGTATAACTTATTTTGAAATGCTTGAGTTCTAGTGGGTGGGGGGTGGGAATGGAGGAGGAAGAGAAGTTGGAACACAATTTTTAAAAAAATTGATGTTAAAATTTGTTTTAACATATATTTTGGAAAATAAAATTCTATTCAATAAATAAATTAATTAATTAATTTTAAAAAAAGAGTCTATAGAAGTTGTTCTTAAAAGATGTCCTGAGTGTTTCATTAGGTGTGATACAAAATTCCTCCCCTCACCAAGATATGTATACACTCCTTATGTATAAAATGAAAAGGTTGACTTTTAAGGTCCCTTCCAACTCTTGTCTTATGAACTTAACTATTTCTTAACCTCTATGTCACATAATCTCTATGGGCCTCAGTCTCCTTTTCTCTAAAATGAATGAGTTGCACTAGATGGCATTTGAGTATTCCTTTCCCCAATTCTAGATCTATGGTTATGACAGAGAATGCTGCATTGTGAGCAACATTTTGAGAACCATGGGATTTTAGCCTATGCTTTATCTGAATATTTGATGATCCTCAAATATGTTTATTCCCATTCCACAAGAGACTTAAGTAGAACCTCAAACAAGGCATTCTATCTACCATTCTCTGGTTATATGCTGTTTTCTGTTGATCATTTCTTTGCCAATGAGCCCTTATCTTCTTTTTCTTTTTTCTCCTCTCTATCCACACATTTGTAGAATAACAGTTTCGAGCAACTCTGCATTAATTTCACCAATAAAAAAACTGCAGCAATTCCTCAATCATTACATATTCATCTTGGAACAAGAGGAATATAAGAAGGAAGGCATTGACTAGATAGTCCTTGACTTTGCTTGGGATTTATAGGACTGTCCTAATCTTACTGAAAAGATAATGCAAAGCTTTTCACCTCTATTCTACTTATAATGGATTTTTCCCTTGGAAGATTCCCCACCCCCATCCCTAAGCTAGTTTGCTATGGTATGTCATGTCAGAAGTCATATTTCATAAGGTGAAAATATTACCCTGTAATTTTTCATTTAATATCTTTTCTGCTCAGTGCCCATAGCATCCTATATTGGTTCCTATGCTTCATAATCCATAACCCAGGCTTTTGTTACTAATTTGTTGCTTATATATGATCTCTGATGATAATGTACAAACAACCTTGTCAGCATTAACAGGTATCATGCTCCGGACTGGAAAAGAACAGAACTAAAATGTGAGTACTGTAAGACTTGGTTAATTAGCACCAAGTGAATGAGGAGACCCAGAGCTCCTTAACTAGATCTGGCAAATTAACATGAAAAAAAAACACCTGCCATAAATCCTCAAGGCTTGTAGTACCTTCTAGAATGTAGTTTGTTCGTTTAATTGGACAAGTCCCAGTTAGTTTAGATAATTTATGACAGTGCTCCGTGGTTTGTTAGTGAATTTGTTGTCGTGTATGCTTTGTGAATACAGTGGCGTCTGCATGTTTGGAGAGTATAGCCCAGTCTATGGGAAGGAGTATGTCCAGGGTTTAGCTGCAGGAATACCCCATAGTGTTCTCTATAGTCAAGTCTGTGGGAGATAAGCACAGCCATGTGTACATTGACACACATATTGTGTCATGCTGGGGCTAAGGGAATAGGTGTCTGAATTCAGACACTAGGGATTTCAGGACTAGAAACAGGACAATGAAACTATGCCTGATAAAACATAAACAGAAATGGGTCTTGATTAAATTGATTCAACAAATATCTGTTAAGTACCTACTATGTGTCAAATAGCATGCTAGATCAGATGCCTTAGGAGAATTTAAAGATAAATAAGGCAGATCCTTGCCCTTCAGTATCAAGAAAACCAAAAATGGAGTCACAAAGAATCAGACACAAGTGAACAATAACAACAAAGGCAGAAATAAATCTCAGGAAATCCTGAAGAGGGGAAGAAGTTAGCCACATTAAACTCTGATAGAGTGACGTTTATTATCTATCACCAAGAGAGGGATAATTTCTGATAAAGACATTTTAATGTTTTTTCCTCTTAGTCAAAGTCACCACCAGTTCATGACAGTCTTATGACATTTTTGGGAGACAGTGGGAGATAAAATATATCCATTGACACAGCACATTGTTCAACCATTTGGCTCAATTTGAGCTATATTACACACATGCATGCATACATGTATACATATGTATGCTCACACATGCACACACACAAACATACACACCATCCTACTTCCTATTCCTTCCTCTTGATCAAATATTGGCAGAGGGGAGTCAGGAAATATGATCATTATGAAGGGCCAAGGGAGGGGCACTATGGTAGAGTGGGCTAAAGTCAGAGCACTTAGATGAAATTCTGGCTTTGCCAGTGTTCCCCTTAAGGGACCTTTGGCAAATCATTTAGCTGATCAGTTTCTTCATCCCTAAAATACAGAGGATTGACCAGATGCTCTCTTGGGACCTTTTCTGCTCTGAATCTATGATCCTTCTTATCTTCCCCATTAGAATGTAGGCTCTTACAAGTAGGGATTATTTCATGTTGTGTGGGCCAAATTTAATATATGGAGAGTTAATTGGGTGGCTCCCCAAAATATTGGGGTCCTGGAAATAATGAGGGACCTCTAGGTTCAAAGCTCCCTCCTCTCTGAACTGCCTTTTCAGATATTTCTCCCAGGCCAATAAGGAGCCTTACAGCCTCTTTTTCCCAAACAGATCAGATTTTATTAATTGGGAATAAAATAAACAGCAAAGGTGAAATTAATAAAAATCAAAGATAAGGGAATAGGGAAAAAGAAATATGGATAATCCTCCTAGCTCTAACCTAAGTGTATAGAATCCCCAGCTCATTTCCAGTTAAGCTAATTCAAAAGAAGGCAGAGCCTTTATGTTAACTCACCACCTGCAGTGTCTGCTCCTCCTGCTGGCACCACCGGGAAGAGGGAAACTCCGGAAGAGACTTCGACTCCCCTCAGCGAGCATTTAATCTTCCTCCCCCAAAAGGGGAGGTCCTTCAAAAACTGTCTATAGAGAGAGGTTTTCTCCTTCTGACATCAGTAACATATTTCACTTCAGGGTGGGCCAGGTGTGGCCCCTCCAAATGAAACAGGAAAATTCCAATAATCTTACCACAATGTGTTATAATTATATCTCTAGCACCTAGAATAGTGCCTGGCACAAAGTTGATTGATGGATTCTATGTTTTTGTTGTTCACTCTAATGTCACTGTTTGGAGAAAGAAGAGTCTCCACAAACTAATTTAAAGAATGAGCGAACTATAGATGTTGGTTCCTTAAGCCCTCATGACTGACGGTCAAAGGCCTTGGTCAGCTTGACAAACATTGTATACAGACCTCTGTTCTACTCCTGGCATTTTTTCTGAAGTAGCAAACTCCATATTGACCATTTCTTGGCCCTTTCTGAAGCCATGCTGATGCTCAGGTAGATGGCCATCTTCCAGGTGAAGGATCGGCCTATTAAGGAAGACTCTGGCAAGAATCTTGCCAGCAATGACTAAGAGAGAGATCCCCCCCCCCCCTTTCATGATTGTCACAGAACACTCTATTTCCTTTACCTTTATAGAGATGGTCAATGGAGGTTGAGGTACACATAGCCACAGCTAGCTCCATGTTTGCAAGAGTCCAAAGGAAAAGTGTAGGAGAGCAGAGGTATTAGACTGACTACCAAACTTAAGGTCTACAGAGCCATTGTGCTGACCTCATTGTTGTCTGCCTGTGAAACCTGGAGAGTCTATCTGTGCCATGCCAGGAAACTGAATCACTTCCATATGAATTGTCTTAGGAAGATTCTGAGGATCATCTGATAGGATAAGATACCAGACACTGAGGTCCTCTCTAACTAAACTGTCAAGGATTCAAACTACTGCAGAGAGCACAAGTCCCATGCACTGGACACGTTTGAATGACAAAAGTACATTTGCCTTAAAGACTTTTATGGAGAACTCACACAAGGCAAACATTCATATGGTGGGCAGAAGAAGTGATACAAGGACACTCTCAAAGTCTCTCTGAAGAACTTTGGAATTGATTGCATGACATAAGAGATGCTGGCAAAGGACCATCCAGCATGGCATGCCCTCATCAGAGAAGATGCTGTGCTCTATGAGCAAAGCAGACTTGAAATAGTTCATAAGAAACATGAGATATGCAAATAGAGAATCTACTCCAAATGTTCACATGGACTATTTGTGCCCAACCTGTGGTAGAGAATTTTGAACTGACATTGGTCTCATCAGCCGCAGTCGGACACACTGTAATGTAAATTGACTGTAACATAGCTATGCCATTTTGGTCCTTTTTGAGAACAAAGGATAAGAACCAACCAAGTGGAGGACTATTGGGAGAAGGGAAGAGACTGGAGAAAGGGAGACCAATTAGGATTGGGGAGGGATGGATGAGGGGAGATTCAGTTTAATGAGTTCTGCTTTGCACATTCTGAGTCCCTAAGTCTTTTCTTCTCCAGGCTAAACTTTTTAGCTGACAGATTATAATCTCCTTGAGGGCAGAGACTATATAACTTTTTACCTTTGTCTCCCCAGCATAGCACCTTATATGTATTAGGCACTCATTAAATATTTCTTGAACTGAGCCAGTCTAATTTTCTTCAATTGATCTTCTTACTGTCACAAGATTGATTATCCCCAATCCTATTTGCCTTAGAGCTGGACAACACGTAGTCATTAAAATCCTTTATTAAAAAATGTGGCTTCAGAAGTAGAAAAAGTACTTTGCATGGGGTCTTAGTATGGCAGAGTAAAGTCGCTTTATCACTTCCTTCGCTTTGGACTATATACTTTGATTAACACTGCTTAAGATCACTATAACATTTTTGGCTGCCTTAGTACATTGTTGACTCCTATTGAGATTGCCATCCCCTAAAACTCACTGGTCTTTTTTCCCAAAAGATGGCTTTTTCATCTGATTAGATTCAGCTCACTGTTCCAGCTGTTTGAAAATCCAGATTCTGTCATCTAATAAAGTATTAGCTCTCCCTCCTACCCTCATTTCATCTACAAATTTTGTAAGCATGTCATCTGTGTCTTTAATATTTTTATCAAAGGCTTGGATGAAGAGATGATAGTCCTATACAGAGTTCCGCAGACCACTGATAAGAGTACTCCCACCAGGTTGACAGGAATCAATTAATCCCCACTCTTTAGTTCTTGTCTTTCATACAGTTCTGAACCCACAACCATTATTACTCACACCTCTCCTTTTTGTCCATAAAACGTATTGAGAGAGATTTTTTTTCAAATACTTTGTTGAAACTAAGGATACTTTGTGGCATGTGCCTGATCTATCAGTCTTGTAACCTTTTCCAACAATGAAACAAATTTATTTTAGTGTGCCTTATTCTAACAAATCCATGCAGATTCTTTGTGATCACTGCTTCTTTTTTCTGAGGCTAATAAACTACCACTTTAATGATACAGGTTCTAATATTTTTCTAAGAACTGATGTTAAGTTCATCTACCTTCTTCACTATTGTGGAAATTGGACCAGCATGTGCTTACCTCCAGTCCTGTAGCACCTCCTACAATGTCTACATTTCCCCAAGTCATTTACAGCAATTGAACAACCACATTTTCTGTTTTTTTTTTTCCAGCCTCCTATGAGGCAAATCATGTGGGCCAGGGATTTGAAACTCAAAGATAGCAGTTAGATACTCTTACCATTTACTCCTCAATTGCAATTTCCTATTAAGTAGCTTTACTCAATCCTTCCCAGATTGTATATTATTCTCTTTGATGGAGAGAATGAAAACAAAATAAGATTCAAGTGAGTCAGCCTTGTTTCCATCATCCTTTATCATTGTCCCATCCATTGCAAGTATAGTTTTATCCCTTTTTTATTCTTCCTTTTGCCCCTAGATAGCTAAGAAAGAGGCCTTTGTTTTTGCTCTCCTTAGAAGTTACTGAAAGCACAAACTAATTTTCAGTTTTAGCTTTTTTGATGATCCTCTTGCTATTTCTTTGGATTATAACTTCCATCTCTTGTACATGTTGTGTTTTTTTTTTTGGTTGGGCAATGAGGGTTAAGTGACTTGCCCAAGGTCACACAGCTAGTAAGTGTCAAGTGTCTGATGCTGGATTTGAACTCAGGTACTCCTGAATCCAGGGCCAGTGCTCTATCCACTGCGCCACCTAGCTGCCCCCATACATGTTCTTTGAACAAATCAATCAATATGCATTTATTAATGTTTACTATTTGCCAACTACTTTAACAAGCCTTAGGAATGAAAAGTAAAAATAGTTCTTGCCCTCAAAAATCTTAGGTTATAATATAAACATGACAGATACATACATAAGTCACACAGAATAGGTAGAATGCAGATGGATCTCATCTATGAGCTCCCTGTGCAGCCATATGAATCTCTCGAGATATTGCCTTCTTCTCCTCTTCACTGGAATACCTTTGGACCATAATCATCAGGATTTCATTCTTTCATCTTTTCAGTCAACTCTCTTTTTAAAACCTCAGACCACAAAGAGGATCCTACCCATTTTTTTTCTGAATTATATGAAATTCTTTAAAGGCAGCAGCAAAAACAGACTTACAAAAAGAAAAAAAAAGGAAAACCACATTTTCCCCCCTGAAAGGTAACATAGGCAATGAGTTGATTTGAACACTTAATCCTTCAGTACTTCAATACTTAACATACACCAAATAGCATAACTTCTAAATATTTAAAGGAAAAACTAAATGAATAACAAGGAAAGAAAGACAATAAAAATACAACAGGGGAGGAACTCAAATTATCTCTATTAGCTCTAGGTAAACATAACAAAAAGTAAATAAACAAGACAGAAATGAAAGACCTGAGTAGAATTTTAGAAAAACTAAATATAATAGACCTTTGGCTATTATTAAATGGACATAGAAAGAAGTATACACATTTTTCAGCTGTATCTAACATTTTAAAAAATGGTAAAAGAAGTGGTGGGTCAAAGAACAAATTATAGAAATGATAGATAACATCCAATAAGGCTAAGATTAAAATGGAAAGAATTAACTTGGAAAAATCTTTGCAACAAGTATTTTTTTTTGTGACAAAGGTCTCATTTCTGAGATGTATAACAAACTGATTCAAATTTAAAAGAGTTAGATATATTCTCCAATTTATAGGCAGCCCAAGGATATGAATAGGCAGTTTTCAAGGGAAGAGAATCAGATTATCTATAGCCACATGAGAAATGCTCCAAATAACTACTAACTAGAGAAATGCAAATTAAAACAATTCTGAAATTCTATCTCACACCCTTCAGATTGGAAAAGATGACCAAAAAGGAAAATGACAAATGTTAGAGGGGCTGTAAGAAAACAGAAATATCGATGTACTACTATTTAAAATTTTTTTCCCTTTATTTAGAATTTTATTTTTTCCCAATTACATGTAAAAACAATTTTAATGTCCATTTAAAAAACTTTGTTTTCCAAATTCTTTTCCTCCCTTCTTCCCCCCAAGGAATGGAAGCAATTTAATATAACTTATACATGTGTAGTCACACAAAACATTTCAACATTAGTAAGGCTGTAAAAGAAAACAAACAAAAAAACTTAAGAAAAAGAAACTAAAAAATATGCTTCAATCTGTATTTAGACACAATCAGTTCTTTCTCTGGAGATAAATTGCATTTTTTAGAAGTTCTTCAGAGTTGTCTTGGATCATTGCATTGTTGAGAAAAGCCAAGTCATTCACAGTTGGTCATCTTACAATATTGCTGTTACTTTGTATACAGTACATCTCACTTTGCATCAGCTCATGTAAGTCTTTCCAGGTTTTTCTGAGAGCATCCTGCTCATTTTACAGTTACTATTGCTTTGTTCTATTTCTCCTATAATCTTTTCTAATGCTAACATCATGTTGTGTGAATTAGTACCTTCTATATTAACTCTCAATGATTTTTTGGGAGGGGCAGGGCAATGAGGGCTAAGTGACTTGCCCAAGGTCACACAGCTAGGAAGTATCCATTGTCTGAGGCTGAATTTGAACTCAGGTCCTCCTGAATCCAGGTTTGGTGCTTTATCCACTGTGCCACCTAGTTGCCCCTACCGTTACTATTGCTAACTGAATTTCCCTCCATCCTTCTCCCTCCCCATGTCATTTATTCTATTTTCTATCTCCTTGCACCCTTTCCCTCCTCAAAGGTGTTTTACTTCTGAATGCCACCTCCCCCAATCTGTCCTCCCTTCTATCACCTCCTCCCCCCCACCTTATCCCCTTCCCCTCCTACTTTCCCGCAGGGTAAGATAGATTACTATACCCAACTGAGTGTGTATGTTATTCCCTCTTTGAGCCAATTCTGATGAGACAAAGGTTCACTCACTCCCCAACCCCCCCCCCATATTCCCCTCCACTGTGTAAACTTTTTCTTGCTTCTTTTATGTGAAATACTTTACCCCATTTCACCTTTCCCTTTTCCTTTCTTCCAGTGCATTACCCTCACCCTTTAATTTTATTTTTTTAAAGATATCATCCCTTCATATTCAACTCACACCTGTACCTTCTGTCTAAATATACTCCATCCACCTGCCCTAATAATGAGAAAGTTCTTATGAGTTACAAGTATTATCTTCTCTTGTAGAAATGTAAAAGTTGAAACTTTTAATATCCCTTATGGTTTCTTTTTCCTGTTTACCTTTGTATTTGAAAGACAAATTTTCTATTCAGCTCAGACCTTTTCATCAAGAATGCCTGAAAGTCCTCTCTTTCATTGAATTCCCATTTTCCCCTCCTGAAGGATTACAATCAGTTTTTCTGTGTAGGTGATTCTTGGTTGTAATCCCAGTCCCTTTGCCCCCTGGAATATCATGTGCCTAGCCCTCTGATCCTTTAATGTAGAAGCTGCTAAATCTTGTGTTATCCTGACTGTGGCTCCACAATACTTGCATTGTTTCTTTCTGGCTGCTTGCAATATTTTCCCCTTCATCATGGAGCTCTGGAATTTGGCTATAATATTCCTGGGAGTTTTCATTTTAGGATTTCTTTCAGGAGGTAATTGGTTGATTCTTTCAATTTCTATTTTATCTTCTGGTTCTAGATATCAGGGCAGTTTTCCCTGACAATTTCTTGGAAGATGATGTCTAAGCTCTTTTTTTTTTTTTTATCATGGCTTTCAGGTAGTCCAATAATTTTCAAATTATCTCTTATGGATCTATTTTCCAAGTCAGTTGTTTTTCCAGTGAGATATTTCACATTGCCTTCTATTTTTTCATTCTTTTGGCTTTACTTTATTGTGTCTTGATTTCTCATAAAGTCATTAGCTTCCATTTGCTCAAGACTAACTTTTAAGGAGTTATTTTCTTCAGAAAGCTTTTGTATCTCATTTTCCATTTGGCCAGTTTGGTTTTTCAGGGCATTCTCTTCCTCATTGGCTTTTCGTACCTCTTTTACCATTTGGCTTAGTCTGTTTTTTAAGGTGTTATTTTCTTCAGTATTTTTTGTGTCTCCTCTACCAAGCTGTTGAGGTTTTTTTCATGATTTTCTTAAATTACTCTCATTTCTCTTTCCATTTTTTCCTCTATCTCTCTGACTTTATTTTTTCAAAGCCCTTTTTGAGCCCTTCTATGGCTTGAGACCAATTCATATTTTTCTTGGAAGCTTTGGATGTAGGAGCTTTAACTTTGTTATCTTCTTCTGAGGGTGTATTTTGATCTTCCTTGTCACCATAGAAACTTTCTAGGGTCAGAATTTTTTCTGTTTGATCATTTTCCCAGCCTTTTTCTTAACTTTTAACTCTTTGTTAAAGTGGAGCACTGTTTCCAGGGTGGAGGGTGCACTATCCCAAGCTTCAGAGGGTTTGTGCAGCTGTTTTCAGAGATGCTTCCAGGGATTTGTACATTTTTAGTTCTTCCAGAATGGTATGATTTAAGGAGAGGTATGTTTATCACTCTCCTGGTCTGTGTTCTTGTCAGCAAGCAACCACAGGCCTGCTTTTCTGCCCTGGAACTATGAAGAGAATCCCCCTCCACTGTGGCTGCTAGCTCTGGTATGCTTCTTCTCCTCCCTGGCCTGGGACAGCACCCAAGACTATGACCTGGATCCCATCTGTGGGCTGAGTTCCAGAAGCAGTTCCTGCTGCTACTGATTCAGAGGGTCCCAAGGTCTACTCCTGGTTTGCTGTGGCTGTGGCTGGGTTTGCACTAGGGTAGGGTCTGTGCTTGCATGGCTTGCGTTGGGCTGTGCTCCACTCTTACCTCAGTACAACAGACCTTTCCTGCTGACCTTCTAAGTTGTCGTTGGCTGGAAAATTATCTCACCCTTTCCTTTTGTGGGTACTGTAGCTCCAGGAATTGTCTTATGGCTTTATTTCAAGGTATTTGGAGGGGTCTTGGGGAGAGCTCAGGCATTGTCACTGCCTTTCCTCTGATGTACTACTATTGGTAGACTTGTGTATGGTTACAACTACTCTGGAAAACAATATACAAAAAGTTATTAAACAGTGCCTGCTCTTTGATTCAGCCAAATCACTGCTAGGCCTATAATCAAAGAAAGAGGAAAAGCTTATATATGGGCACAAATATAGCTCTTCTTTTTGTGGTGACAAAAAAAAATGGAAACTAAGGGGATTCTCATCAGTTGAAGAATGATTAAGCTGTGGTATATGAGCATGATGGAATATAATTGTGCTGTAATAACTGAAGAAATAGGTTATTTCAAATAGACATGGGAAGATTTATATAAACTGATGCAGAATGAAGTAAGCGGAACAAAGAGCAATTTATTCTGTCATATGAGTATTACAAAAATGAATAACTGAAGAACAATGAAATGAGTAGAATGAATACAACTTATACAATAACAACACTGTAACAAAAGACCCCACAATTTTGAAAGTTGTAAGATTTATGATCAATACAATGACTATTAATGAATCCATAGGATTGATGATGAAATGTGATATTCGTTACAGAGGTCATGAATTTAAGTTGCAGAATGAAATGTATATTTTTATATATGGCCATTGAGGGAATTTATTTTGCTTGACTATGCATATTTGGTATGAGAAAAAAAATTTTGATAGGGATGGGAAGAAAAAGAAAATAATTTTTTGTTAATTTAAAAAATAGAGAGGTACGGGGTGCTATTGATTGGCATGTTACATGAACTTTCAGGTTAGGTCAATTAATTATTAATTTTACTTTGTCATAAGAGAACTCTCATGTTCACTTTTTTTTGTGGTTTTTCCCTTTTCTTCTGTGTCTTCCTTCATAGCATGACTAATGTGGAAATATGTTTATATGATTGCACATGTATAACCTATATCAGATTGCTTGCCATCTTGGAGGGGGAGGGAGAAAAAATTTGAAATTCAAAGTCTCATAAAAATGAATGTTGAAAACTATCTTTACATGTAACTGGAAAAAAATTAAATACTATTTACAAGAAAAAAGGGAACTCTCATGAAGTGGAAGTAATCTGCAAATGTCTATAATATAATAAACAAAACACAAGAATAAATCTTTTAAAAAAGGAAATTTTATTTCCTAAAGACTAAGGTACTAGTTAGATTCTACCCAGTATCGTGGTGAGGATCAAAACAACATATGGAAAGCATTTTGCAGACATAAAACATTACATAAATACTAGCCATTTTTTTGGTTATGAGTTATAAGATGATATTTTTTCCTTCCAACATCACCATTATTTTGTTTGTTTTTATATTTTATTCATGGCTTTTGCTTTTAGATCAGTCATTTTCAGCTATGCCCCACCCCAAGAGAAAGTCTTCCTTTCTGACAAAAAAAAAAAAAAGCAGCTACGCAAAAAACTACTGAGACAGTGACCAAGTGTGACACTATGTAACATTCTACATCCAGAGTCACTCAACTTCTTCAATGAAAGGCAGGAGATGCACTTCCTCATCTCTTCTCCAGGGCCAAGACTGGTCATTATAATTACGTAAAATTCAGTTTAGTTTTATTTTTCTTCATATATATGTATACACACACATACATGTATATATACACACATATGTGTACACATATGTATATATTTATGTATGCATGTATGTATGCATCCCTACCTGTGATTTCAGAGAGAGATCAAGAGAGAGCGAGAGAGAGCGAGAGAGAGAGCGAGAGAGAGAGAGAGAGAGAGAGAGAGAGAGAGAGAGAGAGAGAAACTTAGAGAGGCATATAGATAGGGGCACAGAAAGATGCCTAGAGAAAAGCCTAGTGATATGAGGTCTACAAAAAAGCCTAGAAAGAGGCCTAGGGAGGCATAGAGAGGCTTAGAGGGATATAGAAGGGACTATAGAGGATTTAGAAAGAAGCCTACAGAGCATGGCCTAGAGAGAAGCCTAAGGGCATGGAAGATTGTAGAGAGCAGCATAGAGAGGCCAATGGGCAACTTCTCTGTGATTTATAGATTTGCCTGGGGGCTCTGAGAGATTGGGTCAGAGGGGGAACTTAAACCCTGGGCTTCCTAACTCTGAGGCCAGCTCTCTATTCACTGTACCCTGCTACTTTATTTCATTTACATTATAGGAATCACTGTGTATTTGTTTTTTAGTCCTATCTTTGTGACCCCATTTAGGCTTTTCTTGGCAAAGACACTGGAGTTTTTGGTTTGCCATTTCCTTCTCCAGCTTGTTTTGCAGATGGGGAAACTGAGGCAAATGACGTTAAGTGACTTGCCCAGGGTCACATAGCTAGTAAGTGCCTGAGGCCAGATTTGAACTCAGGAGATGAGTTTTCCCTGACTTCAGTCCTGGTCCTCTATCCACTATACCACATAGCTACCTGCCTGGCACATAGTAGGCATTTAATAAATGTTTATTGAATTAATTTTTATTCATTTATTTATTTTAATTAATAAAGTATTTTATTTTTTTCCATTACATGTAAAAATAGTTCTCAACTTTTGTTTATACAAGCTTTACAATTTCAGATTTTTCTCCCTCCCTCCCCCCTCCCCTAGACAGCAGATAATCTGATATAGGTTATATATATATATATATACACATAATAACATTAATCCTATTTCTGCATTAGTCATGTTATAAGAGAAAAAATCAGAGCAATGATGAAAAACCTCAAAATAGAAAAAACCAACAGCATCAAAAACAAAAGAAATAGTATGGTTCATTCAGCATCTATACTCCGCAGTTTTTTTTTTCCCTTGGATTTGGAGATCCTCTTCCATATTGAATTCATTTTAATTCCACATACAAAGAAGAGCAGCAAAAAGAAGACCGTATATGAAATTGTGAACCTCAGTTATAATATAAGGTGATAGTAAAAAAAAAGAGCTATCATGTTGGAAAATGCATATCTCATTCCATCCCTATAATCTATCACTTTTCTGCCAAGAGGTAGAAATTATTGTTTCATCATCAGTCTTCTGATATGCTGATTGATTTTTTAATTGATCAGAATTTTTAAACTGTTTTCCTTTCAAAGTTATTTTTCTTTATGCCATTGTCATTACAAAAAATATTCCGGTTCTGCTCATTTCACTCTAACTTAGTTTATATAGATCTTGCCAGGTTCCTCTGAATATATCCTTTTAAAAATTTCTTACAGTACTATAAAATTCCATTACATCCATATACTGTAATTCATTTAACCATTCTCCAATTAACTGGCAATTACTTTGTTTCTGGTTTTTTGGTGGTGGTTTTTTTTTTTTTTTTTGCTAACACAAAAAAATGCTACTATAAATATGTTTTTACATATGGGTCCTTTTCCTCTGTCTTTGACCTCTTTCAGATATATGCCTGGTAGTAGTATTCCTAGGTTAAAGGGTCTTTATTTAGTGACTTTTGCGGCATAACTCCAAATTGCTTTCAATAATTATTGGTGCATTAGTAAGCCTATCCTCCTACATCTAATAATTGCCACTTTCCTTTTTTTTTCCTTTCATTTTTGCCAACCCAATGAGTGTTAAGTGGAATTTCAGAGGGTTTTTTTTTAGATTTGAATTTCCTTTAATATTAGTGATTTGAAGCATTTTTTCCATTTGTTTGTTGATAAGTTGCATTTGTTCTTTTGGAAGGTATCTTTCTATCCTTTTAAAATTTATCTTTTGGGGAGCAACATATTCATTATTTATTATGATACAATTATATTCCATTACGTTCCTATACTACTATGTGTTCAAATATTCTCCAATGAAGGTCCAACTCTGTTTTGACAATCAGTTCTTCTTTATTGGTCAGAATCAGGTTGAAAAAGATGTTCCCCCCTATCATTTCTTCAGCTTTCTGAAAGATAAAATGATCAGCACAGCAATTCAAAAATTTATCAAATGTTCAGTTTTTAAGAAAAAACAACCTCCAGCAGTTACCTTGGTAGTTGAAATTCCCCATCATAACTATATCCTTCCTCAGTGACAGCTTTGTGATCTGTATCCAGAACTCATCATCCATTTTCTCTAGCCAGCAGCATGATAGAAGGGTTTTTTCCCCCCTCTTTCTCTAATCTTTAGGCAACTGCTCCCCATCATCCTTCCTCCATCAGGTTCATGGATTTCCACCTAGCTTTATATCTTGGTGATATACAACTATGTTCCACAACCCCTTACATCCAATTTATTCCTTTTGAACAAGATATATCCTAATTCTGTATTCTACAAATGAGTCATATCCTGCCAGGTATCAATGATACCCAAGAGGTCACATTTACCTCTTGTCCTAAGATCTTTGGCCTACATTGTCTGTTATCCATACCTGGCATACCATGTACATAGACATCTGAGGCCATGAGTTTCATTTCTTCTCCCTGTTAACTGTTTAATTGCTGGGCACAACCAGTGCTATGCTTTCTATGTCATACCTGATACATGACACTCTACAATATTTAGTTTAGTGCTTGTGTCTGGCCAGTTTTCTTCTTCCCCTTCTATTCTTAATTAAAACCATCTCAATTAGATTAGCAAGTCTCCAGGTAGTTGTTGTTTTTCTTTTTTGAGGTTTTTTCTTTTTGCTCTGATTCTTCTTTTATAACATGACTAATACAGAAATATGTTTAATGTTATTGTACATATATAACCTATATCCAATTACTTGCTGTCTTGGGGAGGGAGGAGGCAGCGGAGGGAGGGAAAAAATTTGAAACTAAAAATCTTATAAAAACAAATGTTGAAAACTATCTCTACATGTAACTAGAAAATAATGAAATACTTTCATAATTTAAGAAAAATGCAATTTCTTATCAGGAAATCAAAAGCAGTATGTAACAGCAATAAAATCCAAAGTGTCTTAAAAAAAAAGAAAAAAAGAGAAATGATGAACTGGCAGATTTCAGAAAAACCTGGAAAGACTTAAGTGGACTGATGCTGAGTGAAGTGAGCAGAACCAAGAGAACATTGTACACAGTAACAGCAACATTTTGTGATGATCAACTGTGATAGACTTAGCTTTTCTCAGCAGTGCAATGATTAAAGACAATTTCAAAGAACTCATGATGGAAAATGTTCTCCACATCCAGAAAAAAGAACTGTGGATTCTGAATGCAGATTGAACCATACTGTTTCTACTTTTTGGCTGTTTTTTTTTCTTTTGGGGGGTTTTCCCCTTATGTTCTGATTCTTCTTTCACAACACGACTAATGCAGAAATTTGTTTAATGTGATTGCACATATATAACATATTAGATTGCTTTCTGTCTTGGGGAGGGGGTAGGGAAGGGAGGGAGGAAAAAAATTTGGAACCAAACATCTTATGAAAATAAATGTTGAAAACTATCTTTACATGTAACTGGAAAATAATAAAATACTTTTATGATAAAAAAGAAAGTCTCCAGGTAACTAAATTCTTCCTAGCCCTCATTAGATGTACACTGTCCCTGGTCAAGAGCCCATCATTCCTGAATCTTTAGTTCCAGTTCAGAAAGCCTGATCTCATTCTCTGATAACATCTTTTTAGCTAGCAGTTCACTGCCACTATCCTTCTTTCTCTTGTGAAGTTCCTCCCTCTTCTATCAATCAAAAAAAGTGATGAAAACCTCACCTCTTCTCTCTGAATCCTTCAGTTTCCTTTCTAGAGTTTATATAGAAACATCCTCATAGCAAGAATTGTTTAACCTTGAAATGGACCACTGAGGGAAATTTGGTCTCCCTTTCATTGAAGATCTCCTGAAACAGGATAGCTTCTTATCAGGCTGAAATAGAGCCAAGGGCAAGGCATTTATATATGTACCTAAGATGAGTTATAAAAATTACACTCTCCTTGTTTTCCCTTCCCCCAAGTAAAGATCAATAAAATTTGATCTCTTCTAAGAGAGTTTATTAGTGACACTGGTTTTATTGGGGATGAGATATTGTTTATTTGTTTTAAACCACCTCAACTGCATATGGAAACATCTTCCATGAATTCTCTTTAACACCTGCTCTTGGAGTTGTCTGGGGCACTAAGAATTTAAATGACTTGTCCAAGGTCACACAGCCAGTATGTGTCATAGATGGGACTCTGAACCCAGGTCTATCTGCCTCTGAAACGGTTCTTTCTACACTGCATGACAGCAGCCTCTGTTGGGTCACTGTAACATAAGTGATTTGACATGTCTAAATACCCATGTGTCATGTAGAGTGTAATTTTATGGAAATAAACATATGTGGATTCATAAAAAGTTACAATGAAAATCATCCTTTGTCATCATCCTCCCTCCTTCTGCCCTCCATTGTCTTTCCTGTGGTTGTCTTTTTTGCCTAATGCTAGTTTCCTACTATGGCCTGGGATCATGTAAATGTGGAAGGAGCAGATCAATATTATTGACATTATCCTTATACATTAATAGTGTTCTTATGAAAGCAACTTGAGATAGATGATCTCTCAATGTCTTTTTCTGTCTTCTGACCATCAATCTATATCAGATGACTTATGTTCAGAAGGCTTTAGATGACATTATGGTTTTCTGGAAAATAGTCTCCCGAAGCAAATACTCATCCTATTGATTTCATAGCATAATATATAAAGCAGGAAGGGACCTTAGATATGATCTAAGACAGCTGTGTGGTGCAATGGTTAGAGCCCTGGATTTGGAGTCAGGAAGACCTGTGTATAAATCTGGACTCAGACACTTACTATATGGGGGACCCCAGGCAAGTCACAACCTTTGTCTCAGCTCACCAGCTATAAAAAAGGAGATAATAATAGTACCTACTTCCCACTATTGTGAGGTTTGAATGAGATAATACTTGGAAAGCACTTTGCAAATCTTAAAGTGGTATATAAACACCAGCTATTAATATGAATCTAGTTCCATCATCTGAGGAAACTGAGTCTCAAGATGGTTAAGGTGACTTACCTAAGGTCACAGAGGTGATAAATGGCAAAACTCAAGCCCCTTGCCTTGACATTCAGCCCTTTCTGCTTTCTGTATCTTATCATATTACTAGCGACTATGAGAGATGACCTTGAGATATGAATAATGATGTGGGAGGCAATATGGAGGAGTAGATAGAGGTCTTGGAATCAGGGTGCCCTGGGTTTAAATTCTTCTTCTGATACATACTAATTATATGATGAGGGACCATAACTTAATTTCTTAGTTCCCCAGGCAAATCTCTAAGATTTTAAGTTACAAGAAAATTTCCAATATGCATCAGTGGAGGGAGTTTCTATGCTTGGTGTTTGCTAAGCCAATGAAATCATGGGTCTGGCTTGAAATATTGAATCTCCTATTGGGAGGACAAATTTGTAAAAAGAGATAAAAGTACGTGGGTTCGTGTTTGGTGGTTATTAGAAAGGTTGAATGTTGCACACCCCATTGAGTTTGCCACCACTATACAGATCAGCTTCATCTTTCAAATAAATATCATCTGTGGGGCAGCTAGATGGTGCGGTGGATAAAGCACCAGCCCTGGATTCAGGAGGACCTGAGTTCAAATCCAACCTCAGACTCTTGACACTTACTAGCTGTGTGACCTTGGGCAAGTCACTTAACCCTCATTGCCCCATCAAAAAACACAAACAAAAACAAAAATCAAATAAATGTCATCTGTGATATAACAACAAAAACAATAGCAATAATAAAATAATAATATAGATAGGGTTGTTTTTTGTTTTTTGTTTTTAGTGAGGCAATTGGGGTTAAGTGACTTGCCCAGGGTCACACAGCTAGTAAGTGTTAAGTGTCTGAGGCCGGATTTGAACTCAGGTACTCCTGACTCCAGGGCCGGTCCTCTATCCACTGTGCTACCTAGCTGCCCCTGATAGTTTTTTAATAATAACATCATCATTATAGCATGTAAAGTGTTTTCCAGGGAGAAAGCATTTATATGCTGCTCTCATCTGATCCTCACAACAACCTGAGTAGGAAACAAAAGCTCAGAAAGGTTAAGACTTGCCCAATATCACAGACCTAAAAATGTTATGGCCAAGAGTGGAACCTAAGTCTAACTTATGGACTAGTGCTCTTGCCGCATGCCACACTAACTCTGTCCGTGGCTTAAACATGATACACTTGGGGCATTCTTTTTTTTTTTTTTGCAGGGCAGTGAGGTTTAAGTGACTTACCCAGGGTCACACAGCTAGTAAGTGTCAAGTGTCTGAAGCCAGATTTGAACTTAGGTCCTCCTGAATCCACTGTATCACCTAGCTCCCCCCCCCCCCCAGGCATTCTAAAGCCTTCTATACTTGAGGGACTTGGAACTCAAGAGAACTTTTCTATTGTCAGTGACAGGCAACCCTGTAAATGTTCATGGTTTTTAGTCTGAATTCAATGTTTTTTTTTTTCTTACCTCCTTCTGCTTTTCCTAAATGACACTCTGGCTCTACAGACCACATCTCCTATAGCACTCTCTAATGATAGGAAAGAATGAGAGAATGAAAGAAATGCGTACTGGTTTCAAGGGCATTCAGGTCACACACATGAGCAAGATATAATTTTTTCTCAAAAGGACTCCAGAGTTGGAAAGAGTCCATTATGTTTGCCCAGTGTATCTAAGGGAAGTCATCAGTAAAAATGAAATTGATTAAAGCCACTACATGGATTTGATTCATGCTGAAGCATGAACCTAAGAGAAAAACTCCCTAAATCCAAAAAAAAGTCAGTATAGCTCTGCAGTGTTTTATTCTATACCATACATACCATACCCCATACCATACTCCATGCCATACCCTACCATGCCATACCGCGTTGTGTTGTATAGTATTATATTGTATCATGTTATTATCTAATATATTGTCTTGTGTCATATTACATCATAATATCACATTGCATTATATGTTATGTGTGTTGTTATATAATATTATACCATGTTAAGTTGTGTTAGGTTAACTTTTGGTCATCCTAAATATAGAGTGAAGTAAAAATAGCTATAGTTCTATAATTTTATTAATATAAAAATATTTCATTGAAGATAAAATTTAATTCAGGCATTTTCAGTCGTGTCTGACTCTGTGACCGCACTTGGGTTTTTCTTGGCAAAGATACTGGAGCAGTTTGCCATTTCCTTCTCCAGCTCATTTTATAGATGAGGAAACTGAGGCAAATAGGGTTAAATGACTTGCCCAGATTCATATAACTAGTAAATGTCTGAGGCAAGATTTTTACTCACAAAGATGAGTCTTTGTTTTCCTTCAGGCACACTACTCTGTCCATTGCACCATCTAGCTGCCCATAAAAGATAAAATAGGCAATTTAGAAAACTTAGCCATGAATTGAAGACTATTATGTTGTTTTTGAAGTGTATAGTTACTTTTGTCTATTTGTACTGTGCCTATCGGGGGCAGCTAGGTGGCACAGTGGATAGGACACTGGCCCTAGAGTCAGGAGGACCTGAGTTCAAGTATGGCCTTAGACACTTGACACTTACTAGCCATGTGACCCTAGGCAAGCCACCTAACCCTAATTGCCTCAAACATCTGGGGCCATCTCCAGTTGTCCTGATGTATATCTTGCCACTGGAACCAGATGGTTCTAGAGGAGAGAGTTAGGTTGGTGACTTTGCACAGCCCTCCCTCACTTAAATCCAATTCAGTGCAAGTCATGACATCACCCAGGTGTCACAGTCCTCTTCAAGAATGAAGGACAGGGGGCAGCTAGATGGCGCAGTGGTTAAAGCACTAGCCCTGAATTCAGGAGTACCTGGGTTCAAATCCGGCCTCAGACACTTGACACTTAACTAGCTGTGTGACCCTGGGCAAGTCACTTAACCCCCATTGCCTGCAAAAAAAAATATATATTATTAGGCAGGGATTCTATTTGGGGCAGCTAGATGGCTCAGTGGATAGAGCACCGGCCCTGGAGTCAGGAGTACCTGAGTTCAAATCCGGCCTCAGACACTTAACACTTACTAGCTGTGTGACCCTGGGCAAGTCACTTAACCCCAATTGCCTCACTAAATTAAAAAAAACATTAAGAATGAAGGACAAACAATACCTGTGCATATCAAGTGCTTTAGTAATGTCTTCTACTTGTTGTCTTGTTCAGAAAAACTCTAGTCTATAAAGAATTTAGATACAAATCATCCTATAATATATATTATGTACATAATACTTAATATAGCATTCATTCATTCAACTCATACTTATTGATTACCTACTTTGTACAAAACACTGTGCTAGAGACTAGGGAGGATAGAAAATTTAAATAAGACTTCATCCCTCCTTTCATGGAGTTGAAAGTCTAGTAAATAAAATAAGACATAAATGCATAGATGTACATGTGTGCATTTATATGCTTATAATGTAACAAAACTGATTTTTAAACAAATAGATCAGAAGCTACACATAGATGCTGTCTTCTGGGAGTTTATAATCTAGGCAATAATGTTTATAACTTGTCATTTTTTTTCTTCCAACTTTGCCAAGGACCAAAGACTCATAGCAGCCTCAATAGAAATCAACTGCCTTGTAATGTTTTTCATTGTAAATTGTGCTAGTCTGCAGTGCAGCCCGGATGGCTATGTTAAAGGGATGGCATTTGGATGCTCTTCAGTGCAGTAGAAATTGATTTGCCTAATCAGTTAACAACTTCATGGTGACTGAATACTCATTATAGAGCACAGTTCGAGGGCTATGGAAATATAGAGAGGAAAGGGAAAATTGTGGTCTCTGCTTTAGAGTTTGCAACTGAAATTAGCATCCAGGGCAAATACATAGGAGGAAAAAATAGAAAATGCTTATAAATAAATACATTAATAATCCAGATAACAGTAACATATACAAGTGCAGAGAGGACATATATGAGATGATCAAAGCTTGACATTAATTAAGGAAGGCTTCAGACAATAGAATTTTTAATAAGGAGCTGGGGAATTGACAATTTAGCAGAGAATAAAGGGAAAGGCATCATGGGTAGCAGAAATAACATGCACAAAAACATGGAAATGGCAGAGGGATAACTAATATGTGTGGTTGGAAACCAAATTGGTAGTGAGGAGAAAGTGAGTGAGTGGAGAGTGTTTTGAATTTGGGGGCTTTTGCACTTAGATTTGAATCCTGGCCTTGCTATTTTTTTTTACCTGTATGGCCTTGGCTAAGTCACTTAACCATTCTTGACTTTAGTTACCTCATTGTAAAATTAGGATGTTGGACCAAATAAGACATCTTTGCTCCTTTCTAACACCAAGTCAATGATCCTGTGATCCCTGAATATGGTAAAGTAGGCAAAGACTATTGAAACATATGCTGTTAGGTTTAAGGATTCCCAGTGCACCATTTGGGGGGAATTCAATTCATTAAACATTCATTAAGTGCCTCCTATATGCAGGGCACTGTGGTAGCTATTGGAAGGGAGTATGCCTTGATGTGGGCAGGAGTAGATAGCCCTGCCTTTGGCAGACCATGTGGATTCCTAGCAGAGCTGGTACCAGGGATAGACAAAGTTGGACCATCATCTCCTTTGATATATAGTGGGGTGTGTGTGGCAGGGAAGCAAAATAAGCAATACCTTAATATTATTTTTTCCCCTTATACTATTTGATTTAAACTTTATCTTTCAATTTATGAGCCTCTTCATACACACTATTTAAAAACCCCCAGACAAACAAAAAACCAAAACCCTTGGAACAAATAGGCATAGTCAGGCAAAAACAGAATCCCACAGTGGCCAAAAGATGTGTCTCATTCTGCATATTGAGTTTCTCACTTCTTTGGCAGGAGGTGGGCAGATTCCAGAGTATCTTTAATATTACTTTTTATAAGTACATTTATTTTCGTGCCAGACAATTCTGCTCTCCATGGCACATAAATATTTATTTGTACTGCTGCATATTACAGTGAAGGCTCAAAGCCTGCAGTGGGCGGTGATACACATTTCTGGACATATAACAAGGAATAAAAACAGTCAGGTTAGGTATAGGCAGTAAGGAATGGAAATGGAAATAAGCTACCTTTTAAAGAGGTAAAATTGTATTTATACTTTCCTAGAAGGCAACACAATTTGGGCCCACTTTTGATCATGCGGAGAGGTTTTGTTATTGTTTGTGTTTTCATCAGTGTATTTGCTACAGTAGCCTCCTGTTGAGAATGTGAGTTCTTTTTGCCCTTTATTTCCCCATTCTTAGCACAATGGCAAACAATGACTGCTTAATAAATGCTTGTTGGTCGATCTGTTGATGCTGTTCCAGATTAATTTCCAACTGTGTCCCTTCTCTATGTCTCTACAAAAGCCAGTGGGCAATCTAGTTATCCTTGAAGAGTTGAGCATGCTCCCAAAGGCTACAGTGATGACGTTCAAGGCCAAACTCGATGACAGCCATCTTGGGAAGTCTCTCAACTTCCCAGAAACCCGAGCCTGACAGGAGGAAATATTCGGCTCCCTTTGAACTTGTACATTATGCAGGAGTGGTGAGTTGCCCCAGGCACCCAGGCTCCTGTTTTTTTGGCGTTACTTCAAATGCACTCAGCTGGTATCCTTAGAAAATGGTTAAGTGAAGTTTAGATTAAGAGAAGAGATGAATGAAAACAAAGTCAGCTTGAGATGAAAGAAGAACAAACCCTCTTAGACTTAGGAAATGAAACATACATGCATTAATAGCTGCGCATTTCACCCAGGGGTCAGAGATCCCAAATGGTCTCTGGCCCCACCAAACATTAAGCAAAGCAGCTTCAGAGAGGAACGGAAACTATCAAAGGCACTGGATTTTTCCCTATTTGTCTCTCCTTTTAACTTAACATTGTGCGTGTGTGTATGTGATGTCAATTGGTCTTTTTATTGGAAGTCCTTTTTAATCTGCCATAAAGAAATAGCCCATGGGTAACAGTGTTCTCTAAACTATAGCTGAGCAAAGATTTCTGGTGACCTTCACTGCCCCTTCTCATCTTTCCTCTGGTCTGTGTCTCATCCTTTTTCACTGCTTTCTACTTCTGGCCAGTAATTCTGAGTGGAAGACAGGTAGGAGGATTGAGAAATTATGACCTTCGGAATCTCTACCTGCAAAAACACTGCCAGTTTATGTAGTCCTATGTAAATATGCTTGTGGCTCTCTTCCTGGCAGACTAGAGTGTATCCCTCCCTACTGGCATAAATATTTTATATTGGGAATGCAAAATTATTGTTCCCCATTTTTATAAAGTACAGATAATAAAACCAAACTATCACATTTCTCTATTTAATGTACATAAACAGGACTATTATCCTAAAGGCACCTAGGTGGTGAAATGTGTAGAGTGCTGGACTTGGAGTTAGGAAGATCTGAGTTCAAATATAGCCTCAGATTGTTACTAGCTGTGTGACTCTGGGTAAGTCACTTAACCCTTGTATGTCTTAGTTCCCTCAACTGTAGAAAAGGGGACAATAATGGCACCTGACTCCCAGAGTTATTGTGAGGCTCAAATGGGATAATATTTGTAAAATGCTTAAAACAGTTCCTGGCACATAGTAGGTTCTTTTAAAAAATTTTTCTTTTTTTTCTTCCATATAAATGTTTTATTATTTCCCAGTTACATTTAGAGATAGTTTTCAACATTTGTTTTTATAGGATTTCTAGTTTCAAATTTTTCTCCTCCCCCCCCTCCCCTCCTTCCCCCCTCCCAAATACAGCACATAGTAGGGGTTTTTTTGGGGGCGGGACAATTGGGGTTAAGTGACTTGCCCAGGGTCACACAGCTAGTAAGTGTTAAGTGTCTGAGGCCGAATTTGAACTCAGGTCCTCCTGAATCCAGGACTGGTGCTTTATCCACTGCGCCACCTAGCTGTCCCACAAAGTAGGTTCTTCACAAACCCTTCCTTCCTTCCTTCCTTCCTTCCTTCCTTCCTTCCTTCCTTCCTTCCTTCCTTCCTTCCTTCCTTCCTTCCTTCCTTCCTTCCTTCCTTCCTTCCTTCCTTCCTTCCCTCCCTCCCTCCCTCCCTCCCTCCCTCCCTCCCTCCCTCCCTCCCTCCCTCCCTCCCTCCCTCCCTCCTTCCTTCCTTCCTTCCTTCCTTCCTTCCTTCCTTCCTTCCTTCCTTCCTTCCTTCCTTCCTTCCTTCCTTCCTTCCTTCCTTCCTTCCTTCCTTCCTTCCTTCCTTCCTTCCTTCCTTCCTTCCTTCCTTCCTTCCTTCCTCCATTCTGTAGAGAAGACCTGGGTTTGAAACCTGGCTCCAACATTTACTTACTCTGTGACCATTAGAAAGCCATCCAAGCTTTCTGGGTCTCTGATTCCTTACTTGTGAAAAAACAAACTAAACCAAACTAAAACTAATATGCTTACTACCTACTTCACTGAGTGGTTGTGAGAAAATTGCCTTGTAAACCATAAAGCACCATGTAAATACATTGTCATTATTATTTCAAATAATTCACTGGCTAATTTATATATTCTCTTCCTTCTGGTATCTGAACTGCATGCTTCTCTGTAGGTACCTTGACTTGAGAAGAACAGAGATTCTTAAAGACTCAGGTTTTTTTTTTTAATGTTTTTATTGATATGTTTAGTTTTTATGTCACCTTCATTTCTTTTCTTTTCTTTCTTTCTTTCTTTTTTTTTTTGGCGGGGCAATGAGGGTTAAGTGACTTGCCCAGGGTCACACAGCTAGTAAGTGTCAAGTGTCTGAGGCCGGATTTGAACTCAGGTCTTCCTGAATCCAGGGCAGGTGCTTTATCTACTGTGCCACCTAGCTACCCCCTAATGACTCAGTTTTAGGAATTTTTCAGAAATCTTCCACCAGGCTCTTGGCCAGGCTTTTTGAAAATTACATCAGTACTGATAACAGTGAGCAAACTAATTTTGCATGACCTGAATCCTTAGTGTCCTTAGCTCTTGTGATATTCCTGTCCTCTTTCTCACAAGGACCTCTCTTCAGCCTAGCTGTGACCTGATTGGACCTCTTGTTAATCCCTGGTGGGGTTTGCAAGGAGACTCTGTATCTGTAGGTTCCAGCAAGGGCTATTTGCAAATTAGGACAAGGCTTTCAAATGCTCAAAGACAAATCTAGCCCAGGGAGTTTTGTCCATGATCCTGCTTTTATTCTTCACTTGACCTCATGGATTACTCTGGTAGTTTCTCAAGTGCCTCTGAGAGGCATGTTAGCTGTGAGTCCTTAGCTTGGATGGTTTCATTAGAGTGATTTTTTAGGCATCAGACAAAAGGAACAGGGATTTTTTTTCCTCCTCACAGTTCTTTATGGTGTCTCATGCATGCAGAACCAGAAGAAAAGAAAAAATAATAGGTAGAATGGCATTTTAAAGGAATCTGCATCCACTCCTATCTATGATACCTTTCCTGAAGGTTTCTAACTCATTTGTTCACTTAATAATTGTGCCCTCTGCTATTGCGTGAGGAAATCAATGTACTAGAGTCTCATAAAGGAGATCATGGGATCATATACTTCAAGCTGGATGGTACCTTAGAGATCATTGTGTCCAGCCCCATTATTTTATAGTTAAGGAAATTGAGCCACAGGGAAGTTAAGTGACTGCCCCAGGGTCATAAAACTAATATATATCTGAGGAAGGATTGGCAACTACGTCTTGAAGTAGAGAAAACAAAACACTGACTGGTAATATGGTATGATCAAGGTCTTCTAGCATAGCATTAGAGAGTCAATGGTGAATTTCTTCTTTTCTTTTCTTTTCTTTTCTTTTCTTTTCTTTTTTTTATTGGTGAGACAATTGGGGTTAAATGACTTGCCCAGGGTCACACAGCTAGTAAGTATTAAGTGTCTGAGGCCGGATTTGAATTCAGGTCCTCCTGAATCTGGGTCAGGTGCTCTACCCACTGCGCCACCTTGCTGCCCCAATGGTGAATTTCTAACATATAATTGTGAACTGGAGGACTTGGTGGGTTCGAATCTCAACTCTACCACTTATTACTTGTATGATGTTGGACAAGTCATTTAAACTCTCCAAGGCTTAGTTTCCTTATTCAAAAATGAGGGGTTGGACTGGATGACTTTTAAGGTCCCTTCCAGATTTCACTATTTTTTCTGCTCAGGAGCACTGGACTCAACTAAAGAGACTGTTTCCTCATGTATAACTTATCTGTTCTCTCCATTGCTTGTAGTTTGCTGCTTTCTATGTCCTTAATATTGCTGAGCATCATAAAGCAATTTAAAGCAATTTGGATTACATCTGGTTCAATTTTTATGGTCATGTATGTCCTCCTCCTCACCCTTCCCCACAGTTGGTTGATACGAATGAAAAAAAGAAACTCAAGAAAGGGACTTCCTTCCAGAATGTGTCATCTCTAGGGTAACTTCTGAGTCAATGTACATTTGAAATATTTCACAATCTGTTCATGCAGCCTCCACAGGTAGGATTTTATCTGTTTAAACAAGGGGGAAGCATCTCAATTTATCTCAGTAGGAGGAATTAAAAGGTATTCTTAGTACAAGAGTAGGTTTTTCAGGACAGAAAAATGTCAATAAATGTTCCTTCTTCCAAGCCAATGTATCGACTCATCACAAGATATTGTTTCTAATCCTCAGTGAAGGTAGAAATAATTCAGAAAAGCATTTTTATTTCTCTCTGTCTGTCTTACAAATAGTCTCATGCTGAGAAAATAATTACTTTTGGTTGACTAGTATGAAAGGATACTGACTTAATTATTTTACTATTAGTGTTCATGGTCGGGCCAGCAGAACTTGGGGGAGGATTTATTTGCAAGGTGGTTTAAATTATAGTTATTATTATCCTCCTTTTAGGAAAAAACTAAGTGAATTGATGACTAATTTGAAATAAATAATGGCTTATTTTGTGAATTGTCTTCCAATGAGAACAGAGCTCCAGGTAAAGAAGTATATGGTAAATTATATAGAATCCCATTTTGTTGAATTACATTTCTACCTAAAATTTTTTTGAATTATATTTCAAGAAATATTTATTGGTTCCTTTCAAAGAAGTGAAAGTCATACAATGGAAAAATGAAGAGCAGTTCAAAGGTACATCTTTGGAACCATCTCAAGATTGCTTCTGAACTGAAGTCCAAGTGAACATGCAGTAAGATTTCATTAAGCAGTTCCAATTGTATCAGGATAATGCACCTGACATTGCAATCATACCATCTTAAAACTTTTAAGCTAGAAGAGACCTTAGAGGTGCAATTGGTCTGATCCATTCACTCATTTTATATATGGGGATGCTGTCATCCTAGGCAGTGTTGGTCTAAGAAATGCTTGTCAATCACCATTCCAAGTTGTTCTAAGAAGTGTCTCAATGATATTTTCTGTAAAGCCAAATGGGAAAAGGACATTGCAAAAAGTGGATAGTTTGTCCTTAGTTATCTGATCTCGGTTCCAATTCAGTGGAGAGTTTTTGCAGTGCTAATTTCTGCTTTCCCAATCCTAATAACTTCTCTTTTCTTTCCTACAACTTTTATCTCTTCTAGAAGAAGATCTTTGAGTAATCTTGCACAATGAGTATTTTTCCATTGGGTGGTAGTGGTGGTGGTTATTTAAAATTAACCAAATAAAAAATACTATGAAAATGTATGATCTCCTCTGGGAAGGGTTCCTTGAGAATAAAGATATGGGGAATAGGGCAGCCAGATGGTGCAGTGGATAAAGTACTAGCCTTGGATTCATGAGGACCTGAGTTCAAATCCGGCTTCAGACACTTGACACTTACTAGCTGTGTGACCCTGGGCAAGTCACTTAACCCTCATTGTCCCACAAAAACAAAACAACAACAACAACAACACGTATTTATTTAGGGGCAGCTAGGTGGCACAGTGGATAAAGCACCAGTCATGTATTCAGGAGGAACTGAGTTCAAATTTGGCCTCAGACACTTGACATTTACTAGCTGTGTGACCCTGGGCAAGTCACTTAACCCCAATTGCCTCACCAAAAAAAAAAGACAGAGGGAAATTATGAATTACACTCACAGAAAAGAGCTTAGTGAGTCTGGGTTTGAGACCAATTGGCATCCAGGCTTATCACTCATAGTTTAAGCCAGTACCCCACTTTCCTCTCACTTTTCACAAACAAACACAGACTAGTAAAACTCTTATGTTTCTTCTCTCCCAGGAGCATGAAGAAAGGGTACGTATCCTTTTTGCTTCCTTTAAATAAGGTGACCCAGAGTGAGATTCAAAATAACTCAGTGACCCAGACACTTCAGGAAAGGAGCAGGTGGGGGTCTACAGAAGACAATCTCTTTTAGAATTATCTTGTCCGTGAAATTTCAAAGATTCTTGCTTTCAGCAAGCTGATAAAGGAATCACTCTTATCACCAGAGATATCTATGATGATGGTTGATATAGCCCCAGGTGAACTTTCTCCATCCAGTAGGAGCAGCATTTGATAGCCCCGGTTCTAGCTGTGCCAGTCTTAGGACTGCTCTCCTCCTGCTGCACACTTGCACATACATTCTCTACTTACATTGAGAGAGCTATCCCTTTGGGATGAAATTGTATGGTAGGCATAGCTTTAGGTGACTGTGCTGGGGTTTGTTTCCTTCCAAATGATTCACTTTATTCTGGATTCCCAGGGCATATCTACATTGTTAGCTTCCAAGACTTCCCTGATGATATTAATTATGCATCTAGTAGAGTAATCAGTCAATCAGTCAATAAGCATTTATTAAGTGCCTACTCTGGGCCAGATACTGTGCTAAGTGAGGAGGATGTCAAAAGAGGCAAAAAAAGTCCCTGCCCTCAAGGAGCTCACAATCTAATTGGGGAGACAATAAGCCAACAAATATGTACAAACGAGGTGCATACAATATAAATAGGGAATGCTTAAAAGAGGGAAGACACTAGAGCTGTGGGAAAGGCTTCCTTTAGAAGATAAGATTTTAGTTGGAACTTAAAGGAAGCCAGATTATCCAGGAGGCAGAAGAGGAGTGAGAGTATTCCAGACATTGAGGGAGAGCCAGAGAAATGTCCAGAGCCAAGAGAAGTATCTTATTTGTGGAACAGTCAGTAGGCCAGCATTAGGTTAGAGAGCAAACTTATAGTAGAAGGAATTCTTCAAGTCAGAAGACTTGGGTGAGAGGATCACAGAGTCAAAGATTTAGAATTGGAAGTAAGTTTTTCAGATTATTGAGTCTGACTCCCTTATTGCTGATTATGTGACTTTGAGTGAGGCATTTCATGTTTTTGAGCCTGTTTCTCAATGTATAAAATGAGGGGGTTAGTCAATTAGCATTTGTTAATTACTTACTATGTACTAGTTATTGTGCTAATTGTTGTGGATAGAAAGAAAGGTAAAGATGGTACCTGATCTCAAGGAGCTCACAGTCTAAGGCAGTTGGGCCTTTGCAGTTCTAAATTCAATAACTGCCTATAATTAACCCTATAGTGTTGCCATGAAGATCAAAATAGTTACAGTGCTTCATTAATTTCAAAGTTGTTTATAAATGTGAGTTATTATCATTAAGCATTTAATATTGAACACCAACATGGATTTCTTTATTCTTTTTGTACCTATCAGACCACTATGGGGCTGTGAGGGCCAGAATTTGATATACAGAGAGTTATTTGGGTGACTCGCCTTAATATTGGGGTCCTGGAAATATGAGGGACCTTTTAGCTTCACCCTCCCCTCTGGCCTGCCCTTTTTAGATATTTCTCCCAGGTCAATAAGAAAGGAGCCTTACAGCTTTAATTCACAGAAGGATCAGATTTTATTACTTGGGAATTAATTAATCAACAAAGGTAAAACTAATAAAAATAAAAGATAAGGAAATAGGAAAATAGAAATACAGATAAATACTCTTAACTCTAAACTTAACCTATGCAATCCCCAGACCGTTTCCAATTAAGCTAGTTCAAAGGATTTTAGGGTTTTCCGTAATTAACTCACCAAAGCCTGGACAGTCTACAGTTGCCCGTGTCTGCCGGGAAAAACAGCCACCCGAGACAGAGAACTTGTGCCACCACCACAAGGGGAGAAAACCAAGAGAGCATGTTCCGGAAGAGACTTAGTGTTCTGGAAGAACCTTATGCCTCCCTTCAAGGAGCATTCAATCTTTCCTCCCCCAAAAGGGGAGGTCCTTCAAAAACTGCATATGGAGAGTTCTCTTTCTGACCTCAGTAGCATACGTAACCTCAGAGTGGGCCAGGTGTGGCCCCTCCCAGATGAGTCAGCTAAAAACGGCAATATTAATCTTTACCACAAATAATTTTTACCACAGGGCTTAAACCTATGGAAGGTCATCTTTTGTTTGTTTGTTTGTTTGTTTGTTTGTTTTAGTGAGGCAATTGGGGTTAAGTGACTTGCCCAGGGTCACACAGCTAGTACGTGTTAAGTGTCTGAGGCCGGATTTGAACTCAGGTACTCCTGACTCCAGGGCCGGTGCTCTATCCACTGCGCCACCTAGCTGCCCCGAAGGTCATCTTTTAAAACAATAATTATTCATGAAATTTTAGTCCCAAATTATTTACTTTTAAGAGGAGTATATTTAGGCATGACATTCCATGGAATTCTCTCCCCCATTTCCCCATTCCTGAGTTTATTACATGAGAAACCTACAAGGAGAGGTTTGGAAAAGTATTGGGGGTGGGGAATCTTGAGGAGGGTGAGATGCCGGAGACAAAAGAGAGAGAAGGAACAGTGGTGTCTAGACTGTGGTGGGCCTCCCATGGACTGCATAGGTGGCAATGGCTCCACGATGCTGGTTAATTGATTCAAAATAAAAAAAAAAATTGGTTTGCCGGGCCACCATAGCAACAAGCCAGTGCTCTTGAGGTTTGCTGTTATGACAAGAGGAAAGGAAAATGCTTTGACAGAAGCTGCTGCTGCTGCTGCTGCACCATAATACCCATGCCATGAGTCTGGACTGGCTGTGTTTTGCTTTTCTCAGGCTGGGATTCAAGGAGAGACTAATGGAGGAGTGAGCTAGTGATCCTGGAAGGCATTTGGCAGCGGCAGCCATGTGATATAGGAACTGCAAGTGTGCCTTGCTACCCTGTTTTCATTTTTTTTTTTTTTGTGGGGCAATGAGGGTTAAGTGACTTGCCCAGGGTCACGCAGCTAGTAAGTGTCAAGTGTCTGAGGCCTGATTTGAGCTCGGGTCCTCCTGAATCCAGGGCTGGTGCTTTATCCACTGCAGCACCTAGTTGCCCCTACCCTGCTTTCACTTGATGCCTTTTAGAGATGATTTCATGTGTCAAATAGTGTTTTATCTATAAGAGGATTGGGAGGCCTGAGCCAGAAGTTTTAGGTTCAAAGACCCTGAACAGCATCCCCAATCCAGGAAGTAGTGAAGGGCCCCAGAGCCATGTGGACATCTGAAGGGGTCCCTGCTACAGACCTCAAGGGGATGTCATCATCAGCACCTGTGTCTGTGATATGCTCATCACCTTTGGAATATGAAGCCAGATGCTACTGATTCTGATTCCTACAGGCTCTCTAGCATCCTGCATCTTTATTAACCTCCTGTAATTAAGACCCTAAACTTGACAGTCTTCAGTCTATTTTGGGAAAGTGTGAAGCAAAACAATGATGCTGCAGTTTTGAGTTTCTGCAAGACAAACACTTCAAGTTCACTCACTGATGTATGCTTTTTGTCTCATTGTGTCTTATCAGCTGGGCTTCTGAATACATTCAGGAGTATTGCTTCCATCTAGCAAGGAATCTAATTAGTTGTATCTATTTTGAAGCAATTCTGTTACCTATTAGAGTTGCCTCCCCATTGAGTTGGCTCTGATTTCCGTGGTGATTTTTTTCTTAGTCATAAGAAAAACTCACAACCTAATCAGAAAGATGTTCCATACTTTCTTAAGAGGAAGGAACATGGGTTTCATGCTTGGAATGAAGGTAAACAGTAGGGGGTGACTCCATTTTTGTCATTTCCTTGCCTTTCTGCCTCTTAGTTCCTGCCAAGGATGGGGGTGGGAGAGGAGAATGAGTTATTAGCACAAGGCTTAACAGAGAATGTTTTGGCCTCTGAGCACAGGCAGGAGGAGGCTATACATTTTTCACTTTTTGTGCTGCAGGCATAGGTTTGTATCTGTGAAGCTTACAGAGGGCAGCGGGGCACCTAAGATGCAGCAAAGCAGTGGTACCAAGTGACTTTTCTGACCACAGTATGAGAGGGTAACCAGTAGGTAAAATGGTCTTCCCTTGATGGAAGAGGTAAGAGAGGAATGCTTAATCTGGAGCTTTTTGTTATTGTTCAGTCATTTAAATCACATTCAACTATTCATGACCCCATATGGGGTTTTCTCGGCAAAGTTACTGCATTGGTTTGCCATTTCCTTCTCCAATTCTCCAGTTCCTTCTCTTGGATGAGGAAACTGAGGCAAAGAGCATCAAGTGACTTGTCCAGGGTCACACACTAGTAAATGTCTGAGGCCAGACTTGAACTCACAAAGATGAGACTTGCTGACTCCAGGCCCAGAACTCTATCCATTACATAAACTAGGTACCCTGAAGCAACATCATAGTATTGTAGATTTAGATATTGTAGGGGTCTGAGTTTAATACGCTAATTTTAGGGAGGAGAGAATTGAGGCACCGAGGGTGACTTGTCCAGGAGCACACAAAAAGGAAATACAAAGGGGTGGATTCAAACCCAGATACTTCTATTCCACACTCCTTCCACCATACCATGAACGACTTAAAGCTTGACGGGCCCTTAGAGAACATCTAGTTGAATCCCTCATTTTACAGATGAGAAAATTGAAGCCTAAGAAGTTACTCCTACAGTCAGTTGTCAAAGGTGGCTGGGTTGCCTTGGGACCCACAAGGTGACCTCTTGGTAACACTGAGAAGTAGGTAAATTCTCACTCTTTTCTGAGCAGCTTAGTCTTTCTCTCATTCAAATAAAGCTAGAGATACTCCTATGTTCTATCATCCCTTTTCCTAGCAAAACCTACTCTTAGGAAAAGACTCTGCTGTCAATCACTGATACTTTAGCATGAATATGGATCAATATTCTAGTACTACTAGGAGCATTTACAGTTTGTTCCTTATATATAATTACAGAGTGAAAGACTTTCATCCCAGGTACAAGGAAATTCAAGGCATCAGTAAATATGTTGAAAATGTAATTTGGGGGTTATGGTATTTGGTTTTCTATAACATCTGAAATCATGCCTCCTAGGTGATTTCCTACCAAAGCTGTCTTTAACGTTAGCTGTGGTAGGGACTTCTCAGGTTAGAAGAAGCAGGAGGTTCCTCTCTAATGTTAAGGAGAAATATCAACCATAAACTTTCATCTTTTGACTTCAATATTTTATTCCATATTTTTTTCTTTTCTTTTCTTTTTTTTTGGTGGAGCAATGAGGATTAAGTGACTTGCCCAGGGTCACACAGCTAGTAAGTGTCAAGTGTCTGAAGCTGGATTTGAACTCAGGTCCTCCTGAATCCAGGGCTGGTGCTTTATCCACTGCGCCACCTAGCTGCCCCCATAAATTTTTTTTTCAATGCAATATTTATTTCAGAGATGAGCCCGATTTACCCCCTTCTTTCAGGTACAATGAATCCTTACCTGGTACCACAGCAGTTTCACTGTAATGGTGTCTTAGGATAGATTCAGATTTGCTCTAAGGGTTTTCCAACCATACCATAGTATGCTGAATTCAAGCAAAATTAACCTGTGGGCCCAATGTCTGGGGAATACAGGATGGTTTCTTTCACTTTTTCTCGTTTGGACCACATACTAGGAATCTATTCTTTGTCTGTCTAATGTCCTCCATCCTATGAATCACTTAATTTTTATGGCGAGCCTAGGAAAGTTATTTTGACTGTTTAATAGTTTCTGTCATTTGTGGTTTTGTTCAGGCTACGGAGCTTGGCCTAAATCAGTGTCTTATTACTCTGGGTGCTTGCACAGGAGTGCAGGGCCCTTTGGGTGATTTTGAAATTTATTATCTCTATCATTATCTGTACTGAATGCCTTTCCCAATGCCTCATACATCAGTGTTAAGAGGAGGAATCTAGGACCTTTTGGACTACGGCATCTCCTGGGGAGTGGGTATATATGCTTTGGCTCTATAGGAATGGACGCGTGCTTTGGCTCAACATAGCAATCTCAAACTGGCCTCTGTGATTAGAGGCTGTGTCAGATATTATTAGTCACTGAGCTAGGAAGAGCTAACGAGAGGAGAAAGACCCTCTGACATCTGTATTATCTTTAAATCTCTATTAAAGGATAGTGTACTTATATATTTAATTTTGTTTTGTTTTGTTTTGTTTTTTGGCGGGGCAATGGGGGTTAAGTGACTTGCCCAGGGTCACACAGCTAGTAAGTGTCAAGTATCTGAGGCCGGATTTGAACTCAGGTACTCCTGAATCCAGAGCCGGTGCTTTATCCACTACACCCCCTAGCCACCCCCTATATATTTAATTAAATTTTTTTTTTTTTTTAGTGAGGCAACGGGGGTTAAGTGACTTGCCCAGGGTCACACAGCTAGTAAGTGTTAAGTGTCTGAGGCCGGATTTGAACTCAGGTACTCCTGACTCCAGGGCCAGTGCTCTATCCACTGCGCTACCTGGCTGCCCCTATATTTAAAAATATATGCAGTACAGAAGAGGAGTATGAATCTGGGATTTTGTGTAACATAAAGTATTGTGCCTTGAAGTGCTTAAGGGACCTTGAAAGGATGAGGGCCCCAGCATACATGGAAGGGAGATTTTTGTTTGTTTGTTTGTTTGTTTTGTTTGTGGGTCAATGAGGGTTAAGTGACTTGCCCAGGGTCACACAGCTGGTAAGTGTCATGTCTGAGGCTGGATTTAAACTCAGGTGCTCCTGAATTCAGGGCTAGTGCTTTATCCACTGCACCACCTAGCTGCCCCTAGGAAGGGAGATTTTTGATAGTGGGGACTAGAGGGGATCCTTTTGCTTGATGGTTGAGTAGTTAAATTATGTCATTGGGAATTCAACAATAAAAAAGAAGCCTTGGAAACCCAGCAAAACATGGTGAAAAGGGCAGAACTTCAGGATACTGAAGTTCTAATCCTAACTCTTTCATTAATTTACTGTTTGTATTAAGTAGGGGTATGCTGGTAAATACTTAACAACTGGCTTTCCAAACCCACAACAAACTTCTAAGCTTATTCTGCATTATTAACATTTTTTCCATAACCTTCTAAAGTCTAGAAAATCAAGAAAATAATCACTCAAACCTTGATTTATAACATTTACCAATTCCAAGGTGTAAATAAATGCTCATACTGAAAATTTAACAATTGACTCTCTTGAACTAGTACAAACTGGCTTTAGCACATCCCTGATTGGGTAAGTCTCTTGATTTCTCTGGCTCTCAGTTTCCCTTTTTGTAAAAGGGGGATAGAATATCTGTCTTACTAAGGTTACTGTGAGGATTCAATTCATTTATTCATTCAGTAAATATTCAGACTTAGATATATTGAATGCCCACCATAATAATAACAGTAACTCATCTCAATACAGCATACTAAGGTTTAAAAAGGCATTGATTAGATGAGATAGAATATGTGAAAGCACCTTGAAAAATATGAAGTATTATTATCATTATCCTTATTCTAGGAGTTATGTGAAAATTGGTTGTAAGGAACTTCATGAAAATTGGAATTACTGAAGGAAAAGGTGTCTTTTTTCTTTTTCATTGTTACTTGTCCATTTCATGGTTTATTGGGTCCTTTTGACCTTAGCCTAATAACCTACTGTTTATTTAGGTATTGAACCCAGTAGTAAAGTCAAGGGATGATTGGAAAGTAGCCGAAGAACTCCAGACCCAGTACCATTTTGGAATCACTAAGGTAACCAGAAAGCTGCAGAGAATGTTTTCATGGAAGAGTGGGTGGAATGAATGTGTTTCTTAAAATACCTATGAAAGCACAACCCCATAGGCTGCCTTCCAACCCCCACAGCCCAAACCACCATAAACAGTACTCTTTTCAATGTGGATAATACCAAACAGTTTGAGAAAGCAAAGTCTATGCTTTTAAAACCTCAGACATGATTGTCTTTACCTTTTTGTAGCTGTTAGGGTAGATTTGTGCCAATAGACACAGGACTGAATGAACCTGAGGCTTCTGAGATCAAGTGATCAGGTCTCTTTTCAAGGAGAGTAAAACCCCTTTCTGGAAGCAAATAACTTGCTAGTCTCAGGAGAACAAGCTCATTCAATGAGCCTCTTTGGAAATAGCTCTTGCAGTTCACTAAATGATGCGTATGTTCTCCGAAATCAATAAATCCATCAACAAAGTGTTATTAAGTTCCCACTATATGTGAGGTCCTGTACTGGGCTCTGAGGGAACAAATGCAAGAAAGCAACAGACCCTATTGCAGGGAAGTAACTTTTTGGGGGGAGGCAGCAAGTATCTATGTAAGTAGATGCAGAATAAATAAAAGAAAATAAATACAAAATCCAAGGTAGTTTAGGAAGGAGAGGACTAACAGTTGTGATGGGAGATCAGGAAAGGCTTCACACAGAAGGGAGTGCCTGAGCTGTATCTTGAAGGAATGCAGAAATTCTCTGAAGGGGGAGAGAGGAAGGAGGATATTCTAAGTATGGGAGAGAGCCAGTGCAAAGGCACAAAGATGTGAAACACAAGGTCCTGTGGGAGAAAGAATGACTAACCTGAAGTCAGCCTTGAAAAATCTTAATTCTCTCATGTCTTCGGTGGGCGGATTGTAAATTGCAAGCTTTTATTAAGCACCTACTATGTGCTAGGCACCATGCTAAGTGCTAGTACCTCAGCTACAATTTCAATAGACTGGATATACAAATAATATCCATGTGGGATTTCAATGCCATATTGACATGTTGGAAGTTGGAGGGGGAAGAATAGATGCCAAGATATTGCATCAGAATGCTGTCTGTGGTGAAGGTATCTGGTCAGTTGTGTGTCTGATATCAGGCTCTCATGGAATAGCCAGTAGTAGAATACTCAGTAAGACAGAGATGAATTGAAATTGAAAATGAATTGGCTCAAGGAGATCATTAGATAAAGGGGGATGAAGTCCAAATTTATTAGTGGAGATGTGAGAGAGTGAAATGAGAGTGGACCCTTCATTAAAGTAAATAGATTTCTTAGAGAATAGGAGTTTGTGGAGAAACCCTACTAGTACATATACACCTAGTTTTCTCTGGTACCTCGGGGCTCCTTGCCACTCACTCTCTGCTCACTCCTCTTATTTAAACATGTCTTAAACAAGGGTAATTTATATTGATGGGTAAAGTGGCTATGGTGCTGGGCCTGGACTCAGGAAGATTCATCTCCCTGTGTTCAAATCTGATCTCAGACAAGTATTAACTGTATGGCCCAGGACAAGTCATTTAAGCATGTTTGCCTCAGTATCCTTATCTGTAAAATGAGCTAGAGAAGGAAATGGCAAACCACACCAGTATCTTTGCCAAGAAAACTCCAAATGGGGTGATGAAGAGTCTGAAAAGACTCAACAACAACCACTGTGACCTAAATCTTTGCTATTCCTTGCATCCTTACATATGAAGAGGATGATGGTAATAATAATGAAGTAATCAGGCAGCTAGGTGCTATAGTGCATAGAACAAAGGACTTAGATTTAGGAGCAGACCTGAGTTCAAATCCTCCCTCAGAATTTACTAGTTTACTATGTTGACCTTAGGTAAGTCATTTAACTTCCCCTCTGCCTTAGTTTTCTCCTTTTTGAAAAGGGATAAAATAGCTTTCTTGTCGGGGTCAAATGAGATAATAGATGTAAAGTGCTTTGTGTACCTAAAACAGTAATTAAATGCATACTATTTTTATTATATTCAGAAGTAGTAAATATACCCAAGTTTTTTCCCGGGCCCTCGTTGTTTTCACTGATGAGGGTTTTGCTCTGGCATTGGATATCTCCTTAACCAGGTACTAAATTCTCTTGACAACATTAGCTCTTTGGTAAGGTGTATTTTTATCTGACCTTGTGTTCTCCCCATGTCTCTTCATGTGGTAATGACACATTGAGGAGGACTGATTAATTTAGGGCTAGTTTATAGTTGGGGTCATCCTCATTGTTATACCTTTAGACTCATGTTTTAAATGGTAAACAGAGGGACAAATACAGAAAGAGAGAAAACCATATCTTGGAGGAAGAGAGAAGAGACTACAGAGATTAGGACTCAGTTCTCTAGAGGGGTGACCTGTATTTATTCATATCCACATGCTACCCCCAGGGCAGTATGTACTCTATGGAGCCATGGGACCCCGGGGATGATAGTAGATGGAGCTAGAGGTAGAGTGAGTGCTGGTGAGTTTCCGAGCCAAACTGGGAAGGATAAGATCTGGAGCCAGGAATAGCAGAACATCAGCAGCAGAGGGATCTGGGATTTCCTGGACCAGCAAAGGGGTTCCTGAATCAAGCTTCTTAGACCCAGTGGAGAAGTTTCTGGACCAAGCAGAGGAGTTTCTGGGCCAAGTGGGAATCAGAACTGTGTAACAAGATCAAATAGAGCCAGTGTGGAGGAACAAACTTCCTCCTTGCCCTTCACTAATACAAGTGCTGAATAGAGGATTTCTGAATAGTTCAGCTGCTTTTCCCATCACACACAGGGTAGGGCTCTCTCTCCGTCCCTCTCTCTCTCCGTCCCTCTCTCTCTCTCTCTCTCTCTCTCTCTCTCTCTCTCTCTCTCTCTCTCTCTCTCTCTCTCTCTCTCTCTCCCTTTCCTCCCTGTCCCTTCCTGTCTCTTTCCTTCCCTCCCCTTTTCTTTCTCTGTCTCTCCTCTCTATTTTTCCCCTTTCTAAATGTAGTCCCACCCCATAGCCCCAGAGCAGCACCAGGCAAGCAGCCAGACCCCTTCCTCTCTCCCCCAGTCTCTGGCACCTCCCCCCCCCCCACTTTCCCCTGTAGGACTCAGTGCAACAATAGGTAGGTGGTAATATCCCTCTGGGCCTTAGTAAAGCACTAGGCAAGTGACCAGACTCCCTGTGCAGCACTAGGCAAGGAGCCAGGGCCCGTAGCCCCCAGCACAAGAAGCTTGGAACAGCCTCTTCCACCCCAGAAGCAGAACTCAACTTAAAAAAGTAATAAAATAGACTAGAAAAGATGAACAAAAGGCAATGAAAAGAACCTAACCATAGGAAATTATTATGGTAACAGGGAAGATCAAGACACAAACTCAGAAGAGGACAAGGTCACAACACCTACATTCAAAACTTCAAAATGTGACTTGGTTTCAGGCCCAAAAAGAACTGGAAGAGCTCAAAAAATTTAAAAACCGAATAAGAGAGGTAGAAGAAAAATTGGGAAAAAAAATGAGAGTGATGCAAGAGAATCAAGAAAAAAAGAGTCAACAGCTTGATAAAGAAAGCACAAAAATGGAAAAATACATACAAAAATTTACTGAAGAAAACAACTCTTTAAAAAGTAGAATTAGGCAAATGTAAAAGGAGGTAAAAAAGCTAAGTGAAGAAAATAACTCCTTAAAAATTAGAATTGGGCAAGCGGCTCTATGAGAGATCAAAAATCAAAATCAAAGGAATGAAAAAATAGAAGATGAAAAAATTTCTCCTTGGAAAAACAACTGACCTAGAAAATAGATCCATGTGAGAAAATTTAAGAATTATTGCACTACCTGAAAGCCATGATCAAAAAAAAGGACCTAGACATACTTTAAATTATTATCACAAACATTTCTTATATCAGTGAGACCATGGATTTAGTCCCCATCCTTATTGTTATTAATAATAAATAGTTAGAATATTCAATGTTTGCTTTCCCTTGATAAGCTTGGGTTCAGGCCAGCCCTCAAACAGGCATTTGTTTCCTCTTAGGTACTTGGCCTGCAACTTTGAATAGTTTCTATCAAATCATGGTAGTATCCAGGCTATATGACCTTGTGGTGAAGACAAGTTTATTGAGACAGCTAAGGAGAACACCAGCATTATTAATCACTACAATGTTATTGGAATAAGACAATCATTTAAGTACAATTAGACATCTATCTCTTTAAATTAAGCTTTAATTGTTATCAATAATCGCTTTAATTAACCCTAATTTTCCCTACTTTGGGTAGAGCATTTTCTCCAAAGCATCCTAAAATTCTCTACTTCAAATTAAAAGTATTTTTCTTGGGGGGGGGTGAGTATGGGATTTGGGAAGGCTGGGAGATTCATAATTCCAGTACCATAGTGATTTATTGATACTCATCAGTACTGAATAATAGAGTGTTTGCTTTTGTTCATCAATCTAGGAAAAGAGACAACTGAGTGTATTTAATAAAGGCAAACTAATGCCTGCCTTTTGATTAACCTACATTTTGTTCTAGAAGTTCTTGCCAGCAGTTACTTTGGCTAGTCTTCTGTTCCTTCTGCACATTTTTCTTGCCACTGTTTATAGGAAGAAAGAAATGGGGATATGGTAGGTTGCTAACATTTGCTCACTGAATTCCTGAGATGGTCTTTTTTCCCCCAGGAAAAGAGTAATCAGTTGTACCTGCTAACCATCATTCTTTACCCTTTGGAGGTAGGGCTTATATTATTCCTAATTTGCATTAAATGCTTCCTTAGTAATAACCACAATATAGGATTTAATTTTCTTTAAAAACAGCAACAATAACCCTGCTTTCTTAAAGAACTTGGGGTTTTGAATTCAAATTTACAAAACTGTGGCTTTTTTTTTTTCGTGAGGCAATTGGGGTTAAGTGACTTGCTCAGGATCACACAGCTACTACGTGTCAAGTGTCTGAGGTTGGATTTGAACTCAGGTCCTCTTAAATCCAGGGCCGGTGCTTTATCCAGTAAAACTATAACTTCTAAAAATGTTTAAATAGAACCTGAAGCAATTTTACAACATAAATATAATCACCACATATTATGAAAAAAAAGGACAGACTTACTCTGAGTAATTATATCTATTTGCTTTCTCTCTAAGGTGTTTTGTTGTTGTTGTTTTAGAACTGGCCTCTTGGACCACTTGGAAGAAATGAAGGATGAGAGACAAACTAAAGTCCTTATACTAATCCAAGCCTTTGGTATGAGGCAAAGTAATGTGGGCCAAATTCCAGACGATTCTGGAACAGAGGTACCACACTCTATAGATATATGATGTAAACAGAATCAACATAATCTTGTTCCATTCCTTGCCCAGTGAAATGTAGAATAAAGGACATCAGTCTCATAGTCAGAAGGTTTGAGTTCTACATCTTTTGCTAACTTTCTATGTGACTGTGGGATAGTCACATGTCTCATTATCTCAATTTATTCATCTGTAAAATGGGGATAATACTATCCACCCTACATACTTAATTGGATCATTGCAAAGACCGTCTGAGATAGCATGTAAGTGCTTAGAAAAGTATTTAGCATTATGCAAATACAAGGAAATGTTAATTTTTTTTTTGTGGGGCAATGAGGGTTTAAGTGACTTGCCTAGGGTCACGTGGCTAGTATGTGTCAAATGTCTGAGGCTGGATTTGAACTCAGGTCCTCCTGAATCCAGGGCCAGTGCTTTATCCACTGTACCACCTAGCTGCCCTCGACATACTACTTATTTTTTTTTAATATTTTCAGTTCCAAATTCTCTTCTTCTTCCACTTTTTGAGATGAAAATACAATATTTATTTTACATGTGAAGTAATGCAAAATATATTTACACATTAGCCATGTTCCCCCTAAAAGCAATAAAAATAAAGAAAGGAAAAATATGATTCAATCTGCACCTGGAGTCCATCAGTTCTTTATCTGGAGGTAGATAGCAGTTTTATTTATTTTTTTTTTTGGTGGGGCAATGAGGGTTAAGTGACTTGCCCAAGATCACACAGCTAGTAAGTATCAAGTGTCTGAGGCTGGATTTGAACTCAGGTCCTCCTGAATCCAGGGCTGGTGCTTTATCCACTGTACCATCTAGCTGCCCCAATAGCAATTTTAATCATGAGTCCTTTGAAGTTGTATTGGATCATTGTATTGATCAAAGTAGCTAAGTCTTTTACAACAGATTATTGTTATAAAATTACTGTTACTATATATACTGTTTTGGTTCTGCTCACTTCACTTTGCATTGGTTCATATGGGTCTTTCCAGGTTTTTCTGAAACTATCCAGCTCATCATTTCTTATAACAAATTGTATTTCATCACAATCATAAACCACAGCTTATTTAGCTATTCCCCAATTGATAGGCATTCTCTGTTTTTAATTCTTTGCCACCACAAAAAGAGCTGCTATAAATATTTTTGTACATATGTGTTCTTTTCCTTTTTCTTTGATCTCTTTGAAGTATAGACCTTGTAGCAGTATTGCTGGGCCAAAAACTATGTTTTTGAGATGTTTTTTAGTCACGTCCAACTCTTTGTGACCCTATTTAGGGTTTTCTTGTCAAGGATACTGGGGTGGTATGCCATTTCCTTCTTCAGCTCATTTACAGATGAGGAAACTGAGGAAAACAGGGTTAAGTGACTTTTCCAGGGTCACAAGTTAGGTAAATGGCTGAGGGCAGAATTGAACTTGAGAAGATAAGTCTTCCTGACTCCAGGCCTGATACTCTATCCACTGTGCCACCTAGCTGCCCTCAAAGGGTATACACAATTTTATAGCTCTTTGGACATAGTTTCAAATTGTTCTCCAGAATGGTTGGACCAGTTCACAACTCTACCAACAGTGCATTAATATGCCTATTTTCCCACATCCCCTCCAGCACTTATAATTTTCCTTTTCTGTCATCTTAGTCAATCTGATGGTTATGAGGTATTAAGATGGTACTATTACTAAAGAAGTATATTTATCAAGTGCCTTAGATAATTTGGAAGATACATTCTTTCTCTGGAAGCCTGGTTAACTTGCTTTTTAATTCCTCCTCAGCCTTAGAGGAGTGGAATACCTCAATTCCTGATAGGTGAGTTTAAGCTTTATCTTGCCAGAAACTAGACCTCCATACCCCTTGCAGGCCATTTCCTTACTCTGCTGCCTAAACTTCTTTCCTCATTTTCATCTATCCCTCTTTCCCTTTTCAGTTTCTCTTTATATATTGTCTTCCTCCATTAGCATGCAAGCTTTTTTTTTTTTTTTTTTTTTTAGTCCAGAGACTGCTTTGCTTGTATTTGCATACTCAGGGCATAGCACAGTATTTGGCACATATAGTAAGTGCTTAATAAATCATGTTTATTTCTTTCTCAGTAAGCAAAGATGCACTTCTTGTGGTCCAGTGGAATATCAGAGTCTTTTGGGATGGGAAGATCTGGCCCTGAAGGCCACTGCTCCTTAAGATTAAGCTTCTTGTGAAGTCTGAGGAAAGTGGAAAAAGAGGTGACTGCGCTTAAGGAAGACTTGGCAAAGCTGAGCAAATGGAGAAAGCAACATATCAGGAGGAGGAATAGGGAGCAAAGCAAGTCTTCCTTAATCGGGAAAAGAATGACTTACTCCACCAGCTGCTGGCTGTGAGTGTTCCACCTGGTCTGCTATTCATTCACTAATTCTCTCATTGGAATTACTTGTGGGTTTTTTTGGGTAATGATTGCTTGGAAAGGTTATAAAAAATATAGCAACCAGCTCAGAAGAATGTGAGTTTTTCAAACTCTATCAAATTCTCCTAAATATAGGTAATTAAACCATTTAAAAATGCCCTCTCTGCTTCATAATGAAGTGAGTAGACTTTTTTGCAGCTGGTCTTTAAGTATGGATAGGTTTTACCTTATAGTGGTATCATAATATGTTACAGGGATCAGTAAACCTCTAGACACTGAATATGTATAGATTGGATAAGGGAAGGGGACTGGTCAATGATCCTTAGAGTCCTTAGAGTATGCTCAAATTTGTCTTTCCTGATAAGATACATAGGGCATGCTCTAAGAACTGGGTTCTCATATGCCATCTCCCTCCCCACCCCCTGCCCCCGTGTGTGAGTGTGTGATAATATATATCTTAAAGACTTTAGGTAAACTCTGACTCACTTGAAAATTGCCCAGAGTTGTCTAAAGCAATGGTGTCAAACTCACATAGAAATGGGGGCCACTAAACCATACATAAGGATCCCTTGGATGAATAATGACTTAGAAAACCACACTTTAGGTAAGAAGAAAAGCAGAAAGCTGGGAAACAATGTTTATAGCCAGTGTTTCTTATAAAGGTCTAATTTCCCAAATATATAAAGAATGGAGTCAAGTTTATAAGAACACAAGTCATTCCCCAATTGATAAGTAGCCAAAGGATATGAATAGGCAGTTTTCAGAAGAAATAACTAAAACAATTTATAGTCACATGAGAAGATGCTTAAATCACTATTTTTTATTGAATAGAATTTTATTTTCCAAAATATATGTGAAAACAAATTTTAACATCAATTTTTTAAAACTTTGTGTTCCAACTTCTCTTCCTCCTCCATTCCCACCCCCACCCACTAGAATTCAAGCAATTCAAAATAAGTTATACATGAGTAGTCATGGAAAACATTCCCACATTAGCTAGGTTGTGAGAGAAAACAGTCAAAAAACCCCAAAACTTCAGATTGAGGAATTGTCAAAGTGGAAAAAAAATAAAAAAAAATGTGTTTCCATCTATTTTCAGATACTATCAGTTCTTTCTCTGTAGATGGGTTGCAATTTTCCTAAGTCCTTCTGGGCTATATTGGATCATTGCCTTGCTGAAAATGCTTTCCAGAAGATCACCTTACACTATTGCTGTTATTTTGTATATAGTACATTTCACTCTGCTTTAGTTCATGTAGGTCTTTCCAGGTTTTTCTGATAGTATCCTGTTCATCATAACCTGTATATAGTACCGTAAACTTGACAGAGAATTTTCTTCATAATAGCCCAGAAAAGTAGGTACCATCCATTTTGCCATTATAATCAATCATCATAACTATTTCCCTCTATCCTATTCCCTTCCCATGATATTTACTCTATTTTCTATCTTCTTTTAACCTATTCCTCCTCAAAAGTGTTTTACTTCTGACTGTCCCGTCCCCCGCTCTGTACTCCCTCAGAAGCTGCTGGTGCTGAAGACTCTGACAGGCACTTGAAGCACTGTCCCTGGCTTGGTCCGGACCGCGCACTGAGGTGTTCAGCCTGATCAGTAGGTGATCGCAATTGCCCTCTTTTGCGGAGAAATAGTCTCACTCTGTTCTTATGTGCATTAGGCTGCTCTGGGTTTTGTTTTTTTTACTGCATTATTTGGGCGTGAGTGGACGGGTTTATCTGGAGCTTGTGGGAGTCACTGCCTCTCCTCCGCCATCTTGGCTCTGTCCCTGCCTTCTTAAATCACTATTGATTAGAGAAATGAAAATTAACACAACTCTGAGGTACCACCTCACACCTATCAGATTGGCTAATATGAAAGAAAAGGAAAATGATAAATGTTGGAGAAGATGTGGGAAAACTGGGACACAATGCATTGTTGGTAGAGTTGTGAATTCATCCAACCAGCTTGGAGAACAATTCAGAACTATGACCAAAGGGCTGTAAAACTGTGGATACCTTTTGGACCAGCAATACTACTGCCAGGTTTATATCCCAAAGACATACAAATAAAGAGAAAAGAAATTATTAGTAGAAAAATAATTATACCAGCTCTTTTTGTGGTGGCAAAGAATTGGAAATTGAAGGAATGCCCATCAAGTGGGGAATGGCTGAACAAGTTATTGTATATGAATGTAATGAAATACTACTGTGCTATAGGAAATGATGAGCAGGTGGATTTCAGAAAAACCTAGAAAGACTAACATGAACTGATGCCGAGTAAAGTATGCAGAACTAGGACAACATTATACACAGAAACAGCAACATTGTGCAATGATCAGCTATAATAGACTTAGCTCTTCTCAGTAACACAATGATCCGAGAAAATTCTAAAAGACTCGTGATGGAAAATACTATCCACATCCAGAGAGGGAATTATGGAGTCTGAATGCAGATTGAAGCATACTATTTTCACTTTTTTGTTGTTTGTTTGTATATTTGTTTGTTTTCTTTCTCATGGTTTTTTCCTTTGGTTCTGATTCCTCTTTCACAACATATCTAATGTGGTTTGGGGAGGGGGGAGGGAAAGGAGGGAAGGAGGGAGAAAAATTTGGAATGCAAAATCTTATAAAAAGTTAATGTTGAAAACCATCTTTACATGTAATTTTAAAAAAATTAAAAAAGAAAACCACACATTAACATGGTCTTTGTTTTACTGTGTTTTTATTTATTTTGTTAAATATCTCCCAATTATATTTTAATTTGGTTCTGCTGAACTCAGGAGTGTTAGGTGGAAGAAGAGAGGGTGCTGTGTACTTGACACTTCTGGTCTAAAGTACTGAAAGAAGCTTGATTGTGGTCAAATTGTCACAATAGGCTTCAAAGTATCTCCCTGCCTTCAGTCTCTTCTTACACAACACTTGCCAGGTTAATCCCAAGACATTGCCTTCATCATGTTGCTCTTTTGCTTAAAATCAGTGGCTCCACAAGACCTATAAGATAAAACCTAAACTCCTTAGTCTTTTATCAAGGACCCTATAGAGTCTGGATCCACCTTACAATGAGTGAAGAAGCCTCCTACCTGTGTGCAACAGGCACCTTTGCTGGGAGGAACAACTAACTCTCTCTCTCTTTTTCACTAAACAACCCCAGGGTAATTTCCATGACATGGCTCAGTTGGCCCAAACACAGATTGGGAATAGGAGAATAAGGAAAGAGATGGAATTAAGGAGTCCTTCCATGGCAAATGTGGAATGAGTGGAATGCTACTCCTTAGGTAGAGAGTGAAGAATAGGAAATGGAGACTTGGTCAAGTATAGCCAGTGGGCTCTTTGTAGAGTCAGGCTGTGGGACCTATTTAAATACACATGCACATAACAGGCAAACAGAAAAAGTAAATACTCCAGGAACATCCTGGAGTTGGGTGGGAACTGTTGGCCTCTTCCCTGATCCAATTGGCACAGTTTCCTGGGAGATGGAACAACTGTGTTGGAAGAACAATGGGGAGAAGAACCCATGATGTCTTACAGGTGGGGGAGCCAGAGCAGCTCCTTCTTTTGGTTCACGCATGATCCTTCCTGGATGTTACTCCTTCTCTCCAGGACATGGTGCCAGGAGTGGAGCAGCCAGAGCACTGGTGGGAAGGGCTGGAAGTAGTACAGCTTTTTCATGCTCAGAACCCAAATGACTCTAGGCCATTTACTTAGCCAGCCAGTCAGTCAAGAAGCATTTAGGAAGGGTTTCTTATGTGCCATGCCCTGCACATCATGGAAAGAGCCTCTCCAGGTGCTATGAGAACTGTCTGCTATTTGCTCTACTGCACTGAGCCTTTGTTTTCTTTTCTTTTCTTTTCCTTTTTTTCTTTTCTTTTCTTTTCTTTTTTTATTTTAGTGAGGCAATTGGGGTTAAGTGACTTGCCCAGGGTCACATAACTAGTAAGTGTTAAGTGTCTGAGGCTGGATTTGAACTCAGGTACTCCTGACTCCAGGGCTGGTGCTCTATCCACTGTGCCACCTAGCCATCCCTAGCCTTTGTTTTCTTACTCTGGACCAAGTTAGAGTTAATCCCCTATATGGATCCATTTTCTCCCTAGGTCTTTCCCAATCTGGCAATAAGTTTTAGAGTTCTTCTATTTCTTCCTTTCGCTTGTATTTCTGGTCCATTTTCTCCTCTGGGGCAACTGGATTAGGTAATGAAAATCAATTCATGGCAATTTTAGAGAAAGCACTAAAAAGAAGGTTGAAGGAGGAAGAGAGCTCATAGCTATTCTCATCCTAGGAACCTATGACTCAGGATTTGAATGGAGGGCAATGAGGGGGATAAGGGACAATCCATCCCTATGTACCTTTTCAGACATCTCCTGCTGTCTCTTTAACAAATCCTTCACATCAGCTAGACTGGTCTGCTTACCTACCCTAAACACACACTTTTTGGGGGGCTTGGGTCATTCTCTTTTCTTGTTCCTGACCAGATCCCTCATTTTCCCTTTTTCAAATTCTGCTTCAAATTTCATGTCTTCCAGGAAGACTGTCTTGATTATCCTAATGGGAAGTAGCCTCTTCTTGCTCTGAACCTCACGGCATTTTATGGTCTGAATCTATCACATGTCACTTCTGATATACTATCTTGTATTATAATTTTTTGTATGCATATCTTGTCTCCCCTAATATCTGCTGAAGAACAATAATTGTCTTTCAGATTTTTGTATTTCCTCCCTGGTAGTACCTGGCATAGTAAGCATTAAGTAAGTATTGAATGAATTAATCAAAGAAATTAATTTTAAAATCATCGTATTAATTTTTCTGAAGTTCAAATTCAGTAACATCAACAAAAACAATTTAACTGTTTAAAGTGATTTTGAATTTATTGAAAGAATTTTATAGAAAAAAGCCAACTTATTAAAGAGCTGAATTTAATGATGCTCTTGCTTTGGGCCAATTCCATGTTTGAAATTTGCAGAGTCTAGTTTCTTTAACCAAACTTCAACACACACACATGTGCTTTTAAAAAAAAGCTCCTTGCTCTAGCACCATTTCTAAGTTTGGAATGAACAGCAGTGTGTGATAGGTTCAGGATAACTACAGATGAGACTAAACTATTATTTTTTGCCCTTCTACACAGGAGTGTGGTCTGGACCATCAGAGGAGTTCCAGGGAGATGATTTAGAAAGCAGAGCTCCAAGAGAAGTGGGAATGGAGGCTAGTACTATGGAATGGAATAGGAGACCTAATGAAGGAGAATGGGATTGTGATAAAGCCAAAGAAAAATCCAAGTCATTCTGGCTACCTAAAGAATGGGTGGTATTTGCACTTGTCAGTCATTGTATCAAAAATGGACAGAACTGAGCCCAATGGGGGACAAACTAATAAGCTTTCTTCTGACTCAGCCTTGGAAATCCTGAGTTATCCCCTTCTAATTAACACAGTGAGTCTGTGTGGGAATAACAGTCATCAGGGAAAGAATCCTCAGGCTGTTAAACTGGCACCCACCAAGGCTCAGTCCCCAAACCCTGCTGTCATGTGTAATGAATGGATCAATGACAGTCAATTGGATACTCCTCTTCATTCAGAGCTGGTGGCAGACCCTAGATACACTGAATGGAATAGAACAAAATGTCTGTTCTGCCTGTCAACTGGGGCTGCAATAAGATCAAATACACCCATTATTCCCCAAATTTGGAGGCTCTTCCGTCTTGTTGCTGACCCTTCCTGTCAAAGCAGCCTTTGTATTTTTCATTTAGCTCCCCCTTTGAGGTCCTAATTGAGGGCGGAGATTTACTTTTCTCCTCTTTTCCTTTCTCCTCTTTGTCCTTAACCCTCCCCCCTCTCTGTAACCAGTTGCTGAGCAGCCAGTAGCTTCTCCTGCCAAGAGTTGACCCAGAGGCCGGTAAACAGGATTTCGCCTTTATCTGCTACTGATCTAACAGCGGAGACAACTTAAGCATAGCAAATGAGAAGATAATACACTTCCTGAGCCAATATGTTGCAGAGGACGAGTGAGGTCTAGAAAAGGGAAATGCAGATATGTTTGGAGTTGTGGTGCAGCAAGACCTGCTGCAATCAAGAGCTTGCTCACAAAGAAGAGGTTTCATTTAGCTTCTAATGGAGACAAATTAGAGGGAACTTGATTGAGGGATTCAGACTTATGAAAGGTGCTTTATAGTGAAAAGCAATCAGCTCCTTCATTTTGATCCTGACCCATAACATGAAGAACAATGGGCCACTCAGCAAGAGTTAGAGGCGGTACACTCGGAAATGGATAAAAGGAAATGCTTCTTTATGCAGCATGGGTACAACTTGTGGAGTTTGCTGTTGTTGGAATCGTTGAGGCAAAAAGTTTATTAGAAATCAAAAGAAATGTAGCTATTGATTTCAAGTAACTCTGAGATTCTTGAATCCAAGCTATGAGAAAGTAGTAGATGATGTGATTCTGTTTAGGAATAGGGACTACTACTGGATCTGTGATTTTGTTGTTGTTGTTGTTATAGGGAACTCCAGATGAAGAAAGACCCTCTGCCAATTCAGCTTAGCACCTTCTAGTCGAGCTTATATAATTTTGTTTTGTTTTTTTTTCAGGGCAATGAGGGTTAAGTGACTTGCCCAAGGTCACACAGCTAGTAAGTGTTAAGTGTCTGAGGCCAGATTTGAATTCAGGTCCTCCTGAATCCAGGGCTGGTGCTTTATCCACTGGGCCACCTAGCTGCCCCCAAGCTTATATAGTTTTGTTTCTTTGTTTGTTTTTTGGTTTTTTTTTTGCATGGCAATGGGGGTTATGTAACTTGGCCAAGGTCACACAGCTAGTAAGTGTTAAGTGTCTGAGGCAAGATTTGAACTCAGGCCCTCCTGAATCCAGGGCAGGTGCTTTATCCACTGCGCCACCTAGCTGCCTTGCTTACATACTTTTAAGAGTCGTGGAAAGCGTGGAGGATAACTCAGGGTTACACAGCTTGAATGTGTCACAGCCTGGAACCCAGGGCTTCCTTGCTTCAAGGTCAACTCTTTCCACTACAAGGTGCTATCTAGTAAATAGCTACATTTAGTAAAGCTTTTTTTTTTTTAGGTTACAAATGAAAGTGTTGAGAACAGAGCTATAACTAGGAGTTGTTGTTTTTTTCCACATGGGAACAAAAGAGTACAGTGTTGACAGCAAAAGAACAATTGTGGATATACTCCAAGAGAGGAGACAGCCCATCCACCAGGAAGTCCACCAGGGAGATTGAGGGTATAAGGTAGGCCTCCAGAAAAGGGGTCAAGGGACAGGACAGTGAGGTTAGTGGACTTCAGACAGTTGTCCCATGACTCTTAGGTGTTTGGAGTTCCTTGATACAAAGTATGGGTATGGCATTCACACCAGGAGAACGTGCCCCGCCTTGGAGAAGAAACTCCCCCTCTCCCCAAGACACTAGGTTCTTAGGAGAAAGCCCCATTTACTTTCTTCTAGTTATAGCTCTGATTGGTGATATTATAGAATGGACTCCATCATAAATAGTCTACATTCTGGAGTGTAGTCCTGTTCTGGAATGTGATTTTTTTCCTTTTGGAAACAATGGCATTCACTCAGACTATGTGACAACCCGAACATTTCTAGAAACTGTGGATTTAGAGACACATGTCTTACTTTTGAACGTATTTGTTTTTTGGTCACTAGGATTCCATTCATTGCCCTGGAAAAGGTAATTTAATTTATTTAGCAAGGCTGAAAGACTGAATTTACCTCTAAACATAAATGGGGCACTCTGATCAAGGGTGGTTATGTTATTTCAGAGGTTTAAGAAAATGTAGGTGGACAACATGTTATACAGAGGACAGGCAATTATCTCTCTGCTAAATGTTAAACAGAATTCTTTCTTTGCTGATGAATTACTTCCAGCTATTGGCAACAGTTTTCTCTGCATCATGGTAGGAGCAAGAGAGCCTGGCAGATGTTGAAGAGCAGAACAACTCCGATAATATCCAAGATCCAGCTGGAGGCCAAAGTCAAAGCACTCTCTGAGCCGGTGAAGGAAGAAGAGGAGATAAATTCTGAGCTGAATGCCAGGAAGAGGGAACGGGAAGATGAATGCCCTGGGCTGAAGAAAGAAATCGATGACCTGGAAACAACACTGGTGAAGTCAGAGAAAGAAAAGCACTCTACAGAACATAAGGTACTTTTCTTTTTTTCTTTTTTTTCCAATTTCTTCCCTCTGAAGAGGGAGGCCTGGTGGCTCACATGCCTGTACTACAGTGCTCTCAAACCCGGTTTCTGTCACCAGCTTCTTTTTAATTAGCACGAGAACCGACTCCTTTAGGTTACAGGGAGGTTAAAACTGGTAGAAGATATAGAACACAGTGTGCTGAGCCATCAGATTTAGAGGTCAAACACAAGCTTAGGTTGAAATCACAGTTAATCTTTCAAGTAATTTCCCCCCATTTGCTTCAATATCCATGTGTACAAAATAAGATAGAAAAGTTAAAATGGATTTGTTTGGACTCAAAGTGGTTTTTTGTTGTTGTTGTTGTAGAGGGACATAGTCAACTAAATAAATAGCTGATTTGGAATAGGTAGCAATTTTAATTCTGCCATGGATTTGTGGTTGGACTTCAGATGGATTGCTTTATTTTTAGGTAGAGAATGGATTCCCTTGTCTTTGGAGGAATTGAGAGTAGCAAAGAATGATGTGTGTCAAATATTTGTAATTGCTAGACATCCCATGTATAAAACTTAAAAAAATTCAAATTTATTTTATTTTCATTCTCTCCCTCCCACTTCCCTCTTCTCCTGCTGCCCCATTGAGAAAGCAAGAAAAACAAAACCTGTTACAAATACATATAGTTAAGCAAAACAAATTCCGTCATTTGCCATGTCAAAAAAAAGTCTCAGTCTATACTCTGAATCTGTCCATCAATCAGTCATTCAATAAGCATTTGATTAAGTGCCTATTATTTGCCAGACACTGTGCTAAGCATTGGATCTTTCTATCTGCAGGTGGGTAGCATGTTTCATTATGAGTCTTTTAGAATTGTGTTTGGTTATTGTGTTGATCAGAGTTTCTAACTCTTTCAAACTTTTTCAATATACAAAGCTTTAATGATGACTTCAAAGAATGACACCTATTCCCTTTTCCTGGCTCTCTTTCAGATGCAAAGATCCCAGTTTTAGGCTCACACATCCTGTTTTCAGATGTTCTATCCCCAGAACTCACTGTTCACTGACACAATCACATCTCACCAGTGTAAGATTGATATTTTGTGTTTTGTAATGATGCTTTCTGGTTGGAGGATCTCGGGCAATCTTGGGCTCTCTCTCAATGGGCCTCAGTTTCCTAGTCTATAAAATGAGGCAGTTGGACTAGATGATCATTAGGGTCTCTTCCAGTTTCTAAAGCTGTGAGCCCAGGTCTCCGGTGGACCCCAAGATCCTTCCGAATCACCAAAGACTTCAGAGTAAGTCCTGTATAGTGTTACCTATGTCATGACAGATAATTCATTTCAATAGATATTTATTAAGTACCTACTGTGTGAAAAACATGGAGAAAGTTTCCTGTTGTGGTGGTGGTTGTTGATCCTTTGTTCTCGAAGAGAACCAATGACATCAGGAGGTTGATGTCTTGACTTGCAAATGAATTGGATTTAAGTGGGACAGAGCTGTGCAGAGTCATCAGTCTCACTCTCTCCTCCAGAGTCATTGGAGTCCAGTGGCAAAACACAGGTCAGGACCATTGGAGATGGCCCTGGATGGAGTGGGAGACCTTGGTCTTTTTACGTTAAGGTCTTTCCCAGGTCTCAGTCTGAGGCAATGCCTAGTCAGTAATTAAAGGCTAGGTAAGAATTGAGGCAAAAGATGGCCTAGTTTGCTTTTACAAAAAAAATCAATCTGGGAGGGGAAGACCTTCAGAGTTTCTCTATAGAAAGCAGAAGGAGCTGGAATTTGTGAAGACACTGTCCTCAGGCTCATGTGATGACAACACCCGAGGCCAGATCCAGGTTATCAGCTTATCAGCTCTACCTACACCCCCATATTCTCAGGTTGATGATTTTCACTTGATCCTACCCTGCAGGAAAGGTGTATCTTTCAAAGATTTGTCTTTAAGAATGGTAGTATGGTATCAGGGAAAGATCACTGATTTGAACTCAGAACCTTGGTTCAAATCCCAGCTGTGTGATGTTGGAGAAATCACTAAACCTCTCTGGGTCTCAGTTTCCTCAACTGCAAAATGGGGGGATTGGACTAAATGGTCTCTGAGGTCCCTTCCAGCTCTAGATCTCTGATCTTTTGAATATAGGTTGGTAACAGAGATAATTTCCATCCAAAATAACTGAAAGGGTAATTCTGCCTCAGAAGTGCATAAAGTGTGTTAAGTTTCTCTGTTTAGCATGAGCCTGTCTTTTTTTTTCCTTTTTTTTTTGGTGAGGCAATTGGGGTTAAGTGACTTGCTCAGGGTCACACAGCTAGTAAGTGTCAATCTTCTGAGGCCGGATTTGAACTCAGGTACTCCTGAATCCAGGGTCAGTGCTCTATCCACTGTGCCACCTAGCTGCCCCACATGAGCCTGTCTATAACACTGGCTACCCCACAAATGTCCTGTATGAAAAAATGGATAAGATGGCTTCCTCGAAGATCGTATTGGCTCTGACAAAGGAGATCTTGAACTATGTCTCCTTACCCATAGGTCAAGAACTTAACAGAAGTAGAATCGATAAATGACAATATTGAAAAACTTAACAGAGATGTAAAGGCTACCAAGAAGGCCCACCAGCAAGCCCTAAATGAGGTGCAAACCGGAGACATACTCAGCACCCCCCAAAAAGCAAAGCTTAATATAGAACAGCAAGTCAATAAGGCAAGTGATTCCCTCCCCCCTTTTGGATATGTTTCTATTTTTCATATATTTTGTTTTTAAAGAATCAAGAGAACAGAGGCATATTTTGTTTCATAATGATTATTTTCATAGTTAGTTGGCAATTCTTTCAATGTGTCAACAGTATAAGAAGAGGTTAAGACATCAAGTTCATTGCATTTCAATTCAACTAACATGTTTATTCTATGTATAACTCTATAGTAAACACTAATTATGGTAAGGGCAGGGTCTCTACAATGGGGAGTTTTCTGTCCTAAGGAGCTTAAATATAGATGGAGAGATAATACACATAACTTCAAAACTAAATAGAAGATAATATGCAATATTTAAATTGATCATGTTAGGAGTTATGTCTGTGTTCTTCAGGACTTAATAGAGGAGTACTGAGAGTGACTCCATGGATTTTTCTTCATAAACTGTTCCCTTTCCCCTTCATATTGGAGAACCTTGGCCTGCAATAATGGAGACTTGTTCTTACTCCTATTTTCAGCATCACAACTGGTCTCCAATTCACAAAAGCCATTCTAATGCTAGTTCTATGAAAACTGCTCAGACTCTACCCCTGACCCTCTCAGATTTAATCTGACCTCATCCCTGGCCTCTGTCTCATCTTCAGTCTGTACCTCACTAACCAGTATTAGAAGACAGAATTCACACCCTTGTTACAAACTAAACAGCTATATGTAATTATATGTTGTTTGGATATGTAGCATGAATTGCATGTAAATAAAGGCTTTGCTTACTAGTACATTAGGACTTTAATGGATCGGTCATTTCACCGGTGTGGGTACTGTTTTCATTAGTGTAAATCATAATTTTTCCTATACCTTTTCATCCTATATGATTCTTGTCAATATTTTCTCATAAATCCTCCATAGAGGAGATACTGAATATTCTAGGGATCTTCCTCTTGGTTTTTTGTAAAATATTTTTTTAAAGTAACTTTTTTTTTTTAAAGGAAGTGGGCTGGGGCAGCTAGGTGGTGCAGTGGATAAAGCACCAGCCCTAGATTCAGGAGTACCTGCGTTCAAATCTGGCCTCAGACACTTGACATTTACTAGCTGTGTGACCCTGGGCAAGTCACTTAACCCCCATTGTCCCGCAAAAAAAGGAAGTGGGCTGTCCATTTGTTATTTTTCATTATTAATTTTGCAGTCATATGTTTTTTATAACATCTCATACCAATTTTTGCTTTCGAGTTATTGTTAGCAATGTGTTAATTAAGGTCTGCTTATATCAATGACTCAGTTTTTTCATTGCTCTTTAGATTCTTTGCACTTCTTTTCCTTTGACATTACAGTTTTCCATGACTCAAAGCCATCAACATCACCAGAAGAATATTGTTGTTAATAACATGAGTCTTAAAGTACTGAGCAGTTTGGGATCATCTATAGCATTGTTCAGTTTTCTAAGTATAATCTTCTATTCTGGGGTCAATCCATTATCTAGCCTGTCAGGGATATCCATAATGATAGGCTAATTTGACCTGCTGCCCATTAACTAAATGCCATCATCCGGACAATTTGCATTTTTAATCCCCCCCACACTTTTTTATTGTGGTCGGTTCCAAAATGGTTTTGCATTATTATAAGTTTAATGGAGGAGGTTTTTCAGTGTCCCAGGGATAAATGCAACTGATACCATGTGATCTGTGAGTTGGAGCTTTTGTAGGACTTTGGTATCAATAAGTAATCCTTTTGGGGGCTTTCAACTTCACCTAGTACAGCTTCTATAACACTGTGTCAACCAAGCAAAGTTACACCCATAGTCACAACTTTCATTGTCATAACTAATTTTAATGTATAAAAAGGATACATAGTTTAAAGATAATTTTCCAACTGTGTTTTCCACTAAATGGCTAAATATTTTCTTATGTAAAGACACTTACGAAGATGAAGTTGACAATAACATAACCAGAACTAGGTGAACAGCTGGACCCCCAAAGTAAGTCATTAAGAGGTCAATGTAAAGGTGGAATGGAGTCTCCAGGGGAAGGTCTCTATGATTCTATGTCATCTAAGATTCTTATGAAAGACCTGGAAGAAGACATGTTCGATATGCTTATAAAATCTTCGGATGGTACAAAACTAGGAAGAATGCTTTATACCTTAGGTGAACATCAGGGTCCAAATGAGATCATGACAGGTTAGAATTTGGGCCAAATTTAATAAAGGAAAATTTTATAGATAAATGGAAAGGCCTATAGTTTAGTTGGAAAAAAAACACCCCACTATAAATGCAAAATGGGGAGGTGTGGCTAGATAGCAGTTGATACAAAGAAAATCTAAGGACTTTAGTGAACCGCAAGTTTAAATGAGTCAATAATATGATCCAACCCTCACCCCACCCCACCCCACCTGCAATTAATGCAGTCTTAATTGCTTTTAGAGGCATAATGTTCAAAGCTGGAGAGATGATAATTCTACTCCACTCTGTCCTGGTCCTACCACATATATAATACTGTGTCCAGTTTTCAATATCAGATTATTGGAAGAACATTGATAAGTTGGAAAATGTCTAGATGGGAGGAGCCAGGTGAGGAAGCACCTTGAGGTGATGACATACAAAGACTGAGGTTTTCCACCAGAGGCAGAAAGAACCTAAAGACTACATGACCTTTATGAACAACTGTTTGAAGAGTTATTAGACTTGCTCTACTTAGATCAAGAAAATGGAACTAGGAAAAATGTATGGAAGTTGAAAAGAGTTATATTTTGGCATAATTTAAAGGTACATTTCATAACAATTTAAAACTGTAAAAAATTAAAATGTGTTGTCTTAATAGGTCATAGGAACATAGTTTCATATATCTAGAATTGGAAGTGATTCCATAGACCGTCTAGTTCAGTTCTTTAATTTTATATATGAAATGATGTGTTTGCCTTTTTTGTTTTGTTTTGTTTTTTGTTTTTTGTTTTTAGTGAGGCAATTGGGGTTAAGTGACTTGCCCAGGGTCACACAGCTAGTAAGTGTTAAGTGTCTGAGGCCGGATTTAAACTCAGGTACCCCTGACTCCAGGGTCAGTGCTCTATCTACTGCACCACCTAGCTGCCCCGTGTTTGTCTTTAAGGGGATTTTAGGTGGCTTCTGAAGTCTTTTCAAACTCCATGATTCTGTGATTCTGACCAAACACTTAAATGAAAATCTATGCTAGACTCCCAAGAATATGAAAAATCTTTCTTCCTTCATACTCACCCCCTCCCAAAAGGTGAATGAGAAGTCATAAGTAATTACCGATTCATGTACTGGCTTTCATATCTATATAAAATCTCAGAATGGTTCATGAAAAATTTGAAGGCATTCTCAGTGAGAGAGAACATTAGAGAGGAACAGAAAGGAATTTTCAAGTGATAATCTATAATCAACTACATTTTTATACTTACATGATTGAGAAGTATAAGGAATATAAGATCCCACTGTGTGTGTTTGATTTGTAAATATAAATCTACACTTCATGCCAGTAATAACTTAAGAATTCTAAAGGCAGTGGGGATATTTTGGTTTGTTTCGGTTTAAGCTCAGTGTGTGTTCATTCTCATTTTCCCCAGAAACTGTTCTGCATCTGAAGATGTGGTCAGTCAGCCATGTGTTCTCTTCATTTTCTCTTTTTCCTGTGTCTTGCTGGCTTTTCTTTCTCTTATCTCAACTTTTTCCCTTTGTTCCCCACCCCCTTTCCACCCAAATGAGGTTAACTTATGGGAGTCGGTACCAAGATTCCTAGGAGCTTTTGTATACATACTTCCTTAGGAAGTTTATCTGCTTTCATTTAAAATGCCATGACTTTACACAAAGTTTCCAGAGATTTTCCCCTCGTTGCAATTCTATGATTTTATTTATAGGACATTTCCACCTGCTTATCCCACTACCATGCAAAATTATTATTTTTTATTTTTATTTTTTATTTTTTGGTGGGGCAATGAGGGTTAAGTGATTTGCCCAGGGTCACACAGCTAGAAAGTGTCAAGGGTCTGAGGTCGGATTTGAACTCAGGTCCTCCTGCATCCAGGGCCAGTGCTTTATCCACTGTGCCATCCAGCTGCCCCCACAATGCAAAATTATTAGTGCCTGTCCTTTGAGATTGCCTCCTGTTTATGCTGCATGTATGTTTTATATATATATATATAGATATAGATATAAACACACACATATATACATATATAAATACACACACATATAGACATATACACACATATATATATTATATATATATATATATATAGAGAGAGAGAGAGAGAGAGAGAGTATGTGTGTGCATATCTTTTTTTGTTGTTGTTCATCCTTTGTTCTCGAAGAGTATCAATAACATCAGGAGTGTGATGTCTTGACTTGCAAGTGAATTGGATTTAAATGATGCAGATATTTGCAAAGTTATCAGCCTCACTCTCTCCTCCAGAGCCATATGGGTCCAGTGACAAGATATAGATCTATATGAAGTAGTTTGCATATTGTCTTTTCCATTAGGAGTAGTTTGCATATTGTCTTTTCCTCAAGGGGAAAGAACGATGGTTTGGCTTTTCTTTATATTTCCATCAGTCAGTTAACTAGTATTTATTAGGAGCCTATTATATGCCAGGCCCTGTGCTAAGGGCTAGTGATTCAGAGAAAGGCAAAAAAAATTACCTGCTCTTAAAAGAGCTCACATAGAACCTGGCACAGAATAGGTTAAAAAAAATAAAATTGCTTGTTGTTTTAAAATGTGATAATGAAAAAGCTCTTTATTAGCACTACCCCAAGGCTTCCCTTTGTCATAGTTATATTACAACATTTATTGCCACAGAATGTCGATACTTTAATATAATTATTATAACATATATAGATATAACATAAGCAATATGTGCACATATTAGAGAGTAGAATGATTACACTGAAATTATTTACAATTTCTGGTTTTTGTTCTTTTCTCTGGATTTTAAGCATACTACACTCACTAACATTTTGCAAGAGTCTTAAGAGTCTTGTCATTACTCACTCAGTTAAAAATAACAAATTTTTCTTTTGTCAGCTTGAGGGTGTCTTTGAGCAGGAGAATAAAATAAAAATGGACCTGGGATGGCAAAAGGAGAAACTGGAGGGTGATTTAGATCTGAGACAGGAAGGTGTCATGGATCTGGAGAATGACCGGCAGCTGCTAGATGAAAAATTAGAAAAGTAAGGTACCTTTCTGTTGGCCAGATAATTTAGGAACCACAGTACATACTGGGAGGGGCAACTAATCTGTTTTGTGCTTCCAATGCCTCATTTTTTAATGACTCTAGGGAAAGATCACAGATCTAAAAAATTGAACTTATGTAGTATATTTTGGCAAAAGAGCTAAAAGGAAGAACAAATGTGTTAAAAAAAAAAAAGGGTGTGTGTGGTTGGATTAAGGCAACTGTTCAGTTCTTCTGGAAATATTTAGGGGATAGGCTAAAGACAGGACCGGCAAAAGACTATGGCCAATGGGCTGCTCACTTTGTGCAGTAGAGGAGTAAGCACAAGATATTGATAGAATCACTTAGGTAAAATAGCCAAGCATGTTTTAGAATCTAGATAGGTAGAGCATTTATTAAGCCCTTAGTATATTCTAGTGTTAGTGCTAAGCACTGGAACATTCGAATAAAAGCAAGCAAGCAAGCAAGCAAGATTTTGTCCCTCAAGGAAATTGCATTTTTTTTTCTGGGGCAATGAGGGTTAAGTGACTTGCCCAGGGTCACACAGCTAGTAAGTGTTAAGTGTCTGAGGCCAGATTTGAACTCAGGTCCTCCTGAATCCAGGGCCAGAGCTCTATCCACTGCGCCACCTAGCTGCCCCTGGAAATTACATTTTACTGAGGGAGAACGATAAAAAGGGTGTTGGAAAGGGTTGGGGAAAGGGCATGGAAGGACAAGATAAGTCAAAGACTCAATGGTCCAAGCTGAGGAAGCTGGGGTGAAGTCCAAGGTTTTGGTGGGGTATAGATAGAAGAGTAGATATCTATAAAGTAGTGTCAGGAATCCAATATCTAACCAAATTGGTTTGAATTCATAGAAATTATATATTTTCCATCCTGACTTACTTGATACAAAGATTATTTCATTTTTTGGAATTTTTGAATACCAATTTTCTAGTACCATTTTTTGAGCCCTCGAATTTTGGGCAAGCCTTATATTCCCTGTTACCCTACACCCTGATTGTATGGGCTTCAGTTGTGGACAGCTTCCCTTCTCTGTTAGTATTTCTTGGAAGTAGTTGTGTTCATTAAGGCAACACAGCAATAACATTGTTGGGGAAGGGAATTCTTAAGTTGTGCCTATAAAGAGACTAATCCCCTAAACTGCAGATGAAAAATCAGTCTCATTAACTTACAAAACATCTCATGTCCCCCACTCCAACACACACATATGTGTTTAAGAATACCTGAACTAGGGGGCAGCTAGGTGGCACAATGGATAAGGCACCAGCCTTGGATTCAGGAGGACCTGAATTCAAACCCAGCCTCAACTTACTAGCCTGGGCAAGTCACTTAAACCCCATGGCCCTGCAAAAAACAAAACAAAACAAAACAAAAAAAAAAGAATACCTGAACTAGAGTAAGGCTAGATTAAGGGCTCATAAGTGGTTGGATCCCATGGGGATGATGAGAACAGGGACATAAAGGTGGGGCTCTGGTTAGGATGAAACTGGCTTAGCACCATTAAGAGCCAGAAGCAGAGCTGGGCCTGAGTTATTGAAGTTGTTGTTGTCATTGTTATGTAGAGAGGTATATACTATTATATCCTATATTACCTGGTCAGGCTAGGAGTTCCAAGTAACTGAGTATTTGTGGAAAGTATAATGCATATCAATCCTAAAACCTAATATGAAGTCTTTACTAATAGTCCAATTTTTAAAAAATTGTAATTTTGTAATATAATTGTAGCATTAGTAATAAAGTTGAGGATTTGCTGCCTATATGGCAGGAGTTAGGGAATGAATATGCTGAGATAGGCCACTGATTTAAATATACTTGCCATACTTCTGTCTGTTACATTTACTTTTGAAGACCTGTATTCCTGGTCAGCACAGTGATGATAGAATCAGGAGTCCTTGGGTATCCCAACTCAGAGTTCTAGCACTTGCTTTAGAAATTGTTGTTTCTCTTCACTTAAAAAAAGGGAAAAACTTCCCTCTCTGATCAGAGGTTCAATTTGAAGGTGTGGGGAAACTGTATTTCTCTGTTTGTTCTTGGTTTTTCTCCTTAAAAAAAAAAAAAACAGGAACGAATTGGAAATGGGCCTGTTGAATCCAGATACCACAAACGAGAGGAACCTCCTCAGCCAGTTCCAGAAGATGATGAAGGAGCTTCAGGTAACCTCAAGGAGCTGAATACCATGTTCATGATCTGGATCAAGCAATGATGGATGTAGCTACCAAGTATCTACCACGGAGTCCTTTTTCATAGGTGTATTGTCTGTAGCCAAAAGTCCTTGATATTGGAGGTTAGCAATTTCTTTGAACAGCTAGGAACCTCAGAACACCTTGTGTTCATCAGCGAATTCTTTTTGTTTTGGATCTGTAATTGAAGCTAGTTGGCACAGTGGGTAGAGTGTTAGATATGGAGTTAGGAAGACCTGAGATCAAATCCCAATTCAGACAATTTCTAACTTTATAACCCTTGGCAATTCATTTAACCTTTGTCAGCTTTAGTTTCCTCATCTGCAAATGGGGATAATAAGAGCACTGACCTCACCGGGGTTTAGTGAAGATCCAGTGAGATAACTTGAGTAAAGTGCTTCACAAATCTTCAAGTGCTATGTAAAATGCCAGTTGTTGTTTGTTATAGTATTATTATTATTATATAAATATAAAGAGGTCCCAATGTGGAAAACTCTTCCACCAAGGCAGAACAGCAACTCTTCTGCTACTTTTTATCTTAGAAAGTTGCCTGGGGCACTGAAAGTTTAAATTACTTGCCAAGGTAATGTAGTTATCATGAGTCAGAGTCAGGACTTGAATTGAGGTCTTGCCAAGTATGGGCCTCCATTCCCTCTGCAATGCTGCCAAGTCCCTATTTTTAGGTATCTAATAAATACCTATTGCTTGGTATATATGTATATATATATATATATATGTGTGTGTGTGTGTATGTATATACACATACATATATATGTATGTATATACACATACATATATATGTATATGTATATATGGTGCTATCAAATCATGAGAATGACTCCAAAAGGTAAAATTACTTTTAAAAAAAGCAATGACAAACCAATCAGACCATTTTATTAAAACCCCTTGTTTTAGACTAAAAATGACATTACCCAACTTGTTCTTCCATTTAACAATTTGCCATTATTACCTCTCAATGACTTTCATCTGCTTTCCAAAATTAAATTCACCCTGAAAGGATGACTATTTACCACCATTGAGGATATTCCAAAGAATATGCCACAGTCTCTAAAGGCACTTTCAAAAGAGGAGTTCCAAAAAATACATCAGAAATGGCAGCCTCCCCACAATAAGAGTATATAGCTTCTCATGGTACCTTTTTTGAAGGAGAAAATACTGATTTGGTCATATAAATAATAGGTCTGCAAGTCCTATTAATTTACAGTTATACTTAAATCATTAATTTTGTTGGTTTTTTTTAGTCATGTTTAACTCTTTGTAACCCCATTTGGGATTTTCTTGGCAAAGATACTGCAGTGGTTTGTAATTTCCTTCTCCAGCTTATTTTGCAGATGAGGAAACTGAGGCAACCAGAGTTAAGGGATTTGGCCCAGGGTCACACAGCTAGTAAATGTCTGAGGCTGGATTTGAATTCACAAAAATGAGTCTTCCTGACTCCAGGTCCAGCACTCTGTCCACTACACCACCTAGCTTCCCCCTTCCCCAAATCATTACTTTTAGTCACCTCTTAAATACAATGACAGTTAAAGCTCATCCATCGAATAGAAGGGCAATTCACTTAAAACAAATTTGCCTAACATCCATTTTTTTGTCATGACTCAGAGTCATTATGGTGAACTTCAGTAATGTTATTATTCTGTAATACAGTGAAATTCTCAGGGTTAACAAGGGATTTGGGCCCTTCCCTAAAAGGATCCAGACTCTAGGCATTTTGAATTCTACTTTCTATAATTGTTCTGTCTCCTCCCTCACTGTCAGCTGTCACTTCTTGCTGCTGTCAGTGTGCCTACCTCTCCAATCCCCTATTTCTCTCTCCTCCCCATTTTCTAATTTGTTGCCTCAAATCTGCTGTGAGCTTAGAAACCAGGTAATCAAACTTGAAGAGCTGTGTCTAAAATGAATCTACAAGGCTTTGGCCAAGGTCCTGAAAGGGTCCCTCTGAATAAAGTACATGACCTTTGTGACATCTATTTTGGCTCATGTTTTTGCTTACTTTGTAGCTCTTGGCTCTGTTAAAGAGGAACTGACTTTAGGTGAATTAGTTTTAGGCAGATTGTTCTGCTCCATCCAGACAGATGAGCTTTAGCATAGCTCTCTACAGCTGACATTGCCAAATAAGTGGTCTTCAGGTTAGTAAGATATTACCGCATAGGAAATAATAATTACTTAGTATTCATTTCGGTGCGTGTTTTTTTAACCCTAACACATCATGGATCTATATGCAAGTTTATTTTCAAAGACTAAGAAAGGAGTTTTCTTTTTTTAAACTGTATATAATTAAAGGAGAACACATGTCATGGAGGTCTAAGAGCTTAGGAACTGTGAGTTCTAATTCTGGTTCTATATTGATTTAGGGTACGTCACTTAACTTCTCTTGGCAACATTTTCTTTAGCTGTAAAAATGAGGACCCAAAGAGCTAACTGACCTTTCACAGTTATGAGAACCAATAAACAATGCCACTATAATGTTCCCTGAGTATAAAACATGGTACAGGTTTCTCACTAAAAGAAAAAATGATTACTGTTGTGCCAGGCTCGAACGGTGGAGTTGGAAGAAGAACTGGAAACTGAAAAAACAGCCCAGGCCAGGGTGGAAAAGCAGAGGAGTGACCTGGCTCATGAGTTGGAAGAGATGAATGAGCAGCTGGAAGAGGCCAGGGGCACCGGTCTGGCCCAGTTGGAGATCAATAAGAGAGAGGCTGAGTTTATGAGGCTTCGAAGAGACCTGGATGAGGCTACCTTTCACTTTGGTACCACAGCTGCTGCTATCAGAAAGAAACATGAGGAGAGCCTGGAGGAGCTGAAGGGGCAGGTGGACAATCTACAGTGGGTCAAGAAGAACTTGGAGCAAGAGAAGAGCGAGTTGAAGCTAGAAGTGGATGGTCTGTTGACTAGTGTGGAGCAGATAACCAAAGCAAAGGTAGGGGTTCTCAAGCTGCACTGAGGAGGGGGGAGGGGTGCTAAAGGAAAGAAAGGTGGAGCTTGGCCACCTGTGGCTGTATGTCATTGGTTGCTGAAGCTCAGAATCAACTGACTGTGTTTGTGAAGTCATCCAGTGTCTAAAATCACTTTTCCACTGCTTAGATGGGACTTGACTGTGTTTGTCTTAAATAGGTGTTGGAACTGGGTGGTCTATGAAGTCCCTTCTAGCTCTAAATCTATGAATTTAATATAGCTTTATAGTTTTGTTAGAATTTTATAGGACATTTCCATGACATACACATCCTTGATCACATTACTAAAGGACCCACCTAAGAGTCTTTGTAAAGAGACTCAGGATTAAGCGAGTAAGGAACATTGTGCTATTTACCTCTGCTAGTGATAGAAGACTGCCAGGAAGACAACTTGGTACAGTGGGCAGCTACTCCAGCGGAACTCAGACAATGGCAGATATATCTAGATATGACTTGTCCAGTAGCCTTGCTGTCCAAGGAGAAATCCTTTCTCCACCACACTTTTATGGGCATTTTTCATCAAAAACTTTTAAGACACACACACACACACACACACACACATATTTAGGTAAGCCAGAATGTAACAAGTTTTTATTTTGTCCCCCTGCCACCTCCACACTTTCAAGTGAAAAAAAGAAAAAAATCATACCTTTGTAACATATGCATAGTCAAGCAAAACAAATGTCCTTATTGTCCAAGTCATGTATATATATATATATATATATATATATATATATATATATATATAAAACATTTAAGGGCATATATTTTGAACTAAAAGGTCTCCTGGAGGCCATTTTAAGAATGAGAAACTAAGGCAAAAATCAGGAATAGACCTCAGGATCTCTGACTCCAAGTCTAGTCCTTTCTCCATGACACCATTCTGTTTTTCCATTTTTCTTCATTAATCACATTAGCAACACACAGCTTAATCTCTTTGCTGTACCTGTACCCACTTCATAGGGTTAGTGATCAGATTATGAGTAAGAACAATTTTTTCTTTAGGAACTTTGTATGGGGAGGCTAGATTTAGGTAAGCCAGAATGAAGGGACATTTCTTTCTTTTTTTTTTGCTAAACAATTTTTTCAATTAACAAGTTTTTATTTTGTTCCCCTGCCACCTCCACACTCCCAAGTGAAAAAAAGAAAAAAATTATACCTTTGTAACATATGCATAGTCAAGCAAAGCAAATGTCCTTATTGTCCAAGTCCCAAAATGAATGTTCCATTCTGCATCTTGATTCCAACATCTTTTTATTGAGTAGGTAGCATGCTTCCTTTTCTGTTCTTTGGCATTGTGGTTGGTCATTTGATTGGAGGTCTTAAATCTTCCAAAGGTTTTTGTCTTTATAATGTTGTTATTGTTAATAAATTGTTCTCCTGGTTTTTCTTACTTCCTTCTGCATTAGTTCACTTAAGTGTTCCTAGGATTCTCTGCAACTATTGCTTTCACCATTTCATATGGCACAATAACATTCTATCACATTCATATCAAGTCTGATTTGTAGTATTTGCCCATTTTTGAGGTGTCAATGTTCACACCGATAATTGAACAATTGATACTCCCATGCTGGTTCAAGCTGCCTCCGGAACATCCCTGATAACAATCTCTAATCATATATATTTTATTTACTTTTTCCATTTCTTATGTTGGTGGTTGGAGAAACTCATGAAGACATCCTAACTAGGGACTCTATAAATTGATGTCTCAGGCCCCACTAAAGTTTAAAAAAAGTTTACTTCTTATAGATTTGTCATTTTCTCCTAGGAATTTAATTCACAATTCAATTCAAGAAACCTTGAGTGAGACAGCTCGATGGCATAGTGGATAGTATTCCGGATTTGGAATCATCAGTTAAAAATCCTGTCTTAGGTATCTCTTAGCTTGACCCTGTCTAAGTCACTTAACTTGTATGTGTCAGATTCCTCATTTGATAAATGAGAGGGTTGGTCTATGGTCTTATGATCTTGTAAGTGACTATTATGTACAAATACAACAGACAAGATATTTGGGTTGCAAAGATACACATGAAATAGTTCCTGCCCTCCAAGAGCAAATTTGGATTCTATCTTTTACCTTCTGACATACTCCCAACTGATGACTCTTATTCTTGGATCACTTTGCCTCCATCTGTGATCAGTGCCAGCCCCCCTCAACCTCCAAAAAAATTCCTCTAATTTTTCTCCTCTCTGCTTTAAGAATTTCCTTCTATCGGGGGCAGCTAGGTGACACAGTGGATAAATCACCGGCCCTGGATTCAGGAGTACCTGAGTTCAAATCCGGCCTCAGACACTTGACACTTACTAGCTGTGTGACCCTGGGCAGGTCACTTAACCCCCATTGCCCCGCAAAAAAAAAAAAAAGAATTTCCTTCTATCTTGTTTCTATCTCATCCCCGCTCTTCTGGCTTTCCTCATAGGGAGTATCCCTCCTCCTTTGCACATTTAATATTTTCTCCCATGCTCTTGAGCTCATACTCCCTTATCTCTCTCTCTTTTTTTTTTAGTGAGGCATTTGGGGTTAAGTGACTTGCCCAGGGTCACATAGCTAGTAAGTGTTAAGTGTCTGAGACTGCATTTGAACTCAGGTCCTCCTGACTCCAGGACTAGTACTCTATCCACTGCACCACCTAGCTGCCCCCTCCCTTATCTCTTTGGTTTTTTTTTGTGTGTGTGTGTTTTTTTTTTGGTGAGGCAATTGGGGTTAAGTGACTTGCCTAGGGTCACACAGCTAGTAATTGTTAAGTGTCTGAGTTCAGATTTGAACTCAGGTCCTCCTGAATCCAGGGCCAGTGCTCTATCCACTGTGCCACCCAGCTGCCCCACTCCCTTATCTCTTTTTTTTTTTAAATTTTTTTTAGTGAGGCAATTGGGGTTAAGTGACTTGCCCAGGGTCACACAGCTAGTAAGTGTTAAGTGTCTGAGGCTGGATTTGAACTCAGGTACTCCTGACTCCAGGGCCAGTGCTCTATCCACTGTGCCACCTAGCTGCCCCCCCCTTATCTCTTAATCCTTATCCATGAGTTAACCCCTCATTTGTTGCTTTAATCCTTCCCTGTCTGCCTGTTCCTTCTCTCTGACTTTGGTCAATCTCAGGCCTCCTCTGCCTTAAAACAAAACTAAACAAAAACCCCAACTCTTTCAGTCTTGCTATCCCATCAGATGACCACCCTATTTTCTTTACTTCCTTTCATATCAAATTTCTGCTCCCTAAATGCCATTGTTCCCAAAGGTTCTATTCTATCTTCTTTTTGAGATATTGTCTCTTTCCTTGATTTTACTCAATCCCATGGTTTCAACTATCACCTCTATGTGTATGATTTCCAGATCTTGTTTCTAACTCCTACCTCTTTCTCAAGTCCTAAAACTAACATTCATATTCTTCAGTGATCTGTCCTCATCCCATCTTCTGCTACCATTTTTACATATGATATTTGTTCTGGTCAAACCGAACTGTGCTCACTGTTCTCCAAACCTACTTCTTCACTTGCCTCTGGCCCTCTACTTATGCCACTCTTTCTTCTGGCATGCATCCCTCCCACAGCTTATTGAAATCTGACATCTTTGAAGGCCCAACTCAAATGCCATTGCCTCCGTGAAACCTTCACCAACATCCCTCACATAATTAACTAGAAGTTATTTCTTCTCTTTCTGAACTCTTTTAGAACTTTGATTCATTTGGTAGTGGTTTTCACTGCAGGCTTTTCACATTTTAATAATAAGATGTGACAGGTGTGTGGTGTAGTGGAAAGAAGGCCAGATTTGTAAACCGAGGAATCTCAGTTCCGGTCCTTACTCCTTGGAGAAGTCATTTGACCTTTCTAGCCTTAGTCACCTCATCTATAAAATGAGGTTGCACTAGATGACCCATAAAGTCTCTCCCAGCTCTAAATCTCTGGTCCTGTGATCACATCATCTTGAAATATATTTATGTGCTTACCTTATGGTCCCTGCCCTTAGAGTTCATAGTCTAGTATGAGAGATTTATTTCATATCTCTATTTCCCTTTATAGTGCCTTGCACATAGTAGGAACTTAATACATATTTAATGAGTGAATGAAGGAATAATTGAATTGATTATGATCACCCTGTCTGACCTGCATGTTCTACAAAACTTTTCTGAATTGTTTATTTCAGCCCTGGCTGCTGAAGTGTAACCAAGCAAGCCAACACATACTGGCACAAGGAAACTGCAGAATTTTAAAAGCAATGTATGTGCTGGCAGAGGGGCTTGGGATAATTCTGAGGTTACAGGCATGAGAACAATTATCCTGATGATTATTATAAAATCACATTGGTTTCAGTGACATTGCAGTTCATTTCTGGGAGGCATTGTTTTCCTATATATCTAAAAAAACTTGGGGGAAATGGTTTAAAAAAGGAGTGCATGTACTCTAGTCAGTTAGCCTCCCTTTCATTAGCTATGAGTGTGTGTCACTGTCCTTTAGAGTGGGAGATAGATACTTTCGATGGCTATTGTTGTATATGTGTGCAGGTGGGATTGAAGATTCTGATTGATGCATGTCCAGCTAGCTTTTCCATTCTGTGCACATGTAAAGGCTGTCATTTGATAGCAGCTGCGATCCCTATTTGTTGTACCCAATCACTACCAATGCTTTGGTCTCTTGGACTCTACATTGGCACAAAGCCTTGGCTCAAAAACAACTACCCCATGGGTGATTGCTAGATATGAGGCTGGTATCCAAAGAAACAGTGTTGAGTAGTAGTGTAGAGATCTGGCATTTAGGTCAGAAAGACCTCTGTTCAAGTCCTGCACCTGACACATACTGGTAGTGTGCCCCTGGGCAAGTCATGATTCCTCAGTGTCCAAGAGTCCTCTCTATGATGAGGTTCTTAACCTTTTTTGTATGTCCCAGACCACTTTGTCAGTGTTCCAAAACCTTTTTCAGCACAATATCTCAGAAATATTTCTCAGAATAATGATTTTAAATACTTAAAACAAAATACATAGTATTGCAAATGAAGAGGGTGCAATGGATAGAGTTCTGGGCCTGTAATGAGGAAGACTCATCTTCTGAGTTCAAATCTGGCCTCAGACACTTCCTAGCTATGTGGCCCTGGGCAAGTCACTTAACCCTGTTGACCTCAATTATTCATCTGTAAAATAAGCTGGACTTGGAAATGGCAAACCACTCCAGTGTCTTTGCCAAGAAAACCCCAGATAAGGTCACAGAGAGTTGGGCATGACTTAATGACTGAACAACATTACAAAAGAAACCAAATTCTATCAAAGTATAATTATCAAAGTTCTTTTAAGAACAAATCAATGATCCCAGGTTAAGAACCCCTGCTCTAAGTTGGAGAAGAGCTGTAGGGATACGCTAGTGGAGTGAGCTCCCTATATCTATGAAATAATGTCAATTCTACTTAACTCCTCTCCCCCACCAACATTGTTGTTTTTTTTTTTTTTTTGCTTTATGCAAGCTATCCATATGCTACATCATTTGAGTCTGTGGTTAATCATTTCATGCCTAGATCCTTCTTTTGCCATCCCTGTTCATCATGGCCTCACTTAGAGGATCCTAGATCTATATTTGAGAGGTCATTCAGTCCAACCCCCCTCATTTGACAGAAGGAGAAAGGGGATTATAGGAGTAAAGTGACTGGCATAAAGTCAAACAGGTAGTGACAGGTTCAGGATTAGAACTCTGCATTCCTTCCAAGGCACCATGTTCAACTTTATTTCTTAAGCTTACTAACTGCCATTGGGGTGAATGGATGGCAACTAGGGGTCTTTCTTGACAGATGTACAGCCTGGCAGAATTAGGTCTCTTCAAAGGTGGTGTGACTGTCTAGATTCCAGTTCAGGCTAATAAACATCTGTTGGGTACCTTTTTGGGGCAAAGACTTTGACATAAGGCTCACTTGGATTAGTAGGCCTTCATTGTGGCATTGAGATGACTTTGGGCTTTGGAAGGCCATGACAGGAAAGCACATCCATACTCTACCAGGCTCAGTGGTATGGACAGTCTCATAGTTACCTACTAAAATGGCCACTTTATAGATCTATTTTATTCTAGGGCAAGGGTTCTTACCTGGAGTCTGTGAAACTGATTTTTTTGTTTTTTTGTTTGTTTGTTTTGTTTCGTTTTGTTTTGTTTTGCAGGGCAATGGGGTTTAAGTGACTTGCCCAGGGTCACACAGCTAGTAAGTGTCAAGTGTCTGAGGCTGGATTTGAACTCAGGTACTCCTGAATCCAGGGTCAGTGCTTTAACCACTGCGCCATCTAGCTGCTCCGTGAAACTGATTTTTAAAAATACTTTGATAACAATGACTTATTACCATTGGTTTCCTTTGTAATTCTGTACATATTTATGCATTTAAATACATCATTCTGAGAAGGGGCCCACAGGCTTCAGCATATCTCCAAAGGGGGCCCATGACATAAACAAAGGTTAAGGGCCTCTACTCTGGAGTCTGGTAGTATGTCAGTTATATACTTTGTTAGTCTTCTAAAGGTAATGCACCAGCTTTCTTGGCTCAAGTGTTTGCCTCTTGGTCAAGTCAGTATGTTAATTGAAAGGATGCTTCCTAGGTAAGAAAATCCAATGGCAGCTTTTAGATTTCTATTTGATTCAATTAAACAGATATTTTCTAAGAGCCTATTATGTGCAGACCACACTACAAGGTATTGGGGGAGATGGATCTTGGTGTAATGGGAAAGATTATACCATACCTATAGACTAATATAAGATGAAAGGTACAGAAAAGTTGCTTTGTTGAGCTTGGGGGGGTGGGTGGGGAGAATTGGGAGATAAAATGGTTACCCATTGGGAGAATAATGGAAGGCTACAAGGAGGAGTTGGTATTTGAGTTGCACTTTAAAGATTACATAGGAATGTAGCAGGCAAAGAGAGAGAGAGAGAGAGGAGAGAGAGAGAGAGAGAGAGAGAGAGAAGGTAGACATACTCTAGACCAGTCATATAGCATAAGTAGGTAAGTCAGAAAGTAGAAGGCATGCACCTTACATTTATAGAGCTCTCATCCGGTGATCCATATGAGGCAAGTTGGGCTTGCACTTATCCCTATTTACAGATTTAGAAACTGAAGTTCAGGGAGGGTTAAATGGCTTGTTCCAGGTGTTAGAGCCAAGAGGCAAAGCCAGGTCTTCAATGTCCAGAGCTTTTTCTTTCTAGCTAATAAATTTCATAAAAACAGAGTTATATAGCAACTATACTCTTCAGCATAGAATCTGCAACCCAGATAATTCACCCAAATACTTTTTATTACCTTTTTGCCTTGCTTAATAACAACCACCAAAATGCAAGTTCACTATGGTTGGATACCTAGACCATTTCAGCTCCTTTAATACTTACAGACTTTGGCAAAAGAGAGAGACCAGTCAGTAATGCTAAAATCCAAGAGACCTTTATTATGGCCACATTTTATAAATCAAACAGAGTTAGGTATACGATCTAAAATGAGAACCCATGGGTGGAGCAGGGACAGTCAAAGAAAAAGTCAAGGAGGAAGGGAACAAGCATTTATTAATTAAGTGCCTACTATGTACCAGGCACTTTGCTAAGCACTTTACAAATAACTCATTCAAAACTCACAACACCCCTTGGAGGTAGATGCTATCATTCCCCCAAATAATAAACATTTTAATTTGAAGTTTTGAGTTCCAAATTTTATCCCTCAATCTATCCCTTCCCTATCCCCTCCTGAGGTAGTAAGCAATCAGCTATAGGTTATACATGTGGCAATTATGTAAAACAGTACCATATTAGTCATTTTGCATAAGAAAACTTGAATAAAATAAAAAAACCCAAAAGAGTGAAAAATAGCATGCTTCAGTCTGTGTTCCTTCAATATCAGTTCTTTCTTTGGAGATGGATAATATGCTTCATCATTAGTCCCTGGAATTGTCTTGGATCATTGTATTGTTGAGAATAGTTAAGTCATTCACAGTTCTTCATCAAACAATATTGCTGTCTCTGTGCACAATGTTCTCTTGGTTCTGCCCACTTCACTATATATCAGTTCATACACAAGACTCTCCAGGCCTTTCTCAAATCATCCTCTTGTCATTTCTTATAGCACAATAATATTCCATCACCATCATATACCACAGCTTGTTTAGCAATTCCCCATTGGTGGACATTCCTTTGATTTCCAATTCTTAGCCACCACAAAAAGAGCTGCCATAAATATTTTTGTACAAATAGGTCTTGTTCTCTTTTTTGTAATGTCTTTGGGAGTGGGTGTTTTTATTATCCCCCGTTGCAATTGAGGAAATTGAAGCTAACAGAGGGTAAGTGACTTGTCCGGGGTCACATAGCTAGTAAGAGTCTGAGGCTAGATTTAAATTTAGGTTTTCCTGATTTCAGGCCCAGAGCTCTAACCACTGTACCACTTAGCCACCTCAGAAACTCATGTATGAGGATCTTCAGGGCACAGCAAAAGAAAGAAGGAGATCAGAGATGGTTCTGTAAGAGGCTACAATTTGGATTTGTCACATGCCAAGCTCACGTTATTCTTTCCTTTTGATGGGTAGGACACCTAGGGCCCTTCATCATTTCACTCAGCTTATTGTGGATATGGATCATAGGTTTTATATAAATCGGAGGGTTCTTGCTCAGGAAAATGATTGGTCATCCATTGCTGTTGTTATAGGCAGGGAAACACTTGGGATTGGTCAGTGAGGACCAGATGAGTATAGCTTGGAGCATGGACGTTTTTTAGGACAGAAGATTATAAGCATGGAAGATTTCAACCAAAAGAAAGCTAAGAGTGCCAAAGTGACAACATTTTTCAGGCAAAGACAGGCTAATGATCCTTATGAATCTGAGAGAGGCTCCCAAATTAGAAGTCTTTGTGAACAATATCAACAGGTGAAAACAATACCTCTTCTTCTCCAATGCAGCTGACATTTAGGAGCTACATCTAGTCAGGCAGACAATTGTACTGGATGAGGTTACTGGTCTGGGTCTTAGAGAATCAAGCCTAAAAAAATAAAAACAAAAACACAAACAAAAGAAGGAGTTAAGCCTGATGGGGAAGATTGTTCTATCAACCTGATCAAAGGGCTTTACATACTTGATCTCATTCATTTCTCACAACGTCCTATGACATAGATAATATTATACCCCTATTTTATAGACAGGGAAACTGAGGCTTAGTTAGGTTCAGTAACAAGCTGGTATCACATAGCTAGTAAGTTCTGAGGTCAGATTCAAATCCAAGTTTTCCTGCCTTCAAGACTAATGGTCTTATCCTCTGCTGGATAGTTTTGAGGACTCTTGGACAGCATTAGAGACTGGGATCAATTTCTGTCAATGCAAGAGCACTCTCTGAAGCAACCATAGCAATTGCTCCAAAAGCTGTCTGTTAAGCTGAAGGAATCAGGCTTACCTATTGAGCCCTTCCTAACTTAAAGGGCTTCACAGAATCTTCTCTTTTTTTTTTCCAGCAATGGGGGTTAAGTGACTTGCCCAGGGTCACACAGCTAGTAAGTTGTCAAGTGTCCTGAGGCCGGATTTGAACTCAGGTACTCCTGAATTCAGGGCCGGTGCTTTAACCACTGCACCATCTAGCTGCCAGTCTTCTTATTTTTAATACCTGGTTGTACTTCAGTACCTTCTTTTGGATGGATTTATAGTTGTTTTGGAGCAGGATCTCAGAACTAAGACTCCTGACCTCTTCCTCATCACAATTCCAAGGCCTGGGCAAGGGACTTGATAATACTTGCTTATATTTAGGAACAGTGTCTTTATGCTGTCAGTGCTCTTAAGTGTAGCAGAGAAAGCAGCAATGATACTCAGTCTATCCTTGCCTTGCTTCAGTCTATAGGCCAGCCAAGGCAAATCACTTGCTCTGCTCAACCCTAGACTGAAATCACTGATAGGAATGATTTTGAAATTCAAATCCAGGTTCTGCATACTTAGTATCTTGTGACTACCAACTCACTTTGCATAGCTGGGCCTCAGTTTCTTCATTCCTTTAAAATGAGGGAATTTAACTAGGTCTCATAAGTCCCTAAAATCTATGCTTCTGCCAATAAGCAGAACCTTAAAGGTTGGCACCTTCTGTGAACTCCACACACATACCAGTGTGGCAGGCAACTATCATTTATCCTGGCCTCTGACAGCTCCCAGAATAAGAGCTCATGCCTTAAAGTCTCTCCTAACCTTAATACCCCTTGAATTGCTTCACACAAGGCTGTCATAGGAAGTAAGGGGGAAAAAAGAAAAGCCTCTCAGATTTAGTTAGATCAGGAGGGCACTGCTGATACGTAACCATCCAAGTCTCCCTGAAGCTATAAAATGCCTCAGCACCAGAGAAGGATGGATTGCTCAGGGCGTGATAGGCATATTTTTACTAGTGGTTTCCATTCTCAAGTCCATGAAACAAGGACCTAGGTTAAGAGGGTATCTGACTAGGGATTCTTTCCCAATCTGTGAAGAAATGAATTCTTCCATTACCTTTTATTGCTTCAATCATGAGAGAAACAGTGTCAGAGCCAAGAAGACCTGAGTTCAAGTCCTTCTCTCACACCATGCATCCTGTGTGACTCTGGGCAAGACAATTAAAGACTCAGGGCTATAGTCAATGCTCTAAGACCATGACATGCTGACATGCATTGGTAGAGGGAGTTTTCTCCCTTGGGAGTTCCCTATACTGGTAAAATCACAAGTCCAGTCCCTATCCCTATTCTATGCTTCTATAAATCAATCCTACTAGTGAGTCATCTGTGTTCTTTCCTCCCAGAAAACCCTGAAATGCACTCCTATCTACCAGCTAATCTGAGGACTAACTCAAGACAAAGATAGATTGCTTTGTTCTAAATATAGATCACTCTTCTATAATCAATTTCCTGTCTGTCCTTCATAACGCCTTAGTCAAAGGCCGAGAAGCTCTGCAAACTGTTTGAAAAGCAACTTAATGAAACAAATGCTAGACTTGAAGAGATGGCCAGATTGGTAAATGATGTTACCATCCAGAAGTCAAAGCTTGAGAGTGAGAAAGGTAGGTCAATATATTTACTAGGTGAGGAAAGCAAGGATGTGGCGCACAAGAAAAGTCTCAAATGGACTCAGTTTGGTGAATTTTTTTCTTTAGATGATTTCACAAGGCAGCTGGTGGAGAAGGAGTCACTGATAAGCAAACTTTCTAGAGGAAAGAGTAACTTTACTCACAAATTGAAGAACTGAGAAGGCTGCTGGAACAAGAGACTGAAGTAATGACTTGCTTATTTCACACTAGGAGCTCATCTATGAGACCAAAACAGTAATAATCTTGACAACTTTTTTTTTTCTCAAATAGACCTGAGATGTTCTGAAAGGTTTTTCATTTCAAATGAATTGGGAAAGGTACTTTTTTTCAAATTACAGGAAAACAGAGGTCGGGCACTGCATGTGTCAGGACGATTTCAACACTCACAAATAAACTTTGATACTAAGCATTCTGCTTCAGGAATTCAAATTTTCTCCATATTCTATCAGATTAAGGACCGGTGAGGCATATTTATCCATTCTAGTTTTATCATTATAGAAGGAGGTAGAACAGGGAAAAGTTTTAGGCATTTATAAAAGTGAATCTCTGAAGAGTGAAGTATTTATATGTAACTGTCTTGATCTGAATGATGTGGAGAGATAGACTGATACCTGTGTGCAGCTGTATTTGATCAGCAATGTTTGTGGTTTGTAGTTAAAGATATAAGGGAAAATCATACATAATAATAGAAGACTTCCTCTGAAAGAACGATGAAAATTACTAATAAACAATACCAGTGGCAACAGGATCTCAATATCATGGAGGATTGAGAACTTGGAATCATGGAATTCTATGAATCATGAAGGACCTTAGAAATCATCCTATCCCGGGGGCAGCAGTGGGGTGGCGCAATGGATTAAGGCACTAGCCTTTGGATTCAGGACGGACCTTGAGTTTCAAACCCAGTCTCAAGACACATTACTAGCTGTGTGTACCCTGGGCAAGTCACTTAAACCCCATTGCCCCTGCAAAAACAAAAAAAAGAAATCATCCTATCCAACCTTTTTATTTTAGTGATGGAGAAACTGAGACCCAGAGAGGTCATGTCATTTGCCCAGAATTACAAAGGGAGGCAATATCAGAGTCAGGATAAGAGAAATCTAGTTTCTTGAGAACCCTCATCAACATTTCTCTCATGATATGATTATAGAATGAACTTCAGTGGAAGATTCAACTAATAACCCATTTAAGGAGATTTAGTTACTAAAAGACAAAAATAGCCCCGGTATAATGTGGTCCCACCAATAAGTCATGGGTTTCAAGAATAGAGTTATGGCAAATTTCTGTAAAGTATCCTTGGATATTTTTAGAAACTCCTTCAGTCAGCTTGCTGTAAAATGTTATCATTTTGCTTTCCAGATGAGGTTGTTATGGAAAATACACTGCTGGGTTGACTGGATTACCAAGCTAGAGAGCACCCAGAAAAAGGCAGATGGATGGTAGGGGTACTGGTGACCAGGTCATACAAAAAGAGAGGGCTGAAGAGAAGATTTAAGGGGATATGATAGCTTATGAGAAAGCACTGTACCAGTGGAAAATGACTGGATCTGGAATCCAAAGGCCTGGGTTTCAATCCTATTTCTGTTGCTTACTACCTGAATGACCTTAGGCAAGCAGCTTTATCCTACCCAGCCTCAGTTTCCTCATCTGGAAAAAGACAGGTTTGATTATATGGTCCAGAGGTTTTGTTCAGGCTCTAAATCAAAGTGATGGAAATGGAAAAGTAAGTAAGTCAACAAGCATTTGTTAAGTCCCTACCTGTGTACCAGACACAATGCCAGCACTAGAGATACAAAGGAATGACACAATTTCTATAGGCCTGAGTTCGTCAGATATAAAATGAGGGGGTTGGACTAAATGCCCTCTAAAGTCTCTTCAAGCTTTAAGTTGATTATCCCATGACCAAGTTTTGAAAAACTTTTACATGGAAGGAAGTTTTGATTTGTTCATTGCTGAAAGTCTTTTTTTTTTTAGCAATAGGGTCTTCAAATAAGGCTGGATGATCTTGGTTAAGGATGTTTTGAAAGGCATTCTTGGTCAATATAGCTTGGATGAGGGTGTCTGATTTCCTTCTAATGCTGGGATTCTCTAAAGGGAAGAGGAGACATTATTTATTTTTTTGGGGGGCAATGAGGGTTAAGTGACTTGCCCAGGGTCACACAGCTAGTACGTGTCAAATGCCTGAGGCCAGATTTGAATTCAGGTCCTCCTGAATCCAGGGGCCAGTGTCTTTATCTACTGTGCCACCTAGCTTCCCAAGAGTTGACATTATGAAGGAAAACTCTGTGGCCTTTATGGACTCATGCATATTATAAGATTTATTTCCTGTTGCCTAAAGGGTGATGGATATTTCACTTTTAAAGTTCTGTTCCCCTTCTTTTGGAATTATCTTGTCTACATGCCCAAGATATCCAAATAGCCTAGAGAGACGAGCTTGAACAAATTAATCTCCCTATATAATTATGAAATTGAAATGAAATCAGCATTAAAAAACACTTTAATCTTTCTTTTCTTGGTCCCCTGTTCTATAGTCTCAACTTTCTTCTATTCAGAATAGTTTGTATTGGGAATAGAATATATTGTTGGACTTTTTTTTTTATGTGGGTGGGTTGGCTCACTCCCAAGGTGTAATTAACAAAAGTACCTTTGTTGCTTATAGTCCAAGAAAGTCCTTGCACATGCCCTGCAGTCAGCAAAACATGATTATGACCTCCTGAAGGGGCAATTATAGGGGAAGAACAAGAGGCCAAGGTTAAGCTGCAGTTGGCTTTGACCAAGGGGCAGGCGGAAGTGGCACACTGGAGAATTCCCTGTGAGACAAATTCTCTCCAGAAGAATGAAGACTTTGAGGAAGCAAGTAAGTGGTACAACCCTCCAACTCTTCTCAGATGAACTTAGTAGCCCAGCTAATTCTGTTGATGAGTGATGTGTGTGTTTGTGTGTGTGTGTGTGTGTGTGTGTGTGTGTGTATACATAGCCATCATGTCTCTGCACTTTAGCCTCATATATGTGGTTTATAAGAGGTCAATGAAAAGTGGGTCATAGACTTCTGATAAAACCTTTGTAACCTACTACTTTTGTTTCATGGTACTGAAAAGATTTGATTGTTATCAAAAATCTAGAGATCATAGATTTCAAGCTGGGGGAAACTTTGTTGTTGTTGTTGTTGTTGTGGAGTAATGTCTCTTTCTGATCCCATGAGCCATAGCGCATCAGGCCCTTGTCCATGGGGTTTTCTTGGCAAAGATCCTAGAGTCATTTGCCATTTCCTTCTCCAGTGGATTAAAGCAAACAGAGGTTAAGTGACTTGCCCAGTGTTAAACAGCTAGTAAGTGTCTGAGGCTGGCTTTGAAAACTCAGTCTTCCTGATTCCAGGGCCCAGAGTTCTATCCACTGAACTACCGAGGTCATCTAATCCAATGTTCTCATTTTACAGATGAAGAAAATGAGGACCAGAGAAGTTAGGTGATTGCCTAACATCACATATGTAGTTAATGATAGACACAGGCTTTGTTCTTCAGTTTCCATGAGGTCATAGATTTAGAGTTGAAAGGGACAATAAACATCACAGAGCCCCACCACCCTGTTTTTACAGGAAGCTGAGGCATAGAGGTTGTAAATATGTCCAAGGTCACACAGGCAGTAAATGACAAAGGCAGAGTTTAACCCAGATCTACTGATATCAAGGCCAGTGATCTTTCCACCATATGGCCTACTTAAATAAACAAGCAGACAACAACAACAACCCTAAAGCATATTCAGGGTCCCCTGAGCTAAATGCTACCGTTAGAAAATGAATTTTACTGACAACTTGATGCAAAGATTTTACTGTTTTCCATAGAAACTCCAGAAATGTAGGGTCCCAGCTGGCTCAGAGGTATCACTAGTAAAGCATCAACAGAGCCACTGAAGCATTTTGTTCTGAGATCCCCCAGAGAACTGGGTATATTTCAGAAAAGACGTCAGACGGTTGCCATGAGGGCCTATGATCACGACAGAGCTTTGCTCAAAAGAACAAGTCCTTCGCTTGCTATCTTGGCCCAAATCCAGAGCGGACAACTAAACTCCTCTTCTGGCTTCAACCGATGACATTCTCTCTTTTCAATCCCTCCCATAAAGCAGTCCCCAAGCAGCAGCTGTATTCTGTCCCAGAGGTGAACAAAGTGATCTGTCTCTGTATCCACATTCCCTTTAAAAGGGCTTTGGGATGACAGACACTAAAAATACCTGCATTAGATGTTATTGAAAACTGTGGGCAATAGAGAAGTGGGACTTTGAAATGAAATGCCTCCTCAACTCTAAATATAGCATTTGCTTCTGAAGTGAGATTCATCCTCCTCTAATGATGGAAGATGGATGGGAAAGGCAGCTATCTCTCATTTTACTTTGATGAGTTTTTTATTTTATTTTTTAAGGAGAGCAGAGGAGCAAATGAGAGGGAGTCTGGTTTGATGATCACATCGTTCTGTTGGAGCTGGTCTTGGAGTGAATAGACTTTAATTAGGTCAGAGATATCAATCCATCCATTATTTGTCATTAGATGGCTTGTGGGGAATTTATTTTCTCTCTTCTTAAATAGTAGCAGAAATAAATAAATCAAGCTCTGTCTAGATGATGCTTTTCATCTCAGAATCTTAAGGGGAAGCTCACTGTTTCACAAACACGTCAGGAGGTAGATGACACACATTTCAGCATACCACCCTTAAATTTGGGAAACTGAGGATCTATCTGTTTAGCCAGTTTCTTGAAGTTCACATGAGTGTTTTTTCTAAGCAGAAAGTAGGCTACTTATTCCCATTCTAGTTTCTCCTTTTGACTTCTTTCCATATTATAATTTCCTTGAGGGTTTGAACTATTTATATATGGCTTTTATGCTTCCCTACAACCACAGCACCCCCTCAAATACTATGCACAGAATCAGTACTTAAATATTTAGCACTGATTCAATGAGAAAGAATTTTTAATCATTTACTCTATGTCAGACACTGTGCTAAGTTCTGGATGACAAAGGCAAGAAACAACCTTTATCGTGAAAGAGGTCCCATTCTAATGGGAGAGATGACATGTGAATAATTAGGTACATACAAGATGTATACCAAATAGGTGGCAGAAAATATTAGTACTAGTATTGGCACTAGGAAGGATTTTGGGAGACTGAAGAAAGTTGCATTGGAGCTCAGCCTTGAAGTCATTGGAATGTAAGTTCCTTGAGGGCAGTGACTGTTTTTTGCCCTTATCTCCAGCACTTAGCACAGAGCCAGTCACATAGTAGGTGATCAATAAATGCTTAATGACTGACTGATTGAAGGGAGCCATGAAGACCAAGAAATAGAAGTGAGGAGGAAAATCATTCCAGGTATCAGTGATAGCCTATGCAAAGGCACGGATGGGAGATGGAGTGCTGTGTGCGAGGAGTAGAAAGTAGGTTATTGAATTTAGATCACAGAGTATGTAGAGAAGGTCAAAGTGTAAGGACACTGGAAAGGTCAGGTTATGAAGAGGTTAAATGCCAGAGAAATAGAGGGCCACTGGAATTTATTTCATTGGGTAGATAACAGGGTCATACTTCAGCTTTTGGAAAATCACTGCAGCTGAATGAGGATAGAATGGATTTGGAAGAGACTTAGAGGAAACTAATTATAAAGTTTTTGTAGTAATTCAGGAGAAGAGGTGATGAGGACTTAAACTAGGGTAATGGCTGTGTAACTGGAGAGAAGGAGATGTTATACAGGAGACATGGAGGAAAGAGTAACAAGATTTGGTAATAGATTGTATGTCTAGGTGAATGAGAGCAAGGGTGTTGAGAATGACAAACTCAATTGGTGAGCTTGTATGACTTAAGAAGGGTACTTAGACATTTTAGACATGCTGAGTTTGAGATATCCAAAAAAGGCTATTAGTGATGCAGGAGTGGAGCTCAGGAGAGAAAACTGGGGCTGTGTGTATATATACAAACATATACCCATGTATATATGTGTATGTATACACACATATATGTCTATAAATCTAGCCCGTTACATATTCATACTATATATATGTACACACACACACACACACACACAGATATATATATATTATATATATGTAAAATCTACATAACATAATATCTGAACCCGCAGGAGCTAATGATATTACAATGAGATATTATGAAACAAAAAAAAGAGAAGAGGACCCAGGACAGGAATTTTCTCCCTATGTATATCAGTATTCTTATCAAATGAAGATATTAGACTATATAACTATGGAGATCCCTTCCAGAATGAAATCTGTGAGCCTATCTTTCAACTATAGTATTGGACTTCAAATTGTTTACAGTCTGTTATAAATAGGGCACTCAATTTAGACCAGAAGATATGGCTCAAATCCAAATTTATTAGCTATGTAACTCTAGGACAAATCATTTAATATGCTGAATCTCAGTTTCCTCATATGTAAAAATGGGAATAACATGCCTTTGTAACTCTTACAAGGTTGTATGAAAAGCCCTTTGTAAACCTAAAAGTGGCTGAACAGATTTTAAAGGAGCTATGAGCTCATAACAATGAGAAATAGTTCATATTTATTTAACATTCTAAGGTTTACAAAATGCTTACATAGTTTCATTTGATCTTTATAACACTCTAAGGTCCAATGCTATCATTATCCTCATTTTACAAATGAGGAAGCTAAGGCTCTAAGAGGCTATGTGACTTCCCCAGGGTCACATAGCTAATGAGGGTCTGAGGCTGAATTGAATTCAGCTTTTCTTGATTCCAAGACTCAACACTATTAACTATGTCCCCTGTTACCTCATTACAGCTCATTACAGTAGTAATGGTCTCTTCATGGGTAGAGACCATCATTCATCCGTGTCTTCTTCATCTGAGCAGAAGTTTGTACAGGGGTCCATTTTATTTGCCTATAGAGGGGAAATATCCTCTTATCAAAATATCTTTATAGAGGTCAAATATCTCTCTATAGAGGATAAATAACTATCACTCACATAGTGCTTTAAGGTTGAAAAATGCTATTTATACTTTATCTCATTTGATCCATACAACAACATTGTGACATAGCTGTTATATTCTCATCTGCCCAGCGTCTTAGAGGTCTTCCCTGGGGTCTTTGAGTATTTTATGGGTAGCCATTGTAATCCTCAGAATGTCCCTCTGTCATCCCTCACTCTGATGGCATAACTGACCCATTCCTTTTTTCAGTCAAAAGTATGTCATGGATGATGTTTTCTGTACACGAGAAAGTGGCATGTCCCCCTATGTAATATGCTCAGCCTATTTATATCTACCATGCATCTTGCTATTGTTTTGGACCATTTGTGATTTTGAGTCTTTTGGGGTCATCTTGTTTCATGATTTGCAGCCATACAGCGTCATCAGAGAATATTCATGTTAAAAAGAGTGTACTTTGGCAGCAGGAGCAGTTTGAGATCATTGAAAAGCCATGCAATTTCCCAAATGCGATGCAGCCCAATCTCTTCATCCCTATTCAATTCTGAGGCCCAGTTCATTGCCAATATTCAGTGTCTGCCTAAAATATATGAACTGATCGAATAACTCAATGTACTGTCCATCCAAATGCATTTCATAATCTGAAAAATATTCATTCTTCATCTACTTGATTTTTCCCTGCTTGTCAGTCTGTGTCAGCCTGTTTCTCCTGCAAGTCTCTTGAGTGGTTATAGAACTCACTAGGGTATCACTGTAGTGTTCAATTCAATTAAATTCAGTGGGCATTATTAAGTGCCTACTATGCGCCATTAACTGTGTTAGAGCTGGAGATACAAAGACAAAAACAAAAATTGTCCTTCAGGAGGTTTTGATACTGGTGAGGAAAAGAAAATGTACAGAGAAAATTAAATAGAGATTTCTAGGTGAAGGGCAGAGATCTAATATGAAGGGAGGTTTGTTAACAATAGAATGGGATTCCAGAAGGTACACTGGAAGGGTCAGGATAGAATGTGATTAGCATGAGAGGGATTAATAAGGCCACGGAAAGGAGATTCAACATAGGTAGCCTGCAAACTCAGAATTCTAGGACTTCTGAGTGGAGTTCCAGGCTAGTAGATTGTCACAGGTGTTCACAGTAGCAAAAGGTAATGGTTGATTTGATTTAGAATCTCTGAACAAAGGCGAAGAGCAGGAGGAGTGGGCAGGGAAGGTCTATATGCATATAGTGTGAGGAGTTGCAGATATAAGTTCATGGTTTCTATGTGATAGTCAAGATAGGTAGGAGTTGGTGGAATCCTGGTGGCCTCATTGGATCTAGAGGGGATATTCCAAGACATGTTACAATCTATACAATACTGTATTATCTGCAGCCAGGAACATTTGGAGAATGTCATCATCTATAGGAAATTCTTCTCTCCTCTGGACTCTGAGCAGGACCTTTTCTTTTTTTTCTTTTTTTTAGTGAGGCAATTGGGGTTAAGTGACTTGCCCAGGGTCACACAGCTAGTAAGTATTAAGTGTCTGAGGCCAGATTTGAACTCAGGTACTCCTGACTCCAGGGCCGGTGCTCTATCCACTGCACCACCTAGCTGCCCCTCTGGACTCTGAGCAGGACACTTTTCTTAATAATGTTAACTCCTTTGATGAGGATGTTATAAAACATTGCCTTAATTAATATTGCTAGCCTAAGGAATCTAGAAACTAGACTCTCTTAATAGTTGAATTTATCAAGTAATTTTATGTGACTAACATGCATAGGAAACATTTTATTGGAGAATTACTTTTCAGGCTGCATTTATTCTTATGAGTAATAAACAAAAAAGCATTTGACTCATTGGCTTGTACATGTAGGCATTTAGTGAAAACTCTGCACATTTCAATCAATTTTGTGGCTGCAAAATTGTGGTATGCTATAGACTATTATCTATGAAATTCTACTTTCCTTTCATAGCATAACAATCATATTATACCATAACAATAAAGGGTTATTGTTGTTCAGTTGTTTTCCATCACTTTTTGTGACCACATTCAGGATTTTCTTGGCAAAGATACTGGAGTGGTTTGCCATTGCCTTCTCTAACTCATTGTAGAGATGAGGAAACTGAGGCAAATAGGGTCACACAACTAGTTAAATGTCTGAGGCCAGATTTGAACTCACAAAGATGAGTGTTCTTTACTCCAGGCCTGGTGCTCTATCCACTGCACTATTTAGCTCCCCTGTGGGGGCATCATCAAGGATTACCTGAATATATGTTAAGGATATTTTCATCATGATTTTACAACAATGATATACTGACCTGTGGGTCAGTAATTGACTGTTCTTCTTAATCATCTGTCTGTCTGTCTCCTCTTTCTCTGTCTCTCTCTAGTATTAATACTGCCTGTGGATTTTTCTAATGTTTTATAACCCTTCTCTCTTTAAGGACTTGAAAAATCAATCTTTAAGTGGCTTTAAAATTCTGTCACTTTCAACATGGATTTCCTTTGTATTTGTTCAGGTATTTGCCACTGGAGAATTGCTTAAAGGAACGTAGGGCTGTTTAGCTTGGAGAAGATATGACAACTGTCTTTAAGTATTTAGAAGGCTCTAACTTGGAAGGAACTAGAATTAGATTTATTCTGCTTGACCCCAGAAAGAATTACTAGGAGCAGTGTATAGAAGTTGTAAAGCTGCCAATTGATATAAGGAAAAACTTCCTAATAATGAGAGGTATCTAAAAGTTGCATGGCCACTTTGGGAGGTGGTTGGTTCCCTTCCCACTTCAATGATGTGCTTTAAATAAGGTTAGATGTCCTCTTGCCAAATATGGTCCAATCATTCTTTTCCAACTTAATTTTCATGAATGTCAGTTCCATTCTCCTCATATGGTGCAACAAGTACTGAATTGTTCAAGTCCATATATGGTGGTTCTATTCTAATCAGTGATATTGGGTCTATCAATCAACTAGCATTTATTAAACATCTATTATCTTCCAGGTATTACTCTAGGAGATATAAAGACAAAAGTGAAATAGTCTTTGATTTAAGGAGCTGAGAGTGTAGGCAGGGGAGACAACATGCACATATAGAGATATGTACAGAATATCTACAATGTTGATCAAAGGTAATTTGGAAGAGATAGCACTAGCAGCTGGTCAAGTTGGTGGTAGGGAAATCAGGAAAGGCTTCAGATAGAAGACTTTATTGGAAACTGAGCTTTGAAGGAAACCAAAGATTTTTAGGTGAGGAGAGAGTGATTGTAGGTATGGGCGAGGCCAACACAAAGGCATAGACAGGAGAAAGGCTCATGTAACAATAAGGAGGACAGTTTATCCAGACCATAGTGGGGGTGGAGGAAATAAAATATAATAAGGATGGAAAGACAGGTCACGGCTAGGTTGTGAAAGACTTTAGTCAATGCAGACATCTTGGTGGGTCTATCGATTTCATTTCTATTTGTTGTCCTTTTTCTAATTTGTTAATAAATGCTCTTTAGCCATATTTCCTTGAATCTCAAGCTAAGTTGTCTACATACCCTTTCCTTCTTCTCAGTTCCCTTTGCTGTTTTTTGAGACATTATTTCCTGCAATCATAGGGTAATATATTATTATCATATCACATAGTATCACAGCAAATAACATACTTATAGAATAGTACATTGTATAATATGCATTAACAAGAAATATTATCTATTTTATATAATTTTATCATGTAATACATAATATATTATATAAGCTATTATATAGTGTATAAATATATTATAATCATATATATTATTGTCATATATCCAGTGGATAGAGAACTTGTCCTTGGAGTCAGGAAAATTTGAGTTCAATTCTAGTCTCAGAGACTTACTAGCTATAAGTTGCTTATCCTCTTTTTACCTTGGTTTCCTCAACTGTTAAGTGGGCATAATAATAGTACCTATCTTCCAGGGTTGTGAAGATCAAATGAAATCATATTTGTAAAGGCACTTAGTGCAGTTCCTGGAACATAGTAGGTGCTATATAAATGTTTATTCCCCCATAACCTTTTTCATATATTTAGATCTGGAAGGGAGTTTAGATGTCATCAGATCTAACCCTCTAATTTTAAAGATGAGGCTAAGAGGTTGAATGACTTCCCCAGGATCATAAGAATTAGTGTCTGAAGTGAGGTCTTTAGGAGAAGATAGGATTTAAGTTGAGTCTTAAAAGAAGAAAAGGAAAATGGGAGGCAGAAATTAGGGGGCAAATAATTCCAGTAGTGGGGGGGGGACAACTAGTACAAAGGAGGACAGGAGATTGTGTATCATATTGAGGAATTATAAGCCAGCCAATGAGTAGAGAGGAGTAAAATATAAAAAAGACTGGAAAAGTAAGAAGACGCCAGTTTATGAAAAGTTTAAATATCAAACAGAGGACTTTTCATTTGATCCTGAAGGCAATAGAGAGCACTAAAGTTCATTGAGCAGTGGAGTTACACGGTTAGATCTAAGCTTTAGACAAGAATCTTGGCAGCTTAGTGGAGGATGGATTGGAGTTGGAAGCAACAAGGCAGAGGACAATAGTCCAGACCAGAGGTGAAAAGAGATGTAACTAGGGTTGTTGGCTGTGTGTGAGGAGGAAAGAAGGGATGTATTCAAGAGATATTTCAGAGAAAGAAGCAACAAGATTTGGCAATAGATTAAATATGGACGATGAGTAAGAATAAGAAGTTGAGGATGACACTGAGGTATGAGCTTAGGTGACTGAGAATGTGGTATTCTCACCAGTAATATGGAAATTTGGAATAGGATGGATTTGGAGAGAAAGATAAGTTCTCTCTTGGGCATGTTCTTTGAATGCCTACTCTACATCTAGTTTAGAAGTCCTAAAAGCATGCCCTGTCCCCTAAGTCCTGGGGGAAGCTAGGTAGCATAGTGGACAGAGTACTGGTCCTGGACTCCATCTTCCTGATTTCAGCTTGTGTTACCCTGGACAAGTTACTTAACCCTGTTTGCCTCAGTTTCCTCATCTATAAGATGAACTGGAGAAGGAAATGGCAAACCACTTCAGTGTCTTTGCCAAAAAAAACCCCAAATGGGTTCATGAATAGTCAGATCCAACTGAAAATGACTATACAACAACAACATACATACCTAAAATATACACACATATATCTGTGTGTATATTACACATATTATTCTGGTAATAATATGAAATATAAATGAAATATATGTATATACATCTATATACATATGTATATTTATACAGATTTAATTTATAAGTACAGATAAATTTATATGTATAATATACATATAAATATATTTTATTTATAGACACACGTGTATATGCACACACAACATACATGTGTACACGTACATACATACATGGTCCCCAAAACTAACAAAACATTCCAGATTGTGTCTGGATGACATCAGAGTAGTGTAGGACTATAACCTTCCATACTAACTCTCTCTCTTCTCCTCTTTCTCCCTCTCTCTCTCTCTGTCTATTTATCAATCTATATATGTCTATTACATATATTAATATATATGTGTGTGTTATATAAAATCAAACATCTGGTCCCTCTTGTTAAGTATTTTACTATATTGGTTCAAAGATAAAGTTAAACGGGTTCTCTTAATATGGATTCTTTTATCCTCCCTTTCTTCTCCTCAGGAAGAGCTAGCTTTTCGCCTTCAGGAGGCTGGAGAGGCCATCCAGGAAGCTAATGCCAAAAGCACCTCCTTGGAGAAGACAAAGCACCGACTTCAGTTGGAGCTGGAAGATGTTGCATCCGACCTGGAGAGGGTCCACTGTACAGCGGCCCTCATGGATAAGAAGCACAGGAACTTTAACAAAGTCCCTTACTGACTGGAAGCAGAAATACAACAACTCTCAAGCAAAGCTTGAAGTCTCTCAGATGGAGGCACAAAACATTAGCAAAGAGCTTTTCAAGCTCAAGCAAGCTTATGACGAGATTACAGTGAACCAGGAGGCTCTGAAAAGAGAGAATGCAAATCTCCATGGTATGTTGGGCAGACCACAGACCTGGAGAAAACAAGAGAAAAAAAGAGAAAGAAAAGAAAAAAAGGGGGGGCATATTTTAGGAGACCACATGGACAAGCTAGGGAGGCATCTGGAGGAGGGCAACCTGCATGGTGAGGGGGTCCTTAAGCTCATGCTATAGGAAAATCAGAAGGAACTAGAGAAGAAGGGACTTAACAGGGCACATTGACACTTACCTGTAGTCGCTGATGCTGGGGAGTCTGAGGCTGGTGGATGGCTTAGGTTCAGGAGTTCTGAGTCCTAGTAAGCCTAAAGCCAATCAGGTTTCCACACTAACTTTGGCACCAATATAGTGACTCCCCCAGGAGTGGAGGGTGGACCTTTAGGCTCCATAAGGAAGGGTGAGACATCCCAGGTCAGAAAAAAATGAAGCTGGTTAAAGCTTTGAATTGATCAGTATTAGAGTTGGTCCTATGAATGGCCACTGTACTTCCAGCCTGGGAAGTATAGGGAGACCCAATATTCCCCACCAATACAACAACAACAACAACAACAGTAAAAAAGACTAAGCAGAATTATGATAGCTGTCTTCAAACATTTAAAAAGTTATCACTTTTAAAATGGGGATTAGATTTTTTCTGTTTTAACTGAGGGCAAAACTCAGAGCAATGAGTAAAAGCTGTAAAGAGGCAAACTTATATTTGAAGTGAGACAAGAAATTATTTTATTTTTTTTTGTGGGGTATGAGGGTTAAATGACTTGCCCAGGGTCACACAGCTAGTAAGTGTCAAGTGTCTGAGACCGAATTTGAACTCAGGTCCTCCTGAATCTAGGGCTGCTAGAAGAACGGTTTGGGCATTGGAGGAGACTTATGAGATCATCCTATTGTATCCACTGTGCCACCTAGCTTCCCCCTATAAAGACTTTTTTTGTTAGGGCAATGAGGGTTAAGTAACTTGCCCAGGGTCACACAGTGTCTGAGGTTGGATTTGAATTCCTGTCCTCCTGAATCCAGGGCTGGTGCTTTATCCACTGTGCCACCTAGCTGCTCCCAGCCTATAAGCTTTTTTGGTTTTGGGTTTTTTTTTTTGGTGAGGTAATTGGGGTTAAGTGACTTGCCCAGGGTCACACAGCTAGTAAGTATTAAGTGTCTGAGGCCAGATTTGAACTCAGGTACCCCTGAATCCAGGGCCGGTGCTTTATCCACTGCACCACCTAGCTGCCCCCCTTATAACCTTTTTAAAAGAAGTATTTTAAGATTTTTTTTAATGAAAATATGAGAAGGGAATAGACAAGCCTTTTCATATGACTTTAATAGCAGAAGTAGCCACACAATTGTAGAGACTGTAGGGTCCTGCTCTATCTATAGTTTGTTGATGACAAAAAAAAATGTACCTTTTGACTTTGTAGAACAAAATTTAGTCTTCAAGGTTCTCTTCAAAGCGTTTTCTGCCAAGGTGTTAAGATCATTGACACAGGTGAAGGCAGAGGATTGTTAAATGATTACCTCTTATCAATATCAGGAGAGACATAAAACAGGGTTGATGTATATATATATATATATATATATATATATATATATATATATATATATATATATATATAAGCTCAACAATGGTATTCACAAGAGAAATGGTAGATGCCTTGTGGGAGGTCCAAATTGAAGAGGAATTCTCTAACCATGGCAAGGTTCCTCACATATTCCTGATAGTAGATGATGCTGCACTGATTTCAATGAGCTGTTGAATACTACAAGACTCCTTTAATGAGATCCATGGTCATTTGAGAGCAACCTAGCCACTCACACTGAAAAATAGAGTGGAATAAAAAAATCCTAATACCTAAATATGCAAATGTATGGACAACCCATTGAGTTAGCACACCAGCATATACACTTTGGACAGGCACTGCAGATGACCTCGGCCCTTGTGTGATTGGACCCTTGAAGCCATGAGCTAGTTAAGTTGTGAGGGTAAGGGATGGATAGACAGGCCAGGTGTTGCACTGGGATCTATGTAATATTTAAAAGAACTGGAGAAAGGCCTCTAGTATGCTGGATCAATTCTCTGTGGAGGACTAAATAATGATAAGAGTTAGCTTTTATGTAGTGCTTTAAAGTTTTTCAAAGCCCTTTACATATACTCTCTCATTTGATCCTTACAAAAACCCTTTGAGGTAGGTTATTATGTCCATTTTGCAGATCAGGAAACAGACTGGGGCGGGGCAGGTGCTAAGTCAGTTGCCCAGAGTCACATAGTTAATAAATGCCTAAGGAAAGATCTGAACTCAGTTCTTTCTGACTCCCAAGTCCAACTCTCTGCTGCCCAGCTACCCAACAGAAAAATGTGCACAAGATACAGGATGACAAAGAAGGCTTGGATGAGTTCTGCTCTCTTCTAGTTAAGAGAGTTCATGCTAATGAGATCATAGCTTCCTCACAGGGTAGGGTACAGTTGGTTTAGGAGCAGAAGCTGTGAATTGTCCAGGTCAAAGTCTGTCCCCAATCTGTCAATCATGGTCAACCCTGTTCTAGAGAAAACACATATCAGAGTATGTGACCCCAGTAAAGGCTGCTAATTACAGGACATTTAAATTGCACTTATAAAGTCTTTTGCAACCCCTTTAAGATTATAGACTCTTCTTTGCCAATAGCCCTTATGAGGAAATTCGGCATTTCATCATTCCTATTTTACAAAAGGATGAAACTTGGGCACAAACAATCTAAGTGATGTACACAGAGTCACCAAGCACAGGTCACTAGGGCACAGCTGGCATTAGACCTTGGAGCTCCACAGCCTGTGGCTAATTATCTACTTCCAAAGTCACATTATCTTTCTGATGCCCCCTGGCTCACAATATATCTTTTATGTACTTGAGATTTCACAATGAGACAAGATGACAGTAATGCTATCAGGCAGCTGAATTTCAGACAGTGCTGGCTGCATCACCATCCTGAAGGCTGATTCTTTCTCTTTACATTCAGGAAGAACACTAGCAACACAAGCTCACACACTTAAAATTTAGAGGGACTGTTGCCTACTCTAGTCCTGTCTTGAGCATCTCTAGCTTATCCAGGTTTATGCCTGGATGCAGGCAAAGAACAAATCTGCCTCTATCCAACCTCCTCATGCTCTTGCAGTAGCTGACAATCTGCATTCGGTTGCTGTTGAATCTCCTTAATGGGAGAGCAAAGCAGCTGATGAGAGCATCTTAGAAGATTCATATTCTCTGGCCTTAGTCCAGCCTCCCTGGGTAAGCAGCACTAAGAGAGATAGGGGAGAGGAGGGAGGATGAAAAGGGAAGGCAAATTAGTGTTACAGAGTGTCGCTATACATTAGTTCTGTGTCTGTCTTAATGAAACGGAAGCTGGTGCCCATCACTAAAATGGTTTTTTCTTTTTTCTATTTCTTTAGAAGAAATTTCTGATCTGACAGACCAGATTAGAGAAGGAAACAAGAACCTGTGTGAGATGGAAAAGGTCAAGAGACTGGCTGAACGGGAAAAATCAGAGGCCCAGGTGGCCCTGGAAAAAGCCGAGGTATTATCCCTGGAAAGAGCTGAAGGTTTGCATTTCCCTAGTATCCACAACCAAGCAGGTCTCCTGCTGGCACCAAGAGCAATGGTGCTGAGTAAGACAGCTACAGTTACGTGTTTTGACATCTTTCAGTTCAAGATCTAATGTAATGTCCCCTCAAATGCAGTCATTAGTTATTTATATGCATTTCTCAATTATTATCATCAATTTTATCTAGCATTTTGGAAACTGTAAAATGCTATATAAACACTGGTGATCTTTATTCTTAATTATTAATATTAATTTAAAATAGCTCATGTATTGTATTTTGTAGTTTCCAAGGGCTGTTTTATACATTATGACATTTGACTTTCTTGTCAATCCTCTAAGGTAGACAGGACTCATTGGGAAAGACCCTGATGATTGGAAAAGATTGAAGGCAAAATGAGAAGGGGATGGCAGAAGATGAGATGGATAGATAGTGTCATGGAAGCAATGAATGTGCACTTAGATTTTGGGAGATAGTGGTAGATAGAAGGCCTGGCATGCTATGGTCCATGGAGTCACAGAGTCAGGTACAACTGAACAAACAACAACAAAGCAAGAAAGGAGAATGTAAAACCCTTTGTAAGATGGAAAATGTCAGTAATTACTATGAAAATAAAATATTAGTTAATAACTGACATATAATTGACAAGGAATTTTATGTAATATATGTTTACTTTATAGTATACAAAGGGCTTTATTATCTCATTTGTACTTTATAACAACCCTCTGAGGCAGGTAACAAAGGCAGCATGTTACTCATTTTGAAAAGGAGATTTGAACCCAGGTCTTCTAGAGCCAGTACAGCACTTCACCCACCATACTATGATTTTAGGCTTCAGTTTCAGGCCTTCTGAATACTAAGGATATTTTCTTCCACTGATCCATATCACCTTCTTCATTATTTCTTGACTTAGGTTTCATGAAAAAGAAAATCTCTTCCTTCCCTCCCCACTCTCTTTTACCCCTTGGATATTAGCCAGGAATTAAAATGCTCTTCTTGGTATGCATAAGAAAGATGGAGTAACTATTTATTAGATATACTCATTGAATTGTTAATAAGTTTCTTTTCCATTAAATTGTTCATTCTATCTTGCCCTTAGAAAAAAGTACGTAGACAATTTAAAATATGTGTACCTGAGAAGTAAATGCATTTTAAATGGTGCCATACACACCATCTGAAAGTATGACAAAAGAAAACAATACATCGAAGAGCATATCCTAAACTGAGGATAATTGTTCCAGAATTTCTCATCCTTAAAGTTGTTTAAGATTCATGCCTGAGAAAGAAATTTCACATATTATGTCAATGGATAGAGAATTCATTCAAGAAACATCTATTTAGTGTTGTCCACGTGCAATGTAATTACTGTGGTAAGCACTGGCAGAGATACAGAAATGAAGAAATTATGGTTCCTTCCTTAAAAGAGGTTGAAATCCAGTAGACTGCTTTACAAATGAGCAGAACTGTTAGTTAATCAGCTTTGTTTTGCTTTCATCCACAAACATTTCTTCAGGTCCTTTAGATTAAAGGTAGAATACATCTGATAATAGGAAGGACTGTCCTAGATAAAATGTTAGGCTGAAGGAAATAAGAAGACAATGAAGAGGTAGTCCCTTCTTTCAAGGTTATAATCTAATTAAAAGAGTTTGAATCTAGAGGAGGGGGAACCATGAAGGTAATGCTATTTATTCCAAGGTAACACATTTGCATTGGGAAAGAAGCTTCCTGGAGAAAATACTTTGATCCAAAGGAATACATGGAAAATGGTGGAAATTTTGGACACAATGATTGGCTTCAAGGGGAGATATTTTGGATCAGATTATCAGATCTCCCTATATAAACTGTTCTGTTTATTAGCCTAATAAGCTATCCAGCCCTTGCCTCTTGCTAAAGTTGTATTCCTTGAATCATTTGTTACCACTAGATGGCATTATTCTCTGCCCACATGTGTTGGATATCGACATCAGGACTTCAGCCATATTCATGAAAACTTAATCAACGTGGGCTCCATCAATTTGTACAACTGGCTTATTTCTTTTTCTGGGCAAACCTTTATGAGAACCTTATCAGAAGCATTCTGAAAAACCTAAACGAAATTGTTATCCTAGGTCACCTTCTCCAGCTCTTTTATTAAAGTTTTTTTTTCAGTGAATTCTACAGGGTTAGAGGTTATACAGTTTCCCCTGCAGGAGTTACATGGGCTCAGTCTGAGGAAATAGTCATCTAATGTTGGGTGGGTTTTTTTTAGCTTGTTTCCCTTTGATTGAGGGGAGAGATTAGAAATCAGGGCGGTAGGAGGTGAGCATGACTAAAATTCCCAATATCTTCCCTATGTCTATTTTTAAACTATCCACCAGTGCTTACCACATAGCAAAATCAACATTACTATTTTCAGAAGTGTTAAGAAGAACGGTTTGGGCATTGGAGGAGACTTATGAGATCATCCTATTGTATCTAATGAAAAAACCGAGGCATATGGAAGTTCAGGGTCTTGGCCAAGGTCATACCACTGGTTAGTAGTGGAGCAGAGAAGAGAATTTAAAACCTCCTGACTCCCTAATTTAGAACTCTTTCTACTACATTATACCATCTCCCTCCCCCAGTCAAGCAATACATTAATGACTTCATCATCTTGCTTCTGATATTTCTCAGAATCTACTGAATAGCTTCATGAACTTCTCAATGATTTTATGTTTGGGTTTACCTTTCATGTATCTATCACCTAGTCCTAGGAATTTCCTAATGTTGGATTTCTCAAAGGAATATAAGCTTTTAGTCTCTACTACAGTTTCCCCCTATATCCCATTTTTAAAGACCTTAGAAAGTTTAATTGTTCAATAGCAGCTAAAACAACATACTGAGGATGGATGACAAAGCTTATAGTGTCAACTAGAGTAATAGATTCCCTCTGATCTTGCTTTGATCTTTGAAAAAGGTTAGTTAAAATCCCATATTTTTTTCCCTAGGAACTCCAAGAGTCCTTTGTCCTCAAACTAGTATACTCTGAGTAAAATGTAAGCTTTATGAGAGCTGGGCCTGTCCCTTTTCTGTACTTGTATTCTTAGCACCTATCACAGTTTTGGGGATACAGTAGGTGTTTAATAAATGCTGGTTAATTGACTGAACAATGATGTGGCTCCTTTCACCAAAGTAAAAAAATGTCTAAGTTTGGATGTCTAAAATTTCAGTTTAGTGTATTTGATTTCAGGGAGTCCTGGAACGTGAAGAGAACAAAATCCTTTATTTTCAATTTGAGGTCTTGGAGGCTAAAGTAGAACTTGAAAGGAAACTTGTAGAGAAAGAAGAAGAAATTGAAAACTTGAGGTATTTAAGACTGATTAATGAGTAGCTTTAACCAACACTAGCTTTAACCAAACTGAATTCATTATGTCTTTATAGTCACACTGCTCTTCTTACTCTAATTTAGCAGATCATTGAACGTTCTAACCCAGCATCTCTGACTGGCTAAAGAATCATTTCAATATCCTTCCTTTCATGGAATGACTATGTGTGTGTGTGTGTGTGTGTGTGTGTGTGTGTGTGTGTGTATGTGTGTATGAGATAAACTGAGGAAGAGTGGGGAGGAGGAGGAAGAGGAGGGGAGAGGAGGGAGAGAAGGAAAGAGAGAGGGAGAGGGAAAGAGCGAGAGCGAGAATGAGAGTGAGTTGGCTCTGAGTCACTGGTACTACCTTGAATATATTTTGTATGTAGTCTTCCATATAGTCTTCTTCTTCATTGGTGGTGGTGGTGGTGGGAGGACACACTTCTCTCTGGGCTGTCCTCTTTTCACCCTGAGATTGTAGAGGAGTAATCATATCTATAATTTCCTTGATAATTATTCAACAAGTCACACTACATTCCCTTACCTATTGTAGATATTTAATAATCAATGATTCTTAAAGGGGGTGCTACAGCACCATGAGTGTGCCATGAGTTCAATTAGATATTAATTAGATTGGATGATATCGATATTAATTAGATTTAATAGATTGGATGAGATACTGGTCCAGATTTTAAAAATTATAAACAATTAGGCTTACTATAAAATTTACTTATCTAACATATATAATATGGAACATAGAGAATTCATGGAATAGACAGAAAGTATAGCACATGTTACAGGTGTGTTATTATTATCATCATCATATTATGTAGTATAGGTATAATACATTATACAAGTTTAATGCTTGCTACATTGATCTTGAACTTATAAAGAACTCAAGAAAATGGCTTAAAATTTGAAGAGAATTTGCATTCCTTCTCTGGGCTCTGGGGCATTTCCTCTGGCTGGTCCACCATCCCTGAATTTTTTCCTTCCTCATTTTTTGTTTTTGTTTTTGTTTTTTGTGGGGCAATGAGGGTTAAGTGACTTGCCCAGGGTCACACAACTAGTAAGTGTCAAGTGTCTGAGGCCGGATTTGAACTCAGGTCCTCCTGAATCCAGCGCCGGTGCTTCATCCACTGCACCACCTAGCCGCCCCCCTCCTCATTTTTGAGTCCTGGATTCCTTAGTTTCTTTCAAGTCCCAGAGAAAACCTGCCTTTCCAATCCCTCTTAATTCTGTTGTCTTCCCTCCAATCATTTCCTATTTATTCTGCATATAGCTTGTTTGTACAGAGTTGTTTGCATATTGTCTCTCTCATTAGATTATAAGCTCAGTAAGAACAGGTACTGTCATTTGCTTCTTTTTGTATCCCCAGTGCTTGGCACATACAAGATGCTTAATACATGCTTATTAACTAATAGACTAATGCATATGTTTCCCAATTCTTCCATGGTGATACTCACTTAACCATTTCAATTGTTATGATATTCATGGGATTCAAACATTTGCCCTCTTTATTATTTATTTGCTTTTTAAAAAATCACTGCAATAAATTCTAGCTGACTGACACTAACTTTAAAGTAAGAAAGAAGAATCTTGGGGGACAGTTAGGTGGTGCAGTGGATAAAGCACCAACCCCGGATTCAGGAGAACCTGAGCTCAAATCTGGCCTCACACACTTGACACTTACAAGCTGTGTGACCCTGGGCAAGTCACTTAACCCTCATTGCCCTGCCCCCCCCCCCCAAAAAAAGAGGAATCCTTTTCCCCCTTCCAGGATTCAGTTGTGTTACTGTTGTTACAGTTGTGATGTTGTTCCCCAGGGACCCATTGCCTATGTTACAGCATCTGCTTGCATTGGTGTGAAGGCAGATATTTAAGTGGCTTCTTGAATCTGTGTTCAAGTAGCATCAACTAAATAGTCAGGACAATGAATTTAAAAAACTGAATCAAGGGAAGAATCCACACCCTCTCATGCCAACCCATCACATGCTGAAGATGTCCAATATGCCATTTCTCAGTTCCTCAGTTAAATGAAGAAGCTAAAAGGAGCCCTTGACCTATCTGTGAAAGATGTAACAAAGAGCAGTGAATCTGTTTGCAAAGCCCTTCAGACTGTATGGATGAAAGGTACTATGAGAAACACAAGGAATTTGTGATTATCTTTTCTATCTGATTTGTAGGAATGAATCAAAGGGTATCTATTAAATGTTTATGATGTGCAGAGCACTAGGCTAAGGGCCAGAGATGTAAACAGAAAAGCAAGTTAGGCCCTATTCTTAAGGAACTTAAGATCAAGTCAAGCCATTCTTTTTTTTTTTTGGATGGGGCAATAAGGGTTAAGTGACTTGCCCAGGGTCACACAGCTAGTAAGTGTCAAGTGTCTGAGGCTGGATTTGAACTCAGGTCCTCCTGAATCCAGGGCTGGTGCTTTATCCACTGTACCACCTAGCTGCCCCCAGGTAAAGTCATTCTTAAGGTCAAGTCATTGAACCTCTGTTGGCCTCAGTTTCCTCATCTGAAAAATGGGGATAATAATAGCACCAGGGCTGTGGTGAGGATCCATTGAAGTGGTAATTATAAAGCACATAGCAGAATGTACTTAAATTAATCATAATTATGGTAATTAATAATTATAAAGCACAGCACATAATAAGTAGTATACAAATGTTAGCTATTGTTGCTATTGTTGTTGTTGTTGTTACATGTAGGTAGTTTCAGTCCCAAGGCAGACGAAAAGGGCCCTTTGGTCCTTATGATGTAGTGGCAAAGCATATGGTAATGTATCTTCTTTAATGGTATTTCCACTAATAAAAACTAGATTGGTTTCTGCTATTGAATCATTTGACGATCCCAAGGACTTTGGCAGTAATAACTTTCTTTTCTGTGTCTTCAGTAGTTTGGGCTGCAGCACCTGCAGACACAGTCACCAGGTTGCATTTTCACAAGCATCACCTCTGAGGACCGTGGTTGTGAGAGCAGGGTGGGAAGTAGGGGCTGGTGGTCAAAGGGGCACTGCTGTCCCCTAGACTTTTGACCTTGCATGCCAGTCTGTAGCAGCTGATCTCCAGTAGTAGTTGTTGTTGTTGTTGGTAGACACAGCAAGCCCCTTTTTCACAATGCAGGGTAGATGTTCTGGGTGGGTGGGGGGGCACATTCCTCTTCCTCAGGCTCTCGGGTCTGAAAGGAGATGGTGGTTGAGAAGGTTTGACCCTCCTGGCACATGCCAGCTCCTGTTTTTCCCTCATGGTATTTTGTATCTCCAGCTAGACTGTCTTGACTACTCCATTGCTGGTAGTTGGTCAGCAGCTGGCTTTGGTGGTAAGAATGTTGAACCTCTTCTCCATACGGGTTACTCCCTTGGATGCTGGCTTTCAGGGGATGAGCTGGAAGTAGTGCAGGCCATATAAGAATAGGGATGCTGATATTCCAGGCTTACCTGGGCTCATGGTATACATATAGAAATAAGGAATACATATGTATGCCCTGCTCATATGCAGGGTCACACAGCTAGTAAGTGTCTGAGGCCGGATTTGAACTCAGGTACTCCTGAATCCAGGGCCGGCGCTTTATCCACTGCGCCACCTAGCTGCCCCCACAAATGGACTTTTTTGATGAGAGGCAGAAACACTAGGACTCAAGTTGCCCTACTTTGAGGAGGAGGAAAATAAATGCCTCCTTGCACAGTTAAATAAAATGATTTCAGGTAGTGTCAAATGACTACCTATAAATAAACTCAGCCAAGGAAAAATGAATCCTCAGAGAGTCTGTATCTCATCAGGCACATGTGAGTGGTATGGAACAATTTGCCAGTTATTATAATCTTAGTGCAAAGGAAGCAGTAGATCTAAACAGCCATCTAACACTTCGGAGAAGAAAGTACCAAAGGCTAGGCATGAGGAATGAAGAACTGAACAAAGGGGAAGCAGAATAGTGGTGGCTGATTTGTTCAAGGGTTTTAGTCCGTGATTCATAGCAACTATAATCATAGCTACATTCAGAGGCAGGCATTGGAATATCTCCATAGCCCGTCCTTACTCTGTGTGGTTGTGGGCAGTGGCCAGATGGCCCTGTGTCTGGAAGGCCAGAATGACAAAGGTTATGCTATTGTGTATGAGTATGTGATAGCTCTGAAGTCATGGTAGGTCATGAATAGAAGGGACCTGGCAGAATTGGGCCAAATTCCAGGAGCAGATATTAAAGGTATCCCCAAAACAGGAGGAGCTAAGAAGCATTAAAGTCAAAGAAACCAATACCCAAGGGCAAAATAAGATAGGATGTCTAAAACTGGTTAGTCGTAAATAGATCCATAGAAATTCAGTTCAATCCACATTTTTTTTTTCATGTGTAGAGCATTGTTCTGGTGGGAGAGATGCAAAAATAAGTCTCTGTCCTCATGGGGCTTATTGTCATTTGGACATCTATCCTTTTCCTCTACTATCATACAAAATTATGTATAAGTGCATGAGAGAATAAAGAAAGACTATGAAAGTTCTGGGAAAGGGGTAAGATCATTGACTAGAGGAGTCAGGATAGAGCGCTGACATTTGTGCCAGGCCTTAGAACAATAGTATCAATTCAAACAGAAACAGGGGCCACCAATCTGTCCATAAGGGTTCCTGTAAGATGAATATTGACTTAGTTTTAAAATGTAATGGTATGGGGCAGCTAGGTGGCACAGTGGATAGAGCACTAGCCCTGGAGTCAGGAGGACCTGAGTTCAAATCTGGCCTCAGACACTTAACACTTACTAGCTATGTGACCCTGGGCAAGTCACTTAACCCAATTGACTCACCAAAAACACTCCACAAAAACCAACCAAACAAAAGTAATGTTACTCATGCTGTCTTGTATTTTTACTTATTTTGTTAAATATTTCCCAATTATGCTTTAACATCTCTGATTTAGACAGCACTTGGGAGTGTTGCAGGTAGCCTGTGGTCTGTGGGACATGTGTTTGACACCTCTGATTTAGGGGATTGGTTGGCTATAAAGATATACAGGGCATAGGGAACAGCATGAGCAAAGGTAGAGAAGAGGGAAAGGGTGGATATGTGTATAGAAGATGATAAATAATCCAGTTAAGCTGAAGTGTGGCTTATATGGAGTAAAAGAGTTTGAGTTAAGGCTGAAAAGTAGGTTGCCACATATAAAGGACCTCAAATACCAAGCCAAGAGTTTGAGCTTCTCTCAGTAGGCCACAATGAGCTCTTTCTTAGAGGTTCTTTTAGAAGTGAGATGTGACTAATTCTATACCCAAGGATGCCTAGATTCTTAAGGTTGAAAGTGCCTTTCTTCACCCAGATCTTTTTCTTTATGTACATCTCAACATAGTTTAATTTCTTCTAATTCAGTTATTTCTACAAATATGTCTATAAACTTTTGAACTTTCAAAATCTTATTTATTTATTCCATTTCTATAGAAAATGGTGGTGGTTAAAAAAAAAGAGAATATGACAGTAATTTTTTTCATGTCCCAAATTGGTTGTTTAAAAATAAAATCAAATCAGAAAAAAAGGGATTTCAGATGTCATCTATCCAACCTGAAATCAAATAGTAAATCCCTCAACATCATCTCTGACAAGTGGTCATTCAGCCTTTGCTTGAAACCATCCAGTGATAAGGAACCCACTACTACTACTACTACTACTTCTTCTTTCTTCTTCTTCTTCTTCTTCTTCTTCTTCTTCTTCTTCTTCTTCTCTTCTTCTTCTTCTTCTTCTTCTTCTTCTTCTTCTTCTTCTTCTTCTCTTTTGCAGGGCAATGAAGGTTAAGTGACTTGCCCAGGGTCACACAGCTAATTAAGTGACCAGTGTCTGAGGCCAGATTTGAACTCAGGTACTCCTGAATCCAGGGCTGGTGCTTTATCCACTGTGCTACCTAGCTGCCCCCAAACCCAGTACTTCTTAAGGCAACCCATTCCACTTTGGAACTATTCTGATGACTATGGGTATGATTTCCTTACATCCAACTAAATCTGTTTCTCCACAACTTCCACCATTTACTCCTAATTTCAGGCCAAATAAGACAAGCCTAATATTTCTTCCAGAAAATAGATTTTCAAATATTTGAATATAGCTATTATGCCCTTGATTGACCTGCTCCAAAACTTTTCTTATCCAGGGGCAGCTAGGTGGCACAGTGGATAAAGCACCCACTCTAGATTCAGGAGGACCTGAGTTCAAATCCAGCCTCAAACACTTGATACTTACTAGCTGTGTGTGACCCTGGGCAAGTCACTTCACCCTCATTGCCCCACAAAACAACAACAACAACAATAACAACAACAACAACAACAACAAACCTTATCTTGTCCATACGAAATATCCCCAGTTCTTAGAATTGTAAGATCTTGGGGCAAGAAGCAACCTTTGGGGTTATTGAGCCCATCATTTTACAGGTGGAGAAATTGATATTTGGAGCAGTAAAATGACTGTCTCGTGGGATTCAAGCTCAATGTGTGACTATTCAAAATGTTACATTCTTTCCATTTGGACACAGTTCTTTCAACTAATCCTCAGCACCTCTAGCCTTTCAGTGTCCTGAAAACATGTGTCCTAGCTTGCCAGGCAGGGTTTATCCCGAAACAGAACCCATAATACAATCTTCTGTATGTGTTCAGCACTTCCCTTGACACACTCTAAAGTTGTGTGAGCTTTCTTACCTGCTAGCTCATACATTTGTCTCATGCTGAGCTTACAGCCTACCAAGACCCGAGATTCTTTTTGCACAGAGTGAAATAAATTCATATAATTTAGGTTTTGAAAAAAGAGATGTAACTAGACATTTATCTTACTAAATTTTGCCTTATTAGCCAACTTGGTCAAACTTGGATCTTGAGTCTTTCATCTAACATGTTAATTCTCCTTGTAACAGCTATAAATCTGATCATAATGATAGCTAATGTCTGTATGCAAGCTAATGCTAAAGCAAAGTGCTTTACCTATATTGTCTCATATGATCATCACAACCCTGATATTATCTCCATTTTAAGGATGAGGAAACTGAGGCTGAGAGGTTAAATGACTTTATATGCATGTCACCTATTTCTTCTTCCAAGTTATTGGAGAAAGTGCTACAAAACCTCAAGGACATAGCTCTGGGTTACTCCTCTTAGAGCACCTCCTTCAGCTTGACATCTACCAATTATTAGTATTTGACTTTTTGGGTTTAATCCAATAAAAGCAACATTATTAAATACATACTAGGTAGTACTCTTACTACTACCTAATACTATATCTACTGCTAGCTGCTAGATTCTAGGATACAATAATTAAAAGAAATACAGTTCTTACTCCAAAGAAGCTTAGGTTCTACAGGGGTGACTCAACATATAAATATAACTATTTACACGATAATTTAAGGGATAATTTTCTCTGGCCATTCAACGGAGTCCACTTAACTATTACTCTAGAACACTTGTTTTAGTAAGGTCTAAGAGAATATCATGGGGGGCAGCTAGGTGGCGCAGTGGATAGAGCACCGGCCCTGGAGTCAAGAGTACCTGAGTTCAAATCTGGCCTCAGACACTTAACACTTACTAGCTGTGTGACCCTGGGCAAGTCACTTAACCTCAATTGCCTCACTAAAGAGAGAGAGAGAGAGAGAGAGAGAGAGAGAGAGAGAGAGAGAGAGAATATCATGGGAGACAAACATATTTTAGTAAGGCATGTGACAATGTCTGTGGCATTTCCCAGATCTACTAGTGCAATAGTCCAGTCCATAAAGGGGGATGTGTTGTGTGACATGACCTGTTCTTCATGAAGCCATGCTGTTTCTGAGCTACTGTTGCTTTTTCACATAAGTAGTCATGAACTGTGCCTTCAACATTATATTCTCTCATTTTCTCAGAAACCAGTCAAGTTCTATAGCTTATAGTTTGCAAACTTTACCCTCTTTCCTCTTTTGAAAAAATTGGAATGACCCTTGCCCATCTCCAATTTTATATCACTTTTCCTGTTCATTACAATTTTTCAGAAATGAAAGGTAGTGGTTAAATAATCACACGTGTCCTTTCTTTCTGTTCCCTGGGGTATAGTTTGTCCAAGCCTAGTGATTTGAGAACCATGATCCTGAGGGAATTTTCTATACCCATTTTAGCTGCCTCTATACTTATCTCATCTGGAGACCTAATGGTGATGGTAGTTTTGGCTAGCTGGTTGGGTAGTAAGTATATAGTTAGAGACACTTCTCTGACATCCTAAGCCAAGGGATTCCAACCTTTTCTTAATGGGGAACTACACATGATTTCCTGAAGTTTTACAATCACCGTCATTGATGTAGTTACTTCTTCTTTTTTGTTTTTTTTAGGCAATGGGGGTTAAGTGACTTGCCCACGGTCACACAGCTATTAAGTGTCAAGTGTCTGAGGCCGGATTTGAACTCAGGTACTCCTGAATCCAGGGCCGGTGCTTTAACCACTGCGCCATCTAGCTGCCCCCCCGATGTAGTTACTTCTAATAGTGGGGAATTTAGTTGCTGGCTGAATTCTCCTTTCTCCTTGGAATCTCTGCTAGTCATAGAGAAGGGGACTACAGTCTTCATAGTCTACTTGGAGATCAATCAATGAAATCCTAGACATCCACCAGAAGACAGAGAAATACTTTATTTGTTAGGAAACCCCAGCTACTAAGACCTGAATGTAGTTGACTTAACTTGTTAATTAGGTGAATGCTGGGCCTTCTGCAAACACCAGTCACAAACTCCAAATCCCAACTAAACCAAACAAAACCAAACTAAATCAAAGGAAAATAGAAATTGCATTTCTGATTGAGATCTACACTCCTTGTATGGTACATTAATAACAGAGGCCCAAAAGGATAGTATTTAGTATGGCTGGTTGGTTAAAAAGATAGTTCTTAGCCGTGTGTAACGATTGGAATGACGCCACCTGATGGAGACTTACTGTAGAAGAGTTCTGCCCATGAAGTGAAGGTCTTTGAGGGCAAGACCAGGAGTCTTTTCTTTGGCATCAGGAAGTGACGCCAGCTAGTGGGAGGAGGAAGGAAGAGACTGGCGCTCGCTCTCGCTGTCTTTCCTTTGGACTCTGGTGGAGAGTGGAGCCAGAAATGTGCTCTCGCTTTAATAGATAGGAATCTAGGGCCTTTTTCTCTCTCTTAACCAAATTCTTATTCTCTTTAATAAATGCTTAAAAGTCTAACTCTTGCTAAAGCTTATAATTTATTGGTGACCACTCATTAGATATTTTAGACAGACTAGCTAGAATTTTAGCCCTTAACACGTGTGACCCTGGGCAAGTCACTTAACTGACTCTCATTGCCTCTCAAAAAAAGATGAGTTCTGACAGCTTTAAATCCATGTTTGATCTATTAAATAATCATGTTCATTTTGATATGATGGATACTTCAATTTTTTTCATTTGATGCTGGATTTGACCACATCTTCATTTATTTGCCCCACTCTAGTTCTGAGGACACTTTAGGTAAAGGAATTTTCTAGATTTCTACAAGTTACTAGAACTTTTACAGTTCTTACTATGCGTATCATGTGGTGAAGCATAGATGAGGTAAAAAAATTAAGTCTCTTTGTTCTATGATGATTTTAGATATGCTCTTAAAAACAAACACCATAATAATAGCTAGTATTTATATAAGACTTTAAGGTTTGCAAAGTGCTTGGTACACCTCATCAGAGCCCTCTTCTCCCTGCCCCCTCTGAATGGAGGGTGGAGCAGAAATTTCCCAGCCAAACTCTCTCTGACTTAAGGAGGATCTACAGGCTAGCTAGGCATCTCTTCTTTTTCTTTCTTTCTTCCTTCCTTCCTTCCTTCCTTCCTTCCTTCCTTCCTTCCTTCCTTCCTTCCTTCCTTCCTTCCTTCCTTCCTTCCTCCTTCCTTCTTCTTTCCTTTCTTTTCTTTCTTTCTTTCTCTTTCTTTCTTTCTTTCTTCTTTCTTTCTTTCTTTCTTTCTTTCTTTCTTTCTTCTTTCTTGCTGGGCAATTGGTTTAAGTGACTTGCCCAGGTTCACACAGCTAGTAAGTGTTAAGTGTCTGAGACCGGATTTGAACTCAGGTCCTCCTGAATCCAGGGTTGGTGTTCTATCCACTGAGCCACCTAGCTGCCCTGGCATCTCTTCTTTTCATCATGTCCTTGAGCTGGGTACCTCACCCAGCCCCTTCCACTTTTCAGCTTTCTTCATTTTTTGTCTTACCCCAGTGGATTATAAGCTCCGTGAGGGGAGGCACTGTCTTTCTTTTTTTTTTTCTGTCTCTTTATTCTAGCACATTTTAAGTGCCTCATAAATGTTTATTTGACTGACTTATTTGACAAATATGATTTCATTTTATCTTCACAACAACCCTGAGAGATAGATGCTAACAAACACCAAGATGCTTATTATAGCCCAAAGAACCCAATGATGACTCCATGATTGATAACCATCCCATCACTTCTTTTCTTTGTAACCCTTCTCCAGGAAGTGCTTTTTCTACTTCTCTAAAGTTAAAAACATGACAGAAACATTGTGAGCCCACATGAAGATGCCCAGTTCTGATGGGGAATCCTTCTCTGTTGTTTCATACTTTTTTGGGCAGAGAATGGCTTAATTCATCCTATTGCTAAGCAACAAGAGTTGAGCTCATCTTTAACATCTTTAACTGCCACTTTGGTTCCTACCAGACTTTATTAGTTAATTAATTCACAAAGGTTTCTTAAAATGAAATCAGACAAATTACAGAGAATAAGACCAACATTCTTCAGATCTAGAGACGTGACATTGCAAGGAGGAATTAGCTTTAAATTAATGTTTGATCAGTTAAATAATTGTGTTCATTTTGATAAAATGGAGATTTCCTTTTATTTTTTTGATTTGATGCTATATTTGACTACATGTTCATTTATCTTTTCCCCCTGCTCTGCTTGTAGGTATACTTCACTTAGAGGGACTTTTCAGCACTGTCCTTGGCCATGAAATGTGTCATTTGCCTATGGAATGAAAACTTCCTCAAGGCCATCTCTTAAGATTTTTTGAATCTGTATGTATGGTGTTGATTGGCATGGGTATATACACACTGATGAAGACTGGGCTCTGAACACTTGTCTGCTGGTAGATTTTTGTGAAACTTAAAAAAATTCAATCTCACCACTTTCAACTTAGAAGTTGAGTGTGATTGCAAAACTACAGCATGACTAGTTGTCTTAACAATGGAAAGTTTCAGCAGAATATATTCCCATATAGAAGATTCTGACTCAAGGCTCTTAAATGAATGACTCTTAAAAGAAGTAGCTTTGAGAGAAATGTTCTGGTGCTGTAAAAACACCACTTAGTTTCTCCAACGTAAGAGCTTTAGAATTCATGTTAAGTTCACCCACCTGTATCTGTCTGTATCACAGTCCTCCCACCCCTATTCCTTATCCCTGCCTGACACTTAGAAGAAAAGGAATTGGAGGTGGGGGAGAATTGCGGAAAGAAATATTGAAATATTTGAAAGAAAAGAAGTGCCAATGAAAGAGAAATATTCACCCAGTGCCATGGATCAAGAAAGTAGTAATGCATCTATACAAACAGTGGTGTTACCACTTTCTGCTTCTAACCTCTGCTTATCACAATAGCTGGCATGTCTGTGTGAGGTTTGTAAAGTGCTTTTTAGTCTCTGCAACAACCCGTGGGGTAGATTCTATCATTTCCCCTTCATTTTACAGATGAGGAAACTGAGACTCAGAGAGGTTTAGTGTTTTGTCTAAGGACACACAGCTAAGAAATGTCTGATGGGAGATTTGAACTCAGCTAGTCCTGAATACAAACATTCTCTTCACAATGCCTCATTGCCTGTAATCAGAGACAGTGGGGCCCCCATCTCATTTGCCATCTATCTAATCACTACTTGGATGCATCAGGGGATAAGCTATAACCACTCACTCTCCATCCCTCAGTTCCTACTGTGTTTATGATAGAGGCCTTTGGTCTTAATGAGCTTCCTTTATTAAACACAATTAAGCAGTCCTAATTCAAATTCATGGTGACCTTTTTTCTGACCCAGCACCTGATACTTTTTTTTTCTGTTTATGCTGCTGGAAAATAAAGGCTCCTTTTGCCCTTCTTAAGCTCTGTCCCCTTCAGAGACCTTGCTAATGAGCAGTGCACAGTGGAGAGCCTGCACCGCCCCAGCTTCACTGCTGGGCAGCTAACAGGATGCTTTCATCCTTTGCAAATGAAATTACTGCACAGACTGTGGGATTGCAAAGAAACCCTGCGGCCTCCCAGATATGATGCTTTTATGGATTGGCGATTTCATTCACGTAGATAACTCCCTCAACCCATTCACAAGAGCTCCCTCCATGCCTTCTCCTCCTGTACAATTTCTGTCAATGGTTTCCCATAGATGCTCCATGAAGGCTCTACTCAACATACTACAAGGCTTCCTCATGATCTTTTCATATCTTGGGATTCCCATTGTGTTGCTCAAGATACCTATCTAGTTGTTGACACTTGTACATGACCTGTCCATCTACTTTTCTTTTCTTTCTTTTCTTTTCTTTTCTTTTCTTTTCTTTTCTTTTCTTTTCTTTTCTTTTCTTTTCTTTTCTTTTCTTTCTTTTTTTTCTTTTCTTTTCTTTTCTTTCTTCTTTTCTTTTTTTTTTTCAGGGCAATGAGGGTTAAATGAATTGTGCAGGGTCATACAGCAAGTAAGTGTCAAGTGTCTGAGGCTGGATTTGAACTCAGGTCCTCCTAAATCCAAGGCCAGTGCTTTATCCACTGTGCCACCTAGTTGCCCCTGGTTCACTTACTTTTTAGACCACACATTGGAGTTTCCTAAAATTATCTCCCATTTTGGATTTCTTAACTATTCCTTTGTTGTGTTCTTTCTTTGCCTACTTTAATATTGTTAGTCAGTCAACAAGCATTTATCAAGCTCTTACTATTACCAAGCACTGGAGATACAATGCTAGGGATACACAAAGAAAGGCAAGAACACAGTCCCTTACCCTAAGAAGCTCCTATACCATCAAGTATGTTCCCCAAGAAAAGATAACAAAATTTGGACTATTTCTTCTCCATTCTCTTTCTCTCTGCAATTTGAATGGACTCTGGGGATTTTATTCTATTGTCTAATTGATGGAGCCTCCTGAGAATATTCCAAGACAAACATGCAGTCCAGAGCTCTTCTTGGATGACATTTCAAGATGGAGAACATATTGGTAATGACTGGATAGATGTTACATATCACCTTTTTGCAGAGAAGGGCAATAGATGTAGGAATTAACCTTTTGTCTATGAGTTGTCTTGAGCTTATAATGTCATACCCCATGTACAAAACTGTTTTTTCCCTACAAAAAAAGTTACTCCATTGTCTTCAGCTCAAAACTTCACAAAACCAATGGATGCCAAACATACTTCAAAGAGATGCTGGAGTATCTCTTCATTGTAGACCATGGGCAGATTTCTAGACAGTGAAGCAGCTTTGAATCTCATGAATGTATGAAAGGATGTCTCTTATGCAAAGCTGACCCCAGGGTATAAGAAATTGGATTGATTGTTTGCCCTGGGCCTCGTGTCAGGAAGCTAAAACTAAGAAGTACAGCAGGAGCTGTATGCAATTCAGTTCGATTCAACAAATATTAAGCACCTACCTTGGGCTGAGAAAATTGCCTTTTATGCTTTAACCATTCTAGTGTGTTATCATGGGAAATTAACTTTTTATTTAAGACTTGATTGTCAGCTCCTTAAGAGCAGAGGCCATGACTTATTTATCTTTAAATATCCTGTGTTCGGGGCTGGGAGAGATTCATAGAATGTCAGAACTGGGATGGACCTTAGAGTCCAACACCTTCATTTACAGAGGACAGCACTGATGTCCACAGAAGTTAAGTGACTTGGCCAAAGTATCATATCCAGTCAAGGGACAGGGTTGGGTTTCCAATCTAAGTCTTCTTATTCAGGGTCTGGTGCTTTTCCCATTACAATAAAGTCCCTTAAATGCTGGTTGAATAAACCAGGGAGGCGCATACACTCACTAGCCTAACATGTCAATCTCATTTTTTTTTTTTAAAGCAAAAAGATTCCAGACTCAATTTTGTTAGCTCAGAAAATAGGAAACCTGAATTCTTCTTGTTGCTTAAATCCCTGTGAACTCAGCAGGTCATCGTTCTTAAACACACACACACACACACACACACACACACACACACACACACACACACATTTATTTTCTGACTGTCATCTGAAAACTAGGAGAGACCAGCAGCGTACCATTGATTCTCTGCAGTCAACCTTGGATTGGAAGCCCAGAGCCAAGCTGAGGCCTCTCTGCTAAAGAAGAAGATGGAAGGGGACCTCAGTGAGATGGAGGTACAACTCAGCCATGCTAACCGAGAGACATCAGAGGCCTCCAAATCTCTATACACCCTCGAGATGCAAATCAAGGTATTTCCATATTCTCCCCCAGCAAATTTCTTTTCTTTATTTTTTTCTTTATTATTTTTTTTTTTAGTGAGGCAATTGGGTTAAGTGACTTGCCCAGGGTCACACAGCTAGTAAGTGTTAAGTGTCTGAGGTCGAATTTGAACTCAGGTCCTCCTGAATCCAGGGCTGATGCTCTATCCACTGTGCCACCTAGCTGCCCCTCCCCCAGCAAACGAAATACCTCTGTTTATAGAGGAACATCCTAAGGGATGGAAAATCCTCATTATCCTCATCATCCTATACCAAGATCCATTTCTGCCATTGTAGATATAGAGCTAGACAGGACTTCTGAGGCTATCCAGCCCAACATTTTACAGATGAGGAAAGTGAAGCTTGGAGAAATTAAGTGACTTGTCCCAAGGTCACATAAGTGGCTTGTTGTGGGGCAGCTACAACTCCAAGGTTCTTTCTATTGACCATCCTCCCTCCTCTCTTAAATAATTATTAGCCAGTATCAGGCTTTTAAATGCTTGCTCTCTGTCTCTCCTTCTCTCTCTCTGTCCATCTGTCTGGCCTTTTCCCTCTCCCTCCCCCCTCACTCCCTCTCTGTCTCTGTCTCTCTCCCTTCTTCCTTTCACCCCTATCTCCACAATAAGATGTTTATTTTTCCTTTGTTACAGAACTTACAAATACAGGTAGATGAAACTACACATCAGAATGAAAGTCTGAAGGAGAAGGTGATGGTGGATGAAAGGCAACATGCTATCCTGCAATCTGAACTGGATGAGTTACGGTCTTTGCAGGAACAGACAGAACGTGGTCGGAGATTGGCTGAACAAGAGCTTCTGGAAGCCACTGAGAAACTGAATGTGCTCCACACCCAGGTGAGGACAATGAGGAGTCTTTCACTTTCTGGCTATAACCTTGTCAGAGAAACATCAAGAAACAGGAGAATGTCCAGAGGAAATTAAAGGGTGTGGAAACCATGTCATACATAGGATCATTGGAGGATTTGGAAATTTCTAACCTGAAAATGAGAAAATTAAAAAGAGACACCATCATAATCTTTAATATTCAAAAAGCTATTATATTGAATAGAAATTAGATTTATTCTGCATGGATCCAGAAGGGAGAACAAGAACAAATGGTTAGAAGTTATAAGGAGACGGGTTTCAATTTAATATAAGAAGGATTTTTTCTCAAAATGTGAACCATCTCAAAAAGCAATAAGTTTCTTGTCACTGGAAGTAGTCAAGCAGAAGCTGGATAAACATCTACCAGCGATATAAGAAGATTTCTTCATTGTGTGGGAGGTGAGACTAGATGCAGTGAGGATACAAGGCATTTGCATACTCTAGGCAAATTCTAAAATTATTCTCTCCTGTGTTACTGGCTGGAGGACCTTTCTTCACCATGATACATATAATGATTCCTCACATCTAACTTGTAAAATGCCACATCCTGTTGTATGTTGTTCTTTGGCAGCTACTACCTTGCCTAATCTTAGTCCTAACTCAGTCTGGTTGATTTTGAAAGTCCCTTCTAACTATTATTTCCAAAGGATGGTTTATGGTTTCAGAGTTTACAACAAAGGATATTTCAATTTTGGAAAACTTGGTGTGAAATGAAGGTGGTCATGGTAGTTCACTACTTTCTAATAAAGAAGAAGAGGTGATTCTCCCACGATGCTCGGTAATAAAGTAGCATGGCCAATAAATTCCAGTTAAAGAAAACTACTTCTATCCAGGGTAATTTTAGAAGACTTCCAACTTAGAGGGAAGCATAGTTTAATAATAATTTTAAAAAGCCCTGGGCTAGGAGGGGGGGCGGCTAGGTGGTGCAGTGGATGAAGCACCAGCCCTGGATTCAGGAGTACCTGAGTTCAAATCCGGCCTCAGACACTTGACACTTACTAGCTATGTGACCCTGGGCAAGTCACTTAACCTCCATTGCCCCGCAGGAAAAAACAAAAAACAAAAAAAAGCCCTGGGCTAGGAGTAACAGAGTATGAGTTCAAATCTTGACTCCTCTAATTACTTATTGTATGACCTTGTCCAAGTGACTTAATCCATAGGGCCTTAGGTTCTTCATTCTTTATTATTATTATTATTATTTTGTGGGTCAATGGGAGTTAAGTGACTTGCCCAGGGTCACACAGCTAGTAAGTGTCAAGTGCCTGAGGCAGGATTTGAACTCAGGTCCTCCTGAATCCAGGGCTGGTGCTTTATCATCACCTAGCTGCCCCCCTTTTTTTATTTGTTTGTTGTTGTTGTTTTGGTGAGGCAATTGGGGTTAAGTGACTTGCCCAATGTCACACAGCTAGTTAAGTGTCAAATGTCTGAGGCCAGATTTGAACTCAGGTCCTCCTGAATCCAGGGCCGGTGCTTTATCCACTGTGCCACCTAGCCGCCCCCAGGTTCTTCATTCTTAAAGGGTGGAGAAGGTGGTCTAGATGATATCTATAGTCCCTGTTGGTTCTAAATCCTGTGATCTGGGTTAAAAGGTGAATAAGCTAAGGGTAAAATCTACCAAGAAGATAAACAAGGATGAATTATAGAATACAAGGTTTTTGCTTTATAGTACAATATTTTTTGTCTAGCCCCAGAATAGCTCTATTGCATGAGGGGACCTCCCCACTAGTTTTGTGAATGCAGAGTTCTCATCACTTCAGAACTGTGTCTTGCTGAAGCAACAGATCCCTTCATGTTAACCTACACAGAAAGGTACCTTTTCATCATATGGGGTCTTTTGTAGCTCACCTTTCATTCTAGGATTTCCCCAGCCATCCATATCCTGTTTGGTTCCAATCGGTCCATATACATGAGGTTATTATTAGTGGACTTACTAGATGGGTACATGCATTTCTCCTGATATAATAAATTCAAGGTATGAGCAGTTACAGGCAGCTTGACATGGTTGAGGGAAGGCAGATCTTGGAGACTATGGCACCTAAGCTCAACTCCTAGTTTTTTTTTTGTTTGTGGGGTTTTTGCTGGGCAATGAGGGTTAAGTGACTTGTCCAGGGTCACACAGCTATTAAGTGTCAAGTGTCTGGGGCTGGATTTGAACTCAGGTCCTCCTGAATTCAGAGCTGGTGCTTTATCCACTGTGCTACCTAGCTGCCCCTCAACTCCTAGTTCTGATGCAGTACTAGCTGTGTGACCATGGATAAGTCACAACTCTTTTTTTGTTTTAAATTAATTCTTTTTTTTATTCTGAACTTAGCAAATACCATGTGAAATGAACATTTGAATACGCATAGCAGAATAGAAAAAGAAGACTGCACAGGCCACTGTAGGTTCCCCCAGACTATTCTCTACGAATGTAGATTATAGAACATTTGCTAATCTATATTGGTAGAATGTTTCCATAATGGGAATACTCTAACATGAATAAAATCTCAGATAAAAACCAAAAAATGCAAAAGAAAATTTAGATTTGCAAAAAAAAGGTGTATGACATTTTCTCTTAAAAAATGATTTTTTCATTGAAAACTTTCCCATAGTTATTTGTTTTGCAAAGTAAACTTCTCTAGTGAACCTGAATCTCAGTATCTTTATCCATAAAAGGAAGAGGTTAAAGTATGTTTCTATAAAATTCCTTCCAGCTCTGATGTTTCCTGGTTCTATGAAAATGTCTTTCACTTTGTACAACTTTTCAGAAACATGCCTGTCATATAAAATGACATACCTGTCATTTGGTCTGGATCTGTGATTACATTGGTGTAGAGAACACTCTGGTTAAGAAATCCCTACTACCAGTACAGATCTGCAATTATTCTACAATTCAAAGTTGGAGATCCGCCCTGGGCACTGAGCGGTTAAGTTAAACAATCAGTCAAAATTTATTAAGCACCTTAAGTATCTTAAGTAAGTTACCCCATGTCACGGGAGTGGTAGGGATCAGAGGTGGGTCTTGAACCTAGGCCATCTTAACTCCAAGGCTGGCTTTCTATCCATTAAGCTATGCTGACTCTTAAATTGAGGTATCACCTATATAACCAGCATCTTGAAAATACATACCCCTAACTAGAGTTCACCTTCTACTGGATATGCCTACAGAAATGAGAACCAAGGAGGGGACATGGCCTTGGAAAGAATGAGGCTAGGACTATATTATGAAAAAGAATCAAGGAAAACAAACTTGTTGTCAATGCATCCTTCTGTGGAAGAAACAGGAGACTAGCCACAAGGCTAGAATATATCCTTTTCTAATTCTGAGCTTTAATCCTGACAGCAAGAAGGTGTTAAGTTAGAGGGGAATTAATCAACTGATAATGGGTGAGCAATAGTCATATGAAGCCTTTATGTACAAGGAACTCTCTTTCGTCTAGGCATCATCACAGCCTTAGTAAAGCTGTGCTCATAAATGGGGCCTAAAAATTAGCAGCCACAAGACCTTTGATCTACCGTGCTGGAACCATTAAAAGAAAGGCAGAATCCAGCACTGTAATGGAGATTCCCAGGAGGGAGACAGCTAGAGGCAAGAACAAGATTGGAGTGTTTGTGTACCACTTTGTAGGGGGAAGAGGCAGGGAGAAATTGGGGTGGGGGGATGGGAGTGGGAAGGGAGAAAGAAGCCAAAGGAAAAACAGGAAGCTCTTTTTTCTTTCCTAAGTAGCCCAGCTGGTGACCGAAGTTTTTTTTTTTACCCAGGCTCTGTGAGGTGTCTCCACTTGACCCTAACTTCTGATCCAAGGGCAGTGACTCCTTACCACATCAAGGAGCAGTGGGCATGCAACCAAATTCCCAAGCATGGAGAAGTCAAAATACATTTTCTAGGGTGTTTACACTTTCTGGAAGTGATGGAAAACATCACTTTGCAGTGATTCAGCCAGATCTTTTGCTACTTCACAGCAGAGATGAGACATATACATGAGAATAATGTGTACTTTGTGGGGAGGGGAGGTTCTCTAATGTGAACTCTTTGAGTTAATGTCTATTTAGAAAAAATAACTTAGGAAATGAAAATAGGGGCCCCTGGCCCCTGTGTACACCACCTGCCTGCCCAAAGATATATAGTAGGAATTCTGGTGCCTGGGGCAAATTCAGTTGGTAGAGTACAGCTCCTTTTTTCTCCAAGTCAGGAGCAATTCTCTTGGGGAGAGGGGTGACCTTCACACACACACACGAACTGACCTTAACCCCTAAAGCTAAGCTGGTATGGAGGGGCAGCATGGTACAATGGAAAGAGCACAGGCTCAAGAGTCAGAAGCCTCAGGTTCACATCTTACTTCTGATGCTTACTACATGGCATTTTCCTGACAAAAGATTGCAAAGTGTTGGAGTGATAGGCCATGTATCCATGGTGGGGAGGAGGCATATAGTTGAATGGTATTGCCCTGGTGACAAAGCCACAGTTGCCCTTTACTAGTTATGCCTTTTCATTTACCTTCCCCACTGTTGATTGAATTTTGCCACCTAAATGAATTAACCAATTGTGGTTAATGTAGTTATTTTTCAGGCAATTCTAAGGTGATTATCTGCTCTCTCTCACTCACTTGTTCCCCCCCTCCTCTCCTGTTTAGAATACCAGCCTACTCAGCCTGAAGAAAAAATGGGAGACTGACAGTGTTCGTATGAAGAAAGAATTAGAAGATGCGACAGAAGAACGTCAGAGTGCTGAAGAAAAAGCTAAGAAGGCAGTAACTGATGTAAGGAGATGGCTGGCTCCACTATTTTCTAGAGGCAGTCTTGGGCTATGGTTGAGGGGCAGTATCAAATGAAGGACAACAAACAAGAGCAGTGTCTCTGTCATTCCCCTGCCACATGATTAGGAATAATTTGGCTGGTCTCTGTATCTAAGTCTATTCAAAAAATTGGGCTAATTCCATCTTTCTTCTAAGTTTTTCATTAAATAATGACGATAATTGATTTGATCCATGTAAAACCCATTTTGAAAAGGAAGCAAAAAAGGAATGCAAACCATTTTTAACATGAGGGACAATATGTCCCATGTTCTAGAAATGTCATCAACTTCCTGCCATTCCGTGCAAATAGCTTTTTTTTTTTTTTTTTTGGTGGGGCAATGAGAATTAAGTGACTTGCCCAGGGTCACACAGCTATTAAGTGTCAAGTGTCTGAGGCCAGATTTGAACTCAGGTCCTCCTGAATTCAGGGTTGATGCTTTATCTACTGTACCACCACCTAGCTGCCCCACAAATAGCTTTCAAAAAGCTATTTGCCTCAAGTCAGTAATGGTTTGTGTCAGTGAGAGAATCCTGCTTTCATTTTTTTATAACTTGCATACCTCCTGGGAGGCAAGAGCAGACTAGTAATGAAGGATTTGGGGATTTGGGAAACTTTTAGTATTTCTCTTTAGTCACATTGTAGGTGTCTCTCTTCCTCTGACAATTCTACTATCTTGAATCCATGCAAAAACCTGGCACTTTGGATGCAAAAGGAGAAAAAGGGATTCACAGAAGTTATTATTTAATGAGGGTTTCCTTCAGGGATGGTTAGGGTCCAACAGAGAAGATTGTGTATTCATAGTTCAAGCAGTGGTCTGAGTCAGAGTCATAACTAGCGCAAAGCAACTGGGATTTTTGCTTAGGGTGCCAACATCCAAAGTGAGCTTTCTTCTTCACTCCTTTGTCTGGGCTTCCCCTGATAAGGTCCTATAATCATGATACCTCTCTCCCCCAATTCACCTTTTTTTTTGTGGGGCAATGGGGGTTAAGTGACTTGCCTGGGGTCACACAGCTAGTGTCAAGTGTCTGAGGCTGGATTTGAACTCAGGTCTTCCTGAATCCCAGGCTGGTGCTTTATCTACTGTACCACCTAGCTGCACCCCCTCCAACTCACCTTCTTCTACACCTATCATCCACATCTTTCCCAAAGGTTGGGTGGTCAGGAAGTATTGACCATGTCACAGATGTATGGCACAGACTCTCTGGGAGATGAAATGGAATGTCCTCTCTGATACCCAGTCACTTCCCTTTGGCCTCTCCAGATGTCACAAGAATTCCAAGTTCTTCCTTGCCCTGTGCAATAAACCTCAAAACACTTTCCTCAAAACACTAAACTCCCAGTAGGTATGCCAGTGCTGAGTCTGGAACTCTCCGCAGAAAGCATGGGACAGGGACAAGGATTCAGCAATTCTGAATCAAAGCAGACGCTGGTAGGAGGGAGATGGGTGCTGGCTTGCAAAAGCTTGGAAATATGTTTGCTATCGAAGAACAAACAATTATCTGAATGTTTATGAACTCTCATCCCCAGAGAGTATCTTATCTCTGCTGTATTCTCTCTCCTCTTTTCTGTCTCTTTTTGACAAGTTTATGCAGCAGCAGCTTATAAAAAACTGAAACTCCTTCTAACACTGGTGTCTTATTATGCTGTCCTTGACAATTTCGAGAAGTGAAAACTCCTCCACAGCCTCACCACACATCCATTCAGTTTTCAACCAGCTCCGCACAGGGCCCCGTCTGGATATGTCTTAGGAAATCATCGCTACAGATCCTCCCTCCTGTCTTTCTTGAGTTCATCTCACACACCAGTACTGGGAAGATGGCTGGGAAACTGAACTAAAACAGAAAAAGCTTTAATTCTGAAGGGTAGTGCTCTCAGTGATTGTTACATGCAACAAGGACAATCTCCTTTTTTTTTTTTGGTGAGGCAATTGGGGTTTTAATTGACTTGCTTGGGGTCATACAGCTAGTGTCCAAGGGTACCTGAGGCCGATCTTGAACTCAGGTCCCTCCTGAATCCAGGGCCGGTGCTCTATCCCACTGCAACCACCACCTAGCTGGTCCCTGAAGGCACCGGTCTAAATGAAGTAAGACCCCAATGTGAATTGGACATCAGGCTAAAGCCAGGGTTATGCTTCACAAAACAGAGTAAACCTCAACTATAGCCTGCTTATAGGCACTGGGAAATAGTGGCCTGATGCAAGGGTCTTAAAAGCTATGATTCATAGCTCGAATTCTGTGATCTATGGCATAAAAAAAGACTTTAGGATGAACGGTTAAATTGTGGTACATTAATGTAATGGAATAGAGAGACAATATAGCATAGTGGAGAGAGTTCTGGCCTCAGAATCAGGAAGACTTGGGTTCAAGCCTCTGATATAAATGTTGGAATACAAGGACAAGCCACTTTCCCTCTTAGTATTCTTGGGAAGAATCTAAGATTCTAGGTTACAGAGAACATGCTGACCTGTATTGGGAGAGGAAGCTTCCTCATTTAGGAATTTCCTATACTACTGAAATAATAGCTCTAATATGCATGCACATATATATGCATGTATAGGCATGCATGCACACATGGATGTATAGGTACTGTACATGTATATGTTACATGCATGTACACATGCACATATAGGTACATACATATACATGCGTATTTTCTGTTTGTCCTTTTTTTGTGTGTGTGGGGCAATGAGGGTTAAGTGACTTGTCCAGGGTCACAAGCTAGTAAATGTCAAGTGTCTGAGGCTGAATTTTAACTCAGGTCCTCCTGAATTCAGGGCTGGTGCTTTATCTACTGCACCACCTAGCTGCCCCTCACATATGTATTTTCTAATGCATCATTAACCAAAAAAAAGAAATCCTTTTTTATCTAGACTTTCCACTCTTTTCCCAGAGTCCACTGCAAAGATTTCCATGTTTTCTTTGGCTTAATCTACATAGTAGAGTTTGCCATCTTTTATGTGACACACATCCATGGTCTCCTGTGATGGTGCCAATCTGGGCTGCAGTGCAGCCTTGAGCTTGTTCTTCCTCTGGATTTTCCCAAGACCTAAACTATATATAATTCGGGGAGAGTGAAATGTGGCAGAGCCAACAATATGTATAGAGGCTAAAGAGAAAGAGAATAAAGAAGTAGGGAGGCCTAATACTCCACCAAACTTCTAAAGTGCAACAATAGGGTTATAGATTTACTAGAAGGGTTCTTAGAGGCCATTGAGTGAAACTCCCTCATTTTTATTAATATTTAAAAATAGTTTTATATACATTTTTAAAGTCTCTCTCATTATTCCCTCCATTGAGCAAACCAACCAACTAACCAACCAACTCAAAAAGCAAAAGCAAAATCTGCATTGTAAGCAACAAAACAAATTTCCACATTGGCCATGCATGAAATGTATACCTCTGTGTTTTAAGTTATCACCTCTCTGCAGGAGATGAGTCAAATGCTTCATTTTATATCAAAGATAAACTGAGACAGAGAGAGGTTCATTAACTTCCCCAGATCATACCAATAGTAAGAGTCTAGGATAGAATTTGAACCCGGATCTTCCTAACTCCTCATCTAGTACCTTATCTACTATACCACATTGTAAGAACAGTTGACTGTTTGGCATACTGTCATCTTTTTCTCTTTCCAGGCAGCGTTGTTGTCAGAGAATTTGAAAAAAGAAAGTACACTTGTACTCCACTTGGAAAGGATAAGAAATAACATGGAACAGAGCCATTACAGACTTACAGAAAAGGCTAGAAGATGCTGAGCAGAGTCCTCTGAAGGGAGGCAGTAAGCAGATCCAGAAACTGGAATCCAAGGGTATGGGTTTTAGCTTTGAATTGGGATGCATTAGGACCCATTATTAGGCAGCTGGAGATAGGCTGGCAACACAAAACAGAGGGCAGACATCACCATAAAAAGATGGAAAGAGTTGAATCTTAGCCCATATTTGCCTCCTTTGGACATTTGGACATCTCTAATCCTTGTTGGGGAGGAGGAGAAGCAATAGGAGCAACAATGTCAGATTCCCCATATGATGCTGATATGAGCATTATGTTTTATTTCCCATGGAAACTCCACCTTTCCAGACCTGGCCATGAAGGTTACGGGCTTAACTCCATAGTCCCACCCAGTAGCTGAAATCATGTCCCAAACACGCAAGGAATTTTCTTTTTGTTCTGAGATTCCATACTGCCTAGACCCTACTAACCTGACCACTATGCTATTTCCTTGAGAAATGTTCAAGACTTCCAAGCTTCCTGGTCTTGAGTTAATCTTTCCTTGTTTTCTGCAGGCCAACAGATAAGGCATTCCTAGAGTAGACACTATATTAAATGGTTCGAAATGGTCTTGGGATGGGCAGTCAGAGGGCAAGGTGGCCGATCTCTATTATATCTGCCCTTTTATTTTGGACACTTTGTGACAGAAATTAACATACCATATGTGTGAGCATATATATACACACATAAAGTCACATATATGTACGTGTGTGTACACATACACACACATAGGACCATTATATATAATTGTATAAAAATATAATGGTCCTGTATACTCTCTTCCTCCTCTCTCTCTCTCTCTCCTCTCCTCTCATCTCTCTCTCTCTCTCTCTCTATATATATATATATATACACACTATATATATGTATATGTGTATTGCCTACCCATCAAATATATGTATATTGCCAGACTATTAATATGTATTATATATAAATTGTCCTGTACTACTATAACACCAACATATATCAAATATATGTATATTCTGTACATATACAATACATACATGTGTGTATATCTCTCCATCCATCATCTATCTATCTATCTATCTATCTATCTATCTATCTATCTATCTATCTAATCTATCTATCTATCTATCTACATCCATCCATCCATCCATCCATCCATCCATCCATCCATCCATCCATCCATCTATCTATCTATCCATCCATCCATCCATCCATCTATCCACACCACCCACCCACCCATCCCTTCCATCCATCCATCCATCACCATCCATCCATCCATCTATCATATCTATCTATCACCTGTATTACAATAGAATTACAGCACACATAGCATTTAGAGTGCTGGATTTGGAGTGAAGATGATCTGGATTCAAATCCAGTGTCTAATACTTAATATCTGTATGCTCATGCAAAAGTCACTTAATTTCCCTGAGGTCTCAATGAACTCATCTGTAAAACAGTGACAATAATTATCTACTTCACGGGGTTTGTAAGGATTGAATGAGATGATGTCTAGGTAGCATTTTGCTTACCTTTAAGTGATGTCTAAAAATCATCAGTTGTTATGTTAAGTTGTAACATCTGCTTTATTTGAATCATACTATAAGACAACATGGCAATCATTCTATTACAGAGCCCTTCAAGGCTTACAAAGTGCTTTCCTTACAACAGCCTTGTGAAGTAAACAGTACAGGTATCCATCTTCCTTAAGGCCTCAGTTTCTTCTTCTGTAAAATGTGGATAATAAGCAAATTGTCCTAGAATCAAAAGGCTAAAAATGTAGGAATCCCAGGTCTTGTAGCTCCCACTACATGCTGCCTCTCAACATTGCAGTTATAACTATGCTCTATCTTGAATATGTTTATGTATACAGACCATAAACCCTTATTCCTGTGCCTATGTGATTCTGAGTTCCATCATTTGGGTCTTAGATGCCATGACTAAACATGAACAAAGCTTAGGCCTTTCTCACATATGAATTAGACTTTGAACCATGGAGGAGATAGGCTAGTTCATGCATGGTTGATAAATGAACCATTTAACATTTCAAAAGTCACTTTCAGTTCTGGTCCAGTTTTCAAGAAAGAGAATTTTTCCAAACAGATGACCATATTTTTAAAGGCCACAATACTGAGAGATTCCACAGCGTCCTTTAATTACCCTCCTCCAATGATTTTAGGGACTGGCCAATAAAATACTCATTTTCCACTAAGCAGTAGACTGAGGTGATGTTTGGGTTGCAGATCCGTGAACTGGAAAATAAACTAGAATGTGAAGTACGTCGGAGTTCTGAGACCCAGAATGGAGCCCGTAAATTTGAGAGGTCCATCACGGAACAGACCTATCAGGTATTGTGGGGGAAAGTATTTGAGGCAATGAGGTGATACCAGTAGATAGAGCCCTGGACTCAGAATCAGGAAGATCTGAATTTGAATCCTTCTTCAAGCACTTTATTACCTGTGAGACCTTGGGTGGAAAGTAGTCACTTAGCCTCTCATTGCCTCAGTTTCCTCACCTATAAAATGAGATAAATATTAGCCTTTATTTCAAAGAATTGTGAGAATTTAATGAGATAACATATGTAAAGTACATGGTGAATGAACCTTAAATTACTTAAAATAAATGTTAACTATTATTGGTTGTTTTTTTGTTGTTATGCTTTTCAGTTGTGAATCCTTCCCTTAGGAGGAAATGTAATTCTTTCAAATCTAAAATGTCTTTCTCTCTCCATCTTTGTGGGTCCTCAGTTGTAGATACTGACTCCCCTTCCTGGTCTCCCATGCTATTAGTGGTATGGCTGGGCCCCCTCCCCTTTCAGAGCTCTCAGGAAGCAAGAGCTGACTGGCAAGCTGCAATTAAAAGTGAAAGCTATTTATATACTTCAAGTCATTTTTCACAGTTGGTGTCTACAGCTCCCTCAGAAAGACGACATTCTCTGTGAAGCTGGGTGAGAACAGGGGTCTAAATGAAGAGAATGGCAGGCAGTGGGATGCTTAAGAGGAAACTGGCCAGTTCTGCTCCGATTTTGAGGTTCCACAATTCAGAGATACCTGATGATTTGTGTTACTAGCAGGCTATTTATCAGCTAGGTTTTTATCACCTCCCAGTTCTTAAATATTCTTTACTCAATAAACTCTCATGAGACTTTATTAATATTGTAGATTTCTTCCAAAGTTAGTGTGCTGGTCACTGTCCTTTTTTTTCTCTGTATACAGAAAGATTATAACCTCTAAAGAGCCTCACAACTTGACTTCAGCACCTCTAAAATAACAATGAAAGCCTACAACTGCAATGCATTTAAGAGAAAGAAAAAATAGGCCAGAGAAAATGAAAATCAATCAGGGGGAAAAAAGTACACCCATACAAAAGTCCCCATCTTGCTCTAGTCACGTTATACAATACAGTTCACTTGCTAATTTCAAAGTAGAACAGCAAAAAAAAGTATAAAAGCAGTATTTTATAGACCTTACTCAGATAAAGGATGCTTGATATGGATCTAGTTGCTACAGGCTGGAACCAGCCCATCTGAAAGTCAGGAGACCAAGATTCTATTCTGGTCCCTGCTTCTGATTCTTTGTCTGACCTCCATGCCAACATTTCTCCACCTCTATAACAGGGAGGATGGTGTTAGTAATTGGCAGTAGATAATGTTTCTGAAGGGCTGTGATATTTTCAGAGGGAATATGCTCAGGGAATACAAAGTATAGCCATTACTTGTACAGTTTTTCCTTCAGTCCTTGTCAAGAATGTGCAACTCACCCTGGAACCAGATATTTCTTTAGACTAAGAGGAGAATGGAAGTCAGCAATGGAAACATTGGAAAGCATTTTGTTTAGATTTAGAGAATCTGGGTTTGAATCCCTGCACTGAGACTAACCACTGTTTGACCTTGGGCAAGTTGCTTAACATCTCTGGGCTTTATTTCCCTTAGCTATAAAAAGAGGTGTTTGGGTTTAGATGACCCCTAAGGGTCCCTTTCAGTTCTAACTCTTTGATCTCTTCTGGTTCTTCAAGGTCCCAGGAAAATTCCTAGTGGTGCCTGTGGCCAGCTAAGCCCTTCAAAAACCAAAAAGAGGAGTTAGTTGTCTGCTTTTTGTGCTAGTCTGCTTCTGGGGACAGTGAAGCAGCAGTTTCTTAACTCATGTGTATGCCACTGAGGAAGAATTGTGTTCCTTATTAATGAAATGTTTATACTTTCCTATTCATTTTTCTTGCTTCTTTCTATAAGCAACTCTACTACTGATCAAAATGCCAGACACACAAATTTCTCCATTTCTCAGTTTGTTAAGGAACGTTTTATATTTACTTTTGTACTAGCTTTGTTTCCATGGTCCAGGAGTGTGATGAGCCATTTTTTATTGGCTCACTAGAGCTGATTGTTAATTTTTTTAGTGTGATTATTAAAAATTTCACTTTTGAAATCAGCAAATGCTATAAACCTTGGCTTGATTTATTGGTTTTTTTTGTTTTGTTTTGGTTTTGTTTGTTTTGGTGAGGCAGTTGGGGTTAAGTGACTTGCCCAGGGTCACACAGCTAGTAAGTGTCAAGTGTCTGAGGCTGTATTTGAATTCAGGTCCTCCTGAATCGAGGGCCAGTGCTCTATCCACCGCGCCACCTAGCTGCCCCCAGATTTATTGTTTTGATCTAAGAAAGTGATGGAGAAAATGTGAATGATGCTAATTAAACTTAGAGGTCTTACATGTGTACTTTTTTCTGAAGAACTGGCACTAGCACACCCCTGGTAGTATCCCTTTACTATCAGTTCAACACAATTATTTTTGGGTAACAACTAGTCGATCCATAGCCCAAGTCCTCATCTGATGTGTTAGTCTCTTGTTAGACAATACCAGAAACACATAAATCCAATTAGCAAAAACATTTAATTAAGACATGTAACAACACAACAAAACAAGGAAAAGAATCAAGTAGCAGAACATTTTCTGCACCTATACACAAACATATACTCTTTTATACTTTATAGGTCCAGTAAAAAAAATGTGGTAAGTTATAAGTAAGTCAGCCTGACTAGATTGCAGGGGGTTCTACTTTAAGGGGTAATGAGAGGTAAAATTGCAAGGATTACAGTGGGAATAGATCACAGACTACCTTGAGAGACAAGCAGAGGGGTTTGAATTTGATGAAGTAGGCAATGGAGAGCCACTGTAGATTACAGAGCAGAGGACCGAGGTGATGAAGGCAGAGTTTCAGGAAAATGAGTCTAGCCCCATTAGAGAGAAGAGTAAGTAGAGGCAGGGAAAAACAGCAAACAGAATCTTGTGGTAGGGCCTGAATAATGTGATAGTAGTGGTAATGAGAGGAAAAAGTGAATCTGAAACACCTATCAAAGGAAGAATGATTTGAAGTCATACGTATTGGATAAAGGGAGGGCGAAGGAGAGGGAAGTCAAGAGATTACTAAGGTTTCTGGACTAAACATACTGGAATATTGGTGCTATCACTGAAAGTCAGGAAAGATGGGCAGGAGTGTTGGTCTGGGGAATGATGTAGATGGCTCTCAAATCAACATATCCAAAACTGAAATCAAAGTGCAGGTACTTGGAAACATGAACATAGAGTATGAGTAAGAAGTTGGGGCTGTTGATAAAGATTTGAGAGTCATAATATCATATTATTTAGAGATAGAGGGGACTATGAAGATCATCCACTCCAACCTTCCTCCCATTTAACAGATAAGGAAACTGAACCTCAGAAAGGTTAATGTCTTGCTGTCAGAGAGGCAGGATTTGAATCCCAGTCATTCGGTTCCCACCTAGAAAACTTCTCCTGAGTCATCTGCAAAGGGATGTCTAATTGAAGCCATGAGAAAGAGAGAGACAGAGAGAGACAAAGAGAAACAGAGACACAGTGGACAGAAGACAGAGAGAGAAAGATACCATGAGAGACAGACAGGGAGACAGAAAGATAGATAGATAGATAGATAGATAGATAGATAGATAGATAGATAGATAGATAGATAGATAGATAGATAGATAGAGATATATATAGAGAGAGGACAGAGAGACAGAGAGAGACAGAGAGACAGAGACAGAGAGGGACAGGGAGACAGAGAAAGCGAAAGAGAGAGATTATATATTGAATTTTTAAAGAGCCAAAAATGTTCAATTTGTACATCAGCACAAACAGAAATGATTCCATTGAATAAATGATTAACTCTCACTGACAAGAATGTTTAAAAGGAAGTAATTGCATCATTTACTCATGATGTGAGGCTTCTCTCAACCTCGTGGGTCTGCTTGTCCTTCCTAATTATCTTCAATTTATGTCCTCTATGCTTGCAGGCAGAAGAAGATAAGAGAAATCTCAATAGAATGCAGACTCTGATAGATAAGCTGCAGTTAAAAGGGAAAAGTTACAAACACCAAGTAGAGGCCATTGTAAGTACCAGGGCAATCACTTTTTTATAAAACTTACCTGTTCTGTAACTTTCACCATTCAGTTGTCACCTGGGAATATAATCTAATGCTCTATTATTTTTCTTTTTTTTTGTGGGGCAATGAGGGTTAAGTGACTTGCCCAGGGTCACAGAGCTAGTAAGTATCAAGTGTCCTGAGGCTGGATTTGAACTCAGGTCCTCTGAATCCAAGGCCAGTGCTTTATCCACTGCATCACCTAGCTGCCCCTAATGCTCTAATCTTTAATAAAGTGTTTATAGAATGATCACAGGTGCACAAACCTTTGAAGGGGGTGCTACATTAACCAAGGACCCTTAGAGATAGAAATGTCAAAAAAGCAAAAGTAATCAATATGGTAAATGTGCAGGCAAGCTAGCTAAAACATTTTTTTTGGGGGGGGCATGCAATGGGGTTAAGTGACTTGGCCCATGGTCACACAGCTAGTAAATGTCAAGTTTCTGAGGCCGGATTTGAACTCAGGTACTCCCTGAATCCAGGGCTTGTGCTTTAACCACTGCGCCATCCTAGCTGCCCCAAGCTAGAACATTTTTGAGGGGCAATTGGGGAGCTAGAACATTTAGGTGTGGGAGGGCCCTTACCTCTACTTATAAAGGGTTACAAGAAACATGCCATTTTCCTTACACAGACTCAAAGAATCTTACAATTGGAAGGAACTTCAGAGACCATGTAGTCCAACTTGTCCTTGATCCAAACAACCTTCGGTAAAATCTCCAAGTGCTCATGCAATCTTTCCTTAAAAAACTCCAGAGATTGAGGAAGCCCATCCCACTTGTTAGGAATTTTTCTTCTCTGTTAAACCCTAAACACGCCTATCTGCAGTTTATATTCATTGTTTCTAGTTTTTGTCTCATGTAGTTTCATTATGATTTCTTAAAATAGAGCTCGGGAAAACCAGGCTTTGATAAAATCCATTGAGATTCAAATAAAGCTACTTTGACTATGCCTTTAAAACCCCAATCAGTCTGGCTCTCACTGATTGGCCAATAGATCCCAGCCCAAGCCTCACTTGGACATTGCTTGGATTTTGATGGCTCAGCGTGAGCACAAATAGCCATTGGTACTGTTCTGGCCAGAAACTCTGAGGGCTTTCTCCTCCCAGGGTGATTCTTGTGTGGAGGCAAATTAGGGCATCTTTTGCCTCTGTTCTTACCTAACCTTTAATTACTGAATGGACCTTAGCTTAAAAAGGCCAAGGTTTCCCACTGCATCTGGGACCATCTCCAGTCATCTTACCTATCTATGTCTTGCCACTGACCCTGATGACTCCGAAGGTGAGAGTGAGGTGGGGTGACTTTGCACTTCCCTGTCTCACTTAAATCCAATTCACTTGCAAGTCAAGATATTACCCTCCTGATGTCATTGGTCCTCTTAAGAGAAAGAAGGACAAACAATAACCCCAGGTACCAACTAACAGAAGTCTAATCCAGATCACAGCCCTTTAGAAGACTGCAGTCATATTCTCTCTACATTTCCTCTTCCCACAGCTGTTTGTCCCCATTTTCTTCACCCTTGTGTCCTATGTCATGTTCTCTAGAGTTGGCACTATCCTGGTCACCGTCTTCTAGAATAATCTGACTTGTCATTCTCTTCCTAAAATAAGGCAACCAGAATTGAACATATCATGCCATACGTTCTAACCAAGGCAGAGAATAACAGAACTATTACTGTCCTCTTTGAGCCCTGTGCCTCTCAATGCAATCTATGATAGAATGAGATTTCTAGGCTTCCATGTCCCACTGTTGACCACATTTTGAGCTTGTAGTCCACTAAAAACCCCAGATCTTCTTATAACATGACTAATGTAGAAATATGTTTAATGTCATTATTTATGTGTATACATGTGTATATAGGTATGTACATATGTATGTATATACGCGTGTATGTGTATGTGTGTGTGTGTATATATATATATATATATATACACACACATATATATATATACATACATATATATATATATATATGGCCTATATCAGATTACCTGCTGTTTAGGGGAGGGGGGAGGGAGAAAAAATTTGAAATTGAAATCTTATATAAACAAATGTTGAAAACTATCTCTACATGTAACTGGAAAAATAATAAAATACTTTTATCAGGAAAAAAACAAACAGATCTTTGTCACAGGGACCTGTTTCTAGTCACAACTCCTCCATCCTTACTGATAAAGTTGATTTTTTTGAACAATGTATGGAACAATATGCTTGTACCTATTAAATTTTATTTTATTTAATCTAGCATATGGTTGCATCCATAAAGCTCTCTCTGGGCCCTGACTCTATTATTCAAAGTCTTGGCTATCTTTCTCAGTTTTAAGTCATGTGTAGATTTGATAAGTGTATCTCATATAAGTTACTGATGAAAATGTTAACAGTGTAGAGTCAAGGACAAGATCTGGGGCACTCCTTTAGAAACTTCCTTCAAGTTGTCATTAACCTATGACTATTTTTTAGATATGTCATTCACTCAAATCCACTTTCCTATAGCTAGAGCCCTGGGGCTTGAGTCAGGAAGACCTGAATTACAAAATCTACCCTCAGACAATTACTAGTTGGGTGACCCTGGCAAGTCATTTAAACCTCTTCCTGTCTCAGTTTTCTCAACTGTAAAATGGAGATAATAGACCCCAGGTGTCCTGGGAGCTCTACCTCCTAGGATTATTGGTAAGGATCAAATGAGATAATATTTGTAAACTAGTAGGCACTTAAAGTGCTTAGTTCCTTCTTTCCTATTCACAAGGAAATGCCTATGCACAAAGATAACTTCAGGGTTTGTCCATTGCTTTGAAATCTGTTTATTTATTAGCATTCTCCTGATTTACCCTGTCCAAAGGCCGGGGTTGGGGTGGGGTGGGGAATAGAAGAAATTAGGTTAGTTATAGGTTTTATATATATGTATACATATATACATATACACACACACATATATATATGTTATAAGGTGTTGCATAAATTATTCCCTAAATGATGTGTTCTAGTATTTTGCTAGGCATTGAAATCAAGATCCCTGGGCCTATAGTTTATGGATTCCATAATCTTTGTTTAAAAAAAGGGGGAGGATGGTATTTGCCCTTCTCCGGTTCCATAGCACTTCTCCCATTATTCAAGATCTTTTAAAAATTACTAATTACAGCTAATCAGTCATATCTGACAGTTCTTTCAGTGTCCTGGGAATAGAGTTCATTTAGGTCTGGTGATAGGAACTTATGGAGGATGACAGATCCCATCTCATCCCTTCTTTTGATTTCCATTCCTTGCTTAGGATTTTTGTTCTATTTTTCCTAGGCCAAGATCATCTTCCTACAAAGAGAAACCAGTGAGCTTTTGTGCCTTCTGCTCTCTATTATACCAAGCTTGTATGATCTATTGGGGGAATTTCTCTTTCTCCTTCTCTTTTCAGTTTGAATTGCCCTTGATTTGGGTTGCAAGGTTGGAGGCCCTTTAAGGGATATTCCAATCCTGGCCAGGAGCTCATCACTCCTGTATTTTACATAGTTCAGAAATTCAAATCCCAGTGTTAGACTCCGTCTTCTTAGCCAGCTGTTCATTTCTCAAATCTAGTTTTCTCTTCTGAATTCTGTACCTTCAATTAGTAGTAGTGATTGAAAACCTCCCAAGTGCAGCTGGTGTTTTGTTTGGTTTTCAGTGTTTTGCCTGGGACTTCATAATCTTTAGCAATGCTCTTTAGGTGCCTCCTTCTGGGGATATCATTTGTCCCCACATGGAATTTCAGGAGTCAGTATTTTAACAGTTCTGGATGTGTATTTTGAGAACCTGGAAAACCTCTCCATTATATAATAAAAATAGCTGTCATTTTATATAGGATTTAAGGTTTGCAAAGTGATTATAAATATTACCCACTTTTTATCCTCACAAACAACCCTGCGAGGTGGTTTTACTGTTCCCATTTTACAGATGATAAAGCTGAGGTAGGACAGAGGTCAAGTAACTTGCTCAGAGTCTCACACAGGTAATAAGTGTCTGAAGATGGATTTAAATTCAGGTCTTCCTCAGGTCTAGCATTGTGCCACCATTGTGCCACCTAACTGCCTCTATATGTCAGGACCATAATTAACTGCTTTAGTATTGATCACGAGACACCATTACTTATCTCTTTTTCTATTATTGGGTGACCTTTCACTTAATAGTATCTGATCCATAATACCATTCCTTGGAGCATAAGAAGCATTCCCCTCTCCAAGAAGAGCTTTATATCCATTACTTAGCTTAAAGTGTTTTAGTTCTCCCTTCTCTGGGTCCCCTTCTAACCTTTACCTTCCTGATACAGGTGAGATTTCTCTTCTGTCTCTTCGCTTGATTTTCTTTTTAATTTCCTCTATGGAGCACTTAATTATATTCTTTCAAAGAACACTTAATTCCTCCTGTTACACGAAGAGGAAAAATGTATTCCTGCAACCCTTTCACTTTTTCTGCTATATGGAGATTAATTTTTCTCAATCTTAATAGTATTTTATTTTTCTAGTTACATGAAAAGATAGTTTTCACATTTGTTTTTATAAGATTTCGAGTTTCCAAATTTTCCTTTACCCCCTTCCCTTCCTCCACCCCAAGACAGGAAAGCAATCTGATATAGATTATATATGGGACAATCACATTAAACATATTCCCACATTAGTAATGTTGTGAAAGAAGAATCAGAAAAAAGGGGAAAATGTCAAAAAAGAAGAAAAAAACAAAAAAAAAAAGGTAAAAATAGTGTGGTTCAATCTGAATTCAGATCCCACAGTTCTTTTTTTCTGGAAGTGGAGAGTATTTCCATAATGAGTCCTTTGGAATTGTCTTGGACCATTGTATCACTGAGAAGAGCTAAATCTATCACAACTGATCATCACACAATCTTTTTCTTACTGTGTACAATGTTCTCCTGGTTCTGCTTACTTCACTCAGCATCAGTCCACTTAACTCTTTCCAGGTTTTTCTGAAATCTACCTTCTCATCATTTCTTACAGCATAATAGTATTCCTATCTACCACAATTTATTCTGCCATTTCCAATTGATGGGCATTTCCTTGGTTTTCAGTTCTTTGCCACCACAAGAGAGCTGCTATAAATATTTTTGTACTTGTGGATCCTTTTCCTCTTTTTAGGATCTCTTTGGGATCTAGACCTCGTAGCAGGCATAGTTCCAAATTGCTTTCTAGAATGTTTGGATCAGTTCACAACTCACCAACAATGCATTAGTGTTCCAATTTTCCCACAACTTCTTCTGTTACCCAAGTCTTACTTGGCAGGGGTAGAAAGAGGCACAGCATACTTTCCATAGGTCGCCATAAAATTCCACTCACCTATCCTCCATAGTTGCTTGAACCATGAACATTAGTCTTCTTTTTTGTGGATTTCTTGGCTAACCACAGTGGCTAAATTCTAACTGAATACTTATAACTTTATGTAGTTGACATAGAGCCTAGCAGTCAGGGAAAGAGAAGAGCATATCTGGAGATCAATTACAAGGAGATACAGGAAAATGACCAAGAATATAGACATATAGAATATAGAGCAATCTCAAAAAGATATAGGAATATAGATCAATAGACTATGGATCAATCACACAATCATATAGTAAAATTGATTATTAGAATATAGCTCTATAGAATATAGATCAAATACAAGGTAATATAGGAATATAGATCAATCAAGGAGACATAGGAAAGTCGATCAATAGAATAAGATCTATAGCATATAGATCAAACACAAGGAGATATAGAAAATAGAACTATTGTTCAATTGATCAATCACAAGAAGATATAGGAAAATTGATCAATAGAATATAGATCTATAGAATATAGTCCAAATACAAGGAAACATTAGGAATATAGGAGACAAGAAATATGGATCACATTATATAGCCGGATTTGTCTATGTTTGTGTCTTCTAAATTAAACTTTCCCCCGTTTGTTTTCCCCGCTTTTTCCCATCCTGAAGGGTGGTTTCTGCTGCTGAGGGCTTTAAGCAAAGCCTTATTTGTTTAAGTCAGACTTTCCTTTTCTGGTCATATAGAACAACCCAGTCAGCTCTGCTGCTTTTATTGCTTGTCATCCCATTCCCTGCTGTACCCTAAAAGAGATAGAAGCAAATAGAAACCAAATCACAAATGGAAATCTAATCTTTTAATCAAATCCATCTTTGTTTCTCCTTGATGCTAAAGTTTCCTTTATCTGTCCACTAATCACCCTGTACCCACTGGGTTTAGGAATAGGAGGATAGGCCAGGCAAGGCTGTATTCAGCAAACGCAAGCTCAGATGCCACAAACATTCAAAACACACACCACACACACACACACACATATGAATGAGAATAGAGTTATTTAATGGGAGCTACTCTCTCTATTTCACTGATCTCTAGGTATCTCCCTCTACTTCCCTGGCTGCTATGCTTTCTGTCAATCCCATAAAATTGGATGTATTCAGTCTATCATTATGCACCAAGGTTTCTGGAAAGCTTTACTGGACCTGCTTTGGGCAAAGTTTATATTCTCTTGTAGTGATTCTCAAGCTTTTTGTCTCAGGACCCCTTTACACTCTTTTTTTTGGGCGGGGCAATGAGGGTTAGGTGACTTGCCCAAGGTCACAACAGCTAGTAAGTGTCAAGTGTCTGAGGCTTGAATTTGAACTCCGGTCCTCCTGAATCTAGGGCCAGTGCCTTATCCACTGTACCACCTAGCCGCCCCCCCCCATCCCTTTACACTCTTAAAAATTGAGGACCTCCCAAACAAGAGCTTTCGTTTATGTAGATTATGACTATTGATAGTTACCATTTTAGAGATTAAAGCATCTTAGAATTATCATAAAAATAGTTTTTGACCTCTGCAAGCCATGCTTTGACAACCATTGCTCTAGCAATAAGAGCAATAACATTAGAATCAGAGAATGAAGGACAAACAACAACATCCCTATGACTTAGGCAATCAGTGTACTCATCTTTAAAATGAAGGGGTTGGACTAGATATGCCTCTGTTGTGGTCAGTTAGGATGCTGAAGTGGTTGGCCATTTCCTTCTCCAGCTCAACTTCCAGATGAGAATCTGAGGCAAACTAGATCAAGTGATCTGCCCAGGGACACACAGCTAGTCGAGACTGGATTTGAATTTAGGTCTTCCTGACTCCAGGTCTAGCACTCCATCTGCTATACCACCTAGTTGCCCATTTGATCTCTTGGTTCTATCAGACCTCAATTTAGGAGAGCCTATTTTAAAGCCTGTTCTGTTTGTAAATTGAATTCCTGATGTGTTGAAAACTGAATTCCTGTATATACAACTAAAATGTCACAGGCTTAGCTCAGAACTCAGAAACTGTAATCTTGTTACACACTTCTCAAGTGTTTTACTATGTTAACTGTGGTCATAGCAGAAAAGTGTGAGATTGCCTGAGCCTTTGGGACTTCTTATTTATTGACAGGAAACACAAGCCAACCAATATCTGTACCAGTTTAAGACCCAGCAGCGTGAACTGGATGATGCAAAGGAAAGAGCAGAAGTGGCTGAATCTCAGGTCAACAAACTTAGGGCTAAAGCAAGAGAGATTGGAAAAAAGGTACGTCACATATGCAAGGGATGATATATTAACCATTTTACCACATGTACACTACACTCTATATAATTTTATGGACCTAGCTTATGAAAACTTAAAAAAAAAACCACACCCAAACTCTCCCTCTTTCCTTCCCCCTCTCCTTCCCCTCCCTTCTTTTCCTCTTCCTTCCTCTCTCCATCTGCCTCTTCTCTCTCTCTCTCCTCCCACCCTTCCTCCTTGTTTCCCTCATTCTCTCTCCCCTCTCCCTCTCCTTTCTCTCTCTCTCTCTCTGTCTCTGTCTCCCTCCCTCCCTCCCTCCCTCCCCCTCCCATGTACACACATATGGATAGATATGCATGCATATATGTATCTATGCAATATATATATATACACACATATATACATTGATATAATGCTTTAAGGTTTATAAAGTGCTATTTCTTACTACAGTCTTGTGAGGTAAGTTATCATTATCCAATTTTATGAAGAAAGTGAAAGCTGAGGTGACTTGTTCATGATTACATAACTAATGATGTCAGAGCTGGGTCCCAAACCCCAAGTCTACTAACCTCCAGTTCCAGTGTACTTTCTATCATTCTACCGTTGCTGCCTTTTCTGTAGGTGAAAAAGGTCTAAGACCAGTTCTACAGTCACACACTTTTTTTTTTTAATTAGATTCCTGACATGACTAATTTCTTTCAGGATCCTTTGCAGTGTTGTGGGCCTAAGCTAATCTGTGTCAGATGGCAATCAACAGACCTGCTAGAAAGGTTGATTGACAGGCATTAGAAGGGATCCACTCAGAATATCAAACAGATCTAATTGTACTTTTAAAGATATAACCCTGTTGGGGGGCGGCTAGATGGTGCAGTGGATAGAGCACCCGGCCCTGGATTCAGGAGGACCTGAGTTCAAATCCGACCTCAGACACTTAACACTACTAGCTGTGTGACCCTGGGCAAGTCACTTAACCCCAATTGCTCACTAAAAAAAATAAAAATAAAAAAAAATATAACCCTGTTGTCAAAGGGTCACGAAACTTGAAAGTCATCAGTGTAAAGAGTGTGTGTGTGTGTGTGTGTGTGTGTGTGCCGCATGCATGGGGATACACATGGGTGTGCATCTGGGTAGTGTTTCATTCCCTTGGCTCATACCCCCACACTGAGGAAACCTAGAAAATTGTTTCTCAATGGTCCCATTATGAAAGATGGATTCTCCACTTGCATGCATGTCATTCTAATAAAAAGACGATTTTAAAAAGCATAGAAAATAGGGACCCATTAGCTCCATGGATGTATTGTATTCCCTGGAGTTATTTGTAGTTCCAGATGGGAGGGTTCTGTGGACAGAGACTCCTCCTCCTTATAATTCCTCTCTTGGTTGAAGGCAAGAGTGGGGAAGGGAAGGTCATTTTTTTTTTTCTTTTTCTTTTCCTCTACATTTTCTACTGATCTTGGTGGTCCCCCGCTGTTTAATGTGACCACTTCATCTGCCAGTTTCTCAGGCAAGGAGAAGATGAGTCTCTAAAGCTCTGTCACCTCTTGATGTCATTTCCTCTGCAAGGTGAGGGCCAGACCTTGAGAGCTATCTTCTTCCTGGAGGTCGCCAACCAGCGGATCTTCTTCCTCTTTTCCATTGTCTTTTTTTTTCTTCTCACAGTCTCTTGCATTTACTGTCCTAGTATTTTGGCAGCCATAACCCTGTGGCCAGATGATCATTCAGAAAGGGAAAAAGAAAAGATTCTAACACTCAGTAATAATAGTAGCCCATACTCATATGGTGCTTCAAGGTTTGAAAAGTGTTTTACTAAGGAGTAACACATTTATTATTTTAATAAATTGGAAAATAGGTGAGAGAGGGCTTAAGGGGACTTTAAGATTAGAGCAGTAGAGGTTTTATCTCTAAACCTGTCCTTGAATTTTTGGGGGTGAAATTTTCCCTTCTCTGTGACATTAAACTCTATACCTGTAAAATGAGGTAATAATTTTTACCTTGGGGCACCAAGGTGGCACAGTGGATAGTGCTGGGCCTGGAGTCAGGCAAATTCATCTTCCTGAGTTCAAATCTGGCCTCAGACACTACTAGCTATGTGACCTTGGGCAAGTCACTTAATCCTATTTGCCTCAGTTTCCTCATCTGTAAAATGAACAGGAGAAAGAAATGGCAAACCAGTCCACTATCTTTTCGAAGAAAATCTCAGACGGGGTCATGAAGAGTCAGACACTACTGAAATGACTGAACAACAATTATTTTTATCTTTATATCAGAAAAAAGCAAAGAACGGAGGAAAGAACCCTGGAGCGGGAATTATGAGTCCTGACTTTGCTGCTAACTGGTTGAGTGAACTGTAGCAAATCATTTAACCAGTTTGGGCCTTAGTTTGCTCATCTGTAAAATGGCAGGATTCAATTAAGTAATCTTTGAGATAATTTACAACTTGACCATTATATTACCTGAAGTTTGAAGGAATTGTAAAGAGAGTGAAAAAACCAAATCAAAATGGCGCACCATTATATTGCTAAGCCACTGCCCCAGAGTCTAAGGAAATAGAACTAGTCTAGGAGTAGGGGAGAAGCATGATTACCCAGCCTACCAATTGCTAAGTCCAAAAGAAAATGAAACAATAAAGTTCTCCATTCTTTCAGTTCTGTTCCCTTTGAGCAAAAGAAAGGCAACAATCTAAAGAATTTTCCTTTCTTTAGGTATCACTGTCCCCTCTATCTGAGGCTCTTCCCTTTGGTCTCTATCATAGCACCAGAAGGAAACCCTAAGAGAACCCCAGAGGGTCAAAGTTGCCAGGCTAAATTACTATTCTCCCCTAGAGGTCAGAAATTGCTACGGGAAGCCAGAGACCAGTCAGATGGCAAAGGCAATACCCATCAGACTCGCCCACCTGTGGTAAGATTATTGGAATTTGGCTGACTGATTGGGATGAGCCACACCTGGCCTGCCCTGAGTGCCGTGTGCTGGTGATGTCAGCAGGAGAAACCACTCTCCACAGGCAGTTGTGAAGGGGTTCATGAGGGACTGCCCTTCTGGACAAAATTTCCCCTTTCCCCCTTTTCTATATTGTTATTAACGTATTGTTTGTTAGCATAGGGTATTATATTCTGTTATTTTTTACTGTTTCATCAAGGAAATAAATAATAAATGTTTAATTCCCAAAGATTGGTGCTGAAGCTTCTAATTTAAGGCAACCATACAATTTAGATTTTAAACATCATGCACCCAAGCTGTGCAGATGCCAACCAAGCGATCTTCAACAGCTCTAAAGTAGGGTGATGCCATAGGACCTAAGGGGTCAGATCCAGAAGAGGCCCCAGTCATCATCAAGTATAAAGCCTTCATTTTATAGATGAAGAGACAAATCCATGATGATCTTGCCCCCAAGTTGATAACAATCAGCGGTCAGAGAGTGGAGAATTAAAGCCTAGGGTCTTCTGAATTCAAGTCCAGGGACACCATACTTCTCTCGATGGTAGTGTAAGTAAAGTTGTCTTGGTGAAGAGGACCCCGATGAAGGGACTGGTTATATGGTGTTGAGAAAGCCAATAGAAATGGCTTCCGTGAAGAAGGACATTTGAGAAAAGGATTATCTTTTCTTTAAAAAAATATATCTATATGTATATGTATAGAGATATATAGATATAACCTATATCAGATTACCTGCTGTCTAGGGGAAGGGGGGGGGAGGGAGGGGAGGGAGGGAGAAAAAATCTGAAATTGTAAAGCTTGTATAAACAAAAGTTGAGAACTATCTTTACATGTAAGGGAAAAAATAAAATACCTTATACATAAAAAAAAAAGAAAAAAAAAATTAGGGGGAGGCGATTGGGGTTAAATGACTTGCCCAGGGTCACACAGCTAGTGTGCATCTGAGGTTGGATTTGAACTCAGGTCCTTTTGATTATAGGGCCAGTGCTCTATCCACTGCCCCACCTAACTGCCTTAAGGATTCCCATAAGAGTTTATTGAAAAAAAATAATAATCTTAGTGTTTTTCTTCTTCAAAGAATAAGAAGCATCATGGAACAGTAGAAAGAACTGTAGCTTTGAAATCAGAAGATCTTAGTTCAAATTGCACTTCTGACAATTACTACCTGTGTGACCTTAGGAAAGTCACTTTACTTCCATGTTTTTCAGTTTCCTTACCTATAAAATGAGGGTTTTGAGCTTGGTAACCCCATGAGATCCCTTCTAGCTTCTAAATCTATGATCTTATGTTATAGCCACAGTCTGAATTATTGGAAGATTTAAGAAGTTCCCGACTGTAACATGAGAATTCAGGTGGCTTCACTTGTGAATCTCTAAAGAGACAGATAGATGAAAAACAGCTCTTGAAGCAGCTTTAGAATGAGAAAAACATACCATGGAATTGAATTTTGGAGTCTCGGTTCAGCGACTGCCAGAATTCTAACACAATGCATGGGTCTGTGTTTTAGGAAGCTGGAGAAACTGTCTTAGAATAAGATATTGGAGTGATGTAAATGACTGACCCTACCTGAGCAGAGGGTATAATAAAAAAGTAGGTTTAACACAGTTATCAAACACAGTCCAAGGATACATGTTGAATCTTGATGAGCTCCAAGCCCAGTCCAATGTCTCCATTTTCTCCATAGAGATGATGCTTGAATAGACACATGATTTTTGTGGAATGGGGTATCTGTTAGATGTGAGGGGGTGGGTTCTCCCTCATTGGGTTCTTTTTATATGTTTGAGGGGGTGTCCAAGGTAATTACACTAGTGCAAAACCTGTTGTGCATGAAGTAAAGTAACAGTTGTGAGTTAGCTGCCTAGCTGGCAGAGTCTACTATCCAACAGTCATTCCCATGTGTCTTGTAATCCTATCTGCCCATGGTGTAAGGGGCTTCCAATTTGAAATTCTATCTGCATCACATGATCTGATCTCTCCCTTATTATGTGTGTGGGCCTAGCTGTGAACTACTGCATTCTACCCCTTAATTAAGATCATGGTGACCCAGGTAATTTAGTCATCCTTAGTAATGTAGGACCTGGACATCTGTTGTTGTCTGCTTTAGGTAAGGTTTATGCATTGGGATAGTTGATGAGCATAGGATACTAAGCAAAATCTGAAAAGCAGGTTATAAGCTTTTTACTAACAATGACTACTATAATTAGGCCCTGGAGAATGCATTAAGGGGGCAGCTAGGTGGCACAGTAGATAAAGCACCAGCCCTGGATTCAGGAGGACCTGAGTTCAAATTCAGCTTAGACACCAGACACTTACTAGCTGTGTTACCCTGGGCAAGTCATTTAACCCCAATTGCCTAACAAAAAAAAAAAAAGGAAAAAAAGAGAGAGAGAATGAATTAAGCCAGAAATCCAAATAGTCTTTGTTATCCAAGGCCAGTGATCATCTATTCCTCATTTTGGAATGTAGGGATCCCTTTTCCTTCCTGGAGCTCCTTATTCAATAGCTTTACTTTCCCAGTGAAAACAGTGCTATCATGATACCTACTATCGCCAACCACAACCACCTCCCATGTAACTAAATGGTCTAAATTTGGTCTGAATCAACCATCCAACTGGCCAAGAAAATTTGAAATTGGCTCTTTTAGGAAATTCAGGGAGCTATCACTCCTGCTTGGTGCACTGACAGGTCCAATCTTGTAGCTCTCAATATAGTGACTTTCAGAATGAAAAGACAATTCTGTGGTTATTCATTATAGTTTTATTACTATATGGTCTTTTCTCTAGCATTTCTAACCCCTCCTTATAATAGCTGTCATTCAAAAATACGAAGCTGATGTTCCCTTTCCTCCGATCTTTGGTTTTGAGCAGACACTGGGACCAATTACTGGCTAGACAGCATGAGGACAGGCACTGGACTTGGAGCCAGGAAGATCTGAGTTTGAATCCTGCCTTATATATTAGCTTTATGACATTGAGCAAATCTCTTGATCTCTCTCATCCTTATTGAGCCTACTATATGTGGTTGTTATAAGGGTCAAATTAGATAATATATGCAAAGTACTTTGAATATCTTAAAGGCATCATATAAATGATGCTGCTGCTGCTGTTGTTATTACTTGCATGAAATGGGTAGTGACATTTTTTTCCACTCACATTTCATCATTGTGAATTCAGGGATGCCCAATGATGATTACATTAAGAGTCATCAAAATTTGTGGGTCTCCTTCAAGTCAGAGAAATTTGTTGTGAAAGGAGGAAGATGGATATGGTTGAAATAACTTAAAAACTGAGTTGGGAGGATTCTGCTATTACCTTCATAAGGCTATGCTCTCCACCTTTCCATCAATTGACAACCACCTTGATGATTCTAACATGTGGAAGTACCAGGCAGCATCCCCTCTGTGAGCATCTTCCTCTGACTGATGGTTTATTGGCTATGCATCATAAACCCTCCGTCTAGAAATCAAACTGAGATCAGATCAGAATTAAAATCCCTAGAGATTCTGTCTCATATAGTAAATTATAACTTAAATCAGGATAATTACTTCCCAAGTTAACATTAATACCAACAAGTTCACAATTATGACATAATACATAATAGCAATTTAAAACATTCATCTTGTTTAAGCTCATACAAAGTCTTTTCTAAACTGTGACAATTAAAATATGAGAGATATCATTTCTGGGTTATTTAATCATTTTATGAATATGCCAGCATGTTATTAATAAAAGGAGGTCTATGGCCATCTCTCTCAGACCAAAGACCCCTCATGGTGGTTGGGTAATAGTTCATATGCCCTTCCAACTGTAGGAGGTCAATCACATAGCAATCAAATCTAATTGGTTAACATCACTCAAATATAACTGGTTGACATGATTGAAAGTAGGTTATATTAGGATTAAGTACAGGGATGACATCAGAGAAAGAATGTAAGACCTCCACTCAAGCAGATCAGGGTAAAATAGTTTCCATCTAGGTGTAGTTTAATCTCAACAGTCCTTCCTCAACCTAGACAAAAGGATCTGTCTCCACCCAAGATTCTTTGTAAGCTTCCATTGGGTTGGGTTTGACCCAGATGAGGATATCTGATGGAATCTCTCCTAGGAGAACTGGACTTTTTGGAGTGATGGGGACAAAGGACTAAGAAAGAAGGGGAGATCACTGGGTCCCAATAATTATTTGTCACAAAACACTTGTACCTCAATTCATTTCTTTCTAGCTTGACGCATCCTGATACTTGTCAAAATTAAGAACCACAAAAATAATTTGGTCATATTTTAGTGTTTACACAGAAATTACATTCATGCACTGCCCTAAAAACTAATAAGTCACTTGTTAAGGTTAGCCTAGATGGCTTGATATAATCTCTCAGAATTCAGGAGCTGCATGATTATCTCTAGAGAATAAAAGTCTTTTAACCTGGGATATGCAGACCCAAAGTTCTAAGTCTTGATGTTTAATATATCTGCTCATGGTCTAAGATCTCTGGTAAAAACTCTCTCAGAAAGCTTCAAGGTTATTTCTGTCCTTGGCCTAAAGTAGAGATTGTATTCCTGAAAATGAAACCCTTTATACAACATCAATGTTTTTCTGCAGTTGAAAAACTCATCATATTTACAAAGGTCATGGAAGTAGTCTGCGCTTTCATTCTTTTGCCATATTTTTCAGAAATATATAACTAGCTTACTAAATTATGAGAAATTTGGAATAAGTCAATTTATAATTTGTCCAGTTATCTTCCACATATTCCATAATAATCAGTTATTCACATAAAATCATTCATCTACTATGAGAAACCTTTGATTACATTCTAAATCTTTCATTGTCCTATTGGTTTTATTACTTCCAAGCTTTTTCTTTTAACAAGCTGCTTCATAGTGACTATCCTCTCATTTATTTTTATTTTTATTTATTTATTTTTTTTGTGGGGCAATGGAGGTTAAGTGACTTGCCCAGGGTCACACAGCTAGTAAGTGTTAAGTGTCTGAGGCCGGATTTGAACTTAGGTACTCCTGACTCCAGGGCGGGTGCTTTAACCACTGTGCCATCTAGCTGCCCCACACTGTCCTCCCATTTAGCAGGAGTTGTAACTTTATATGTGTGTATGTATGTATGTATGTGTGTATGTGCATGTGTGTGTGTGTATTTGAAGGGAGATGGCACAAGCCATTGGACAGGCTTACATTTAAATACATAAATTTGCAAACTTCATTTAGGCCCTTTGTAATTTAACTTGTTTTAAGCTTTTAAAAATCCAAAAAACAATTTCCTAATTATGTAGGCTTAGATTAAAAATGAATAAAAGCTTCTTGTTACCCCACACATGTTCCTGTTAAAAGTAATGTGCTTTTCTTCCAGAGAACTGAGAAAATAACGTGTTACAATGGACCTCTCTTATAGACACTTAAGGTGTTCTGTGCTTCTGCTAAAAAGTAAATTAACTGTTAGAACAACACAGTGCTCAGATTACAAAATTTGTGAGCATTAGGACACTCCGATATTTTGGGAGTGGTCTGGATTTGGGAAGTTACTTCAGTTGGGAGGGACTTTTCCAGGCTCAATGACAAAAGGCCCAATCATAAATCTTTTTTTTTTTTTTTCCGGGGCAATGAGGGTTAAGTGACTTGCCCAGCGTCACACAGCTAGTAAGTGTCAAGTGTCTGAGGCCGGATTTGAACTCAGATTCTCCTAAATCCAGGGCTGGTTCTTTATCCACTGTGCCACCTGCGTGCCCCCTCCCCCTCAAATCATAAATCTTCCTCCTTTCCTAACATTAAAAAAAACATAAAAGGATTCCTTTCTCTGGGGAAGAAGGGAAAGAGTTCTGAATGTATGTGTATATACAAATTCTACAAAATTTCCACTTTAGCTCTCTCTGTCACGATTTGGAAATCTACATTATTTAAAAAGATTATACCTGACTTTACTTATAGATTTCGTCTCTCTTTAGTTCTCAGTATTAATCTCTGCACATGCAGGAGAAGATAGATTTTTCCCGTTCCTTTATCTCTTTCTCTCACCATTCCAAGAGAATTAATTGAAATACAGAAAAAGACTATCTTATAAAGTTTAGAATGGTTTTTTTTTTTGCTAAAACAGAGCAAAGAAAAATAAAACCCACCTCAATTCTTCCAATTACCTTTTTTCTTTTGCATACTCACATCACAGGAAAAAAAGAGCCCTACCCAGATAAAGAAATATGGATTACACAGACACACTATTGACAACATATATACATTCTATATAACGAACAACAGATAAAAAGAATAAAAAGCCTCTCTGTGAGAAAAAGTGACTCAGGGCAGCTTGCTTGAGCTATTTCTGTTGTCGAAGGAGTTAAAGTTCCAGACAGCCTGAATTTCTCTCTCCTGCACACATGTAGCCTTCCTCCTACTTTTTTCTCACCTCATCAGCATCATCCATACCTTCTGGAGGTTTGACAAAGCGCCTTATCCCACTCATGGGATTTCTCCCAAACTGCCCAGAGCTCTGGTTACATCAGATGTTGTGGGTTAATGTCTCCCTCCTCCCATCTTCTGTTCCCCTTTTCTCCTTGTTTGAATGAGGGAGTCATTTTCACTACCCCCCTCACCATGCCAATTGTTGAGGCCCAGAGGACCCTCCTAGACCTAGATATTAGAGTGGTGGAAATGACTGACGCAATTCAATCCGGGATATAACAAAGCAGATTTCTTTAGCTTGTGAGAATATAGTTGTCAAAAAACAGGGCAAAGATATATGCCAATAACCTTGATGAGCAGGATTTCTCTCCTGAGATGACTTCTGGGGGAGGAGGGGCAAGTACAGCTGTCAGGGAGTAGAGAATCTACTGGGTCTGATTCAGGTTTCCTCACTAGGTCCTTTGTATCTGCTAATGGGGATGCCAAGGGTTATATCACCAGTGCAGAGCCTTCCAAAATACATGAGACCAAAACCCTTTTTTTTTTCCTCTGGTTGCTTATATGTCAGGGTCTATAATCTAGCAGTATTTGTTAGTTTTAACATGGCCTAAAATCCTAACTATTCCACAGCCCAGGGATTTGAAATGCTGTCTACATTATAGGGCCTGCTCCTGGCCTCATAACATGTATAGATCTGGCTCTGGCCTACCACAGTTTCTTTAGGGGGAAATGCCTTGTGTATCCCTCAAACACAAAATCAGCTGTGGGAGGGGAATGGAAGGACTCAAAGCATTCAGAAGGCAACTGCCAGGTTTTTTTCTTTTGGAAGGGCAATGAGGGTTAAGTGATTTGCCCAGGGGCTCACAGCTAGTAAGTGTCAAGTGTCTGAGGTCGGATTTGAACTCAAGTCCTCCTGAATCCAGGACTGGTGCTTTATCCACTGCGCCACCTAGCTGCCCCCTAGATATTTTCAATCACCGGTAAAGGGTGGGATGTTGGTGGCGGGGGAAGTGGGAGAATTAAAATCAGAGGCCATCAAATTCAACACCCCCGCAATATTATAGCTAGGGAAATTGCTAATGACTCTAAGACCCAGCTGTGAGGCCTAGAGAAGTTAAATGATTTCCTAAATTTCACAGTGTATTGGTAGTCCATCAAAGAAGTCAAAGCCAGGTTTCTTGACCCCTGGCTCAGTTCTCTTTCCATTCTACCTCAGTGCCTCAAAGAATTCCTTCACCCAATGGGAAATTTCCTAGAGACCATAATTGGATCCCTGGATTTCCTTGTTTTTCAACCGTGAAAGAAAATCCTCAAAACTTTGCAGCTTTTTCTAACCAAAGAGAAGAGTTATTCAGTTAGATGGACAGGGATGCGGAGTGACTGAGTGGAGTCTGAGGGATTTCCAAGTGAGGAACTCTCTCTGAAGGACAATGCTCCATTATGCAAAGAAAAGACCCAAGGTGTTGACTTAATTAAAAAAACAACAACAATCTTCTGAGTTTGTTGTTTGTAAATTGAAACATCCCCAAAGGGAGACACAGAATAGCTATAATAAGAGCTAACTTTTATATAGTGCTTACTATGTGCTAAGTGCTTTACAATTTTTTTTTATTTTGGTGAGGCAATGAGGGTTAAGTGACTTGCCCAGGGTCATACAGCTGGTATTGTCAAGTGTCTGATGCAAGGTTTGAACTCAGGTCCTCCTGAATCCAGGGGAGTGCTTTATTTACTGCACTACCTAGCTGCTCTGTGCTTTAAAATTATTGTCATTTAGTCCTCATAACAACTTTGGGAGGTAGGTGCTACCATGACCCCCATTCTATAGATGAGGAACCTGAGGCAAAGAGGGCTAAGTGACATGCTCAGGGTCACACAGCTAGTAAATGTTAAGATTTGAACTCAGGTCTTCTGACTCCAGGCCCCATTCTATCCACTATGCCACATAGCTATATATGGAGACCTGGCTATGGCGCATGGACAGGGTAAAAAACAGGGCCTTCTTTTCCTTTTTTCTTTTTTCACTGATGAAGAAACACAATTATTTACAATACAGTACACAAACACTCCCGTTTTCTTCCCCATCTATTTCAGGTTTACGAAGAGGAATAAACACTCCCTATTCCAGAAGAACCAGGAGACCAGATGATTCCAAAAGACCACCAGCTACATGGCTACCAATCAGAGCTGAACTTGAAACAAATGAGCATTTGGAGAGACAACATCGAGAATTAAATACCAAAGACCATTGCTTTCATATAATTTTAATCACACTGTTACATCATCACTTCATCTAGTTTCAAACAGCTTTCTTTAAAACCCAAATTTAAATAAAAATAAACTATCATACTGTCTTGGACCCTACTTCATTGCTCTTTTTCTTCTCTTTTTCTCTTCACAATATCAGTTTTTTAAAAATAAAGGATCCGGCCTCAGACACTTGACACTTACTAGCTGTGTGACCCTGGGCAAGTCACTTAACCTCAATTGCCTCACACAAAAAAACAACAACAACAAAACCCTCCAAAACCAAAAAAATAAAGGATCATGGCTAATTCTTCCTTAAGTTCCTATAACTAACAGTGTTGCTGTTGCTGCTGCTGCTGCTACTAATTTGAGTGGCAATTTAAGTATCATGGATAGAGAGCTGGCTTCAGAGTTAGGAAGACCTGAGTTCAAGTCCTACTTCTGATATATACTAGCTGTATGAGAAAATTCATTTAACTTTCTAAGACTTTAAGTTACAGAATAGGGATGATCAGCCTTGTTAGGGGGCTAATGGGAGTTCTCTGCATGAATGAAATCCTAGGCCTGGTCTAGAAATATTTATAAAATAACACTACTTGCTCTTTATGTTATTAAAATATTATTTTCTGTTTATAAAAATATTTTAATAGAATAAATTCTCTTCATTCCCCCTTTTATTAGTTTAATACTCTTCCTGACCAGCATTGACCCCATATAACGTTGTCCAACTGACCTCATTTCATAACAGCATTGTTAGTATATTATAACCAAACTCCACACAGTCATTTTAGAAAACACCATTGTAATAGCATCTGCCCGATCACCCATTTTTTTTTGTGGGGCAATGGGGGGTTAAGTGACTTGCCCAGAGTCACACAGCAAGTAAATGTCAAGTGTCTGAGGGCAAATTTGAACTCAGGTCCTCCTGAATCCACGGCTAGCACTTTATCCACTGCACCACCCAGCTGCCCCTGATCACTTATTTATAACAAAGCTTGTAGGGAACAGGTCCCTCCTGGGACATTGTTTCACCTATCATTGTATTGAAGTGATTAAGGACCTTACCAGGCCTATGCCTGTGGTACCTAAATAGTCATGATCCTACTGGAAAGTGACTGACATCTGGGGATCAGGGTGATGAGGGAGATTGGGACTGCTGCTCTCAGTCTCAGTCATTCTCCTCCACACAACAACTTTAATTCAATGGTGCTGTTTCAAAAAAAACAAAACCAAAACAAACACACACCTTCCTGGGCTTGGTTGAGTAGGTCCTTTGATCATTGCTGCCTGTGTGTGGCACCTGAGCTGAGTCTCAACAAGAGCTAGAGATTCTGAGAGAAGGGAAGAGGCATTCCAGGAATGAGGGACAACCTGGGCAAAGGTGAGGAGAATGGAGATGTAATAACATCTACAAGGAGTAGCATGTAAGTTTGGTTGGAGCACAGAGTGTGTGGAGAGTGATATAAAATAAGAGGGGACAGAGAGGTTAGAGCCATATTTTGAAGGGTTTTTAAATGATAAACTATGAAATTTGAGTTTTCTCCTGGAGAAAATAGGGAGTTATTAAACTTTTTGAAGTAGGAAAGAGACATGGTCTAGTTTGTGCTTTTTGTGGCTGCTACTCAGTTGCTTTTCAGTCATGTTGAAGTCTTCATGACTCTATTTGGGTTTTCTCAGCAGAGATACTGGAGTGGTTTGCCATTTCCTTCTCTAACTCATTTCACAGATGAAGAAACTGAAACAAACAGGGTTAAGTGACTTTTAAATCAGAATCTTGTATACCTCAATAGAAGTAATAGGCTTTAATATTTTTGCCACTACTATTACATGGGAGGTGGCTCTGTGGATAGTGTGCTAGGCTTGGAATCAGGAAGACCTGAATTCCCATCTGGCCTCAGACAGGTACTACCTTCGTGACCCTGGGAAAATCACTTAATCTTTGTTTGCCTTAATCCATTGGAGAAGGAAATAGCAAACTACTCCAGTATCTTTGTCAGGGAAACTCCATGAGGGCAGCTAGGTAGTACAGTGGATAAAGAATGGCCCCTGGGGGCAGCTAGGTGGCTCAGTGGATAGAGCACCGGCCCTGGAGTCAGGAGTACCTGAGTTCAAATCTGGCCTCAGACACTTAACACTAGCTGTGTGACCCTGGGCAAGTCACTTAACCCCAATTGCCTCACTAAAAAAAAAAAAAAAAAAAAAAAGAATGGCCCCTGGATTCAGGAGGACCTGAGCTCAAATTCAGCCTCAGACCCTTGACACTTACTAGCTGTGTGACCCTGGGCAAGTCACTTAACCCTCATTGCCCTGCAAAAAAAAAAGAAAAGAAAACCCCACAGACAGTATGGTCCATGGGGTCACAAAGACTCAGACACGGCTAAATAATAAATTATATAGCACCTCTAGTAGATAACATATACAAAAATTTCCTAGAAATTTTTCCAATCTTCCCTGAATATGTCCTATCTATAAACCCGTTTAGTAAGCCAGGCCTTACATTCAGAAATATCACACATCTGTTTCCAACTCTTTTATCAGTCGTGTTCTGAAATTTTATTTTCTTCCCCCAACTAAAAGAAGTTTGAAGCTTGACGGAGTCTGAGGTTTGCAGTGTGGCAGCAGCAGCAGGATTCATCCTAGCATAAACATTTTGTTTGATATTCTGGTTGCTCTTTGTAATTGCTTGTATTTGTTTCCTAATTCATCTCCTTCAAGTACCAAATTCCTGAGTGACTTTTTTTTTTTTTGTGGGGCAATGAGGGTTAAGTGACTTGCCCAGGGTCACATAGCTACTAAATGTCAAGTGTCAAGTGCACTGCATTTGTGTAGATAGTGCCATCGTGGAAAGTGGCTCAGGAGAGTTAAAAGTCAAGGCAAGATTCAGGCTGTGGCCAAACTTCATGGCTTCTATACTTCTTTGCTTCCTGTTTGCTCCTGATAGCTCTAGGAATACCCGGATGAAAATATTTCATAAACTTCAACTTAAGTCCCTGAGAGAAAGCTCCCTTATCAATGTGCTGAAAAAACAGAAAACAATAGCAATGACAACATCATTGACAGCAGCAAAAACAATAACAATACTAGCTAGCATTACATAGCACTTTAAGGTTTACCAAGTGCTTTACAAAGATTATCTCTTTTTATCCTCACAAACAACCCTGGGAGGTGTAGTGCTATTATTATCCCTGTTTTACAGATTAGGAAACTGAGGTAGACAAGAGAAAGTGATATTCTCAGGGTCACCCAGCTAGGAAGCTTGGCTTAGTAAATACCTGATGCTGAATTTGAATTCTGGTCTTCCTGAGTTCGTGTCTAGCACTGGAGTCACCTAGCTGAATCTAGATAATAAATTTGCCAATCAATCAATCAAGCAAGCAAGCAACACTCATTAATTACCTACTGTGTGCTGACTGTTGTGATGGGTACCAAGGGCACAAGGCAAAGCAAAGGAGTCACTGTCCCCATGGAGTGAGCTTCCATTCTAATGGGGAGGCAACACAAACATATTCTGGCATATACAAATTACATACAAAGAGCTATAAAAGTAGTCTTGTGGGGGTGGCAGTAGCAAATGAGAGGATTGGAAAAGGTGATCCTTGGCTGGGTTTTAAACTAAACGAGGGGGGCAGCAAAGTGGCACAATGGATAGAGCACCGGCCCTGGATTCAGGAGGACCTGAGTTCAAATCTGGCCTCAGACACTTAACACTTACTAGCTATGTAACCCTAGGTGAATCACTTAACCACAATTGCCTCACCCAAAAAAACAAATAAACTAAACGAGGGATTCTAGGAAACACAGATTAGAAAGAAGAAGATTCTAGGCATGGGGAACAGTGAAAATACGAAGATGGAATATAGAGGGGTCTGTGAGACACAGTAAGAAAGTGTGGCTGAGCCATAGGACGTGTGGAGCTGAATATTGTGTAATGAGGCTGAAGAAGTAGGTTGAAGCAAGGTCATGGAGGATGTTAAAAGCCAGAGGAGTTTATATTTGATCCCAGCAGCAACAGAGACCATTGGAGTTAACTGAGTAGAGGTAGTGACTTGATGGCCAGCGTCAGCCACAAAATGAGCCAGATCTCGCTCCTTTTTCTTTTCACCCTCCTCTGCCCCTAAACCAATACTTATAGATTCCAAAATATAGATTTGGGAGTAGATTTAATAGTAACATCTCACCACCAAGCTCTTGAACCCCTGGGAATTTTTGAAAAATTATACCAGAAGACATTAGAAAGGACACTCATTTTATGCATATCAGTAAAGATTGGAAGTCATCTTTTGTGCTGTTTTATTTTTAATTAATTAATTAATTAATTAATTAGTTTTGCAGGGCAATGAGGGTTAAATGACTTTCCCAGGGTCACACAGCTAGCAAATGTCAAATGTCTGAAGCCGGCTTTGAACTCAGGTCCTCCTGAATCCAGGGCTGGTGCTTTATCCACTGCGCCAACTAGCTGCCCCCTTTTGTGCTGTTTTATCATATAAACAGGTATCAGGAAGCTGATATTACATGGCACAATTGGCTGTCATGAGAATCAATCTATAGACTTCAAATGAAACACATTTATCCTAGAAGCTCATGGAAGAACCTGCATTGCTTGTTTCTTCTACTTTCAGAATTCAACTAATTGAAAAAAAAAATTCTTCAGTAAGTATTTTTTTGTTTGTTTTTTGTATTTTGGTGGGGTTTTTTGGTGAGGCAATTGGGATTAAGTGACTTGCCCAGTATCATTCAGCTAGTAAGTGTCAAGTGTCTGAGGCCGGATTTGAACTCAGGTTCTCTTGATTCCAGGGCTGGTGCTCTATCTACTATGCCACCTAGCTGCCCCACTTCAATAAATCTTGCTGGAGTATTTCAGTTTTGTACATGAACTGTCTTCCATTTTTCTCATGTGGTTACTAGATTACCACAAAGTCCTTTCAGAGAGCATTTGCCACTAAATGGTGGAGAAAGTGGATAGGGAAGTTTAATCAGCTCTCCTGTTCTCCAGATCTCTTGTGAAAGCACAAAACAATAAAATGGTACCAGCAGTAATCATTTTAGTAAGTCACTACTCAGGATGAAAGACAAGCCCAACTTCAGTTAGGTGAATTCCTTTTTACTTTTAATTTGCATTTATTTATCTATCTATCTATCTATCTATCTATCTATCTATCTATCTATCTATCTATCTATCTATCTATTTTCAGAGTGAGGCAATTGGGGTTAAATGACTTGCCCAGGGTCACACAGCTAGTAAGTGTGTTAAGTGTCTGAGGTCGGACTTGAATTCAGGTACTCCTGACTCCAAGGCCAGTGCTCTATCCACTGCCACCTAGCTGCCCCCTGCATTTATTTTTAATCTCATGAATTCCCCCCCAAATTGCAAGAGCTAGTCTAAAATATGAGGCATATACAGAAGATTTATTGGAGATGATTCTCAGGGACTGGTAGATATCAAATGAGAATATCATGAGATGATAGTTGGCCCTTGTTAGTCAATGATCTTCTAGATAGATAGCTAGAATTCAATTGAAGACTCATATTTCTTTATTAGTTATAATTTTGGAAAATTCTCCTTATTACAGGGCCTGGAGCTCCAGAAAAAGATGAGGATGGGATATGTAGATTGGAGAGTTCTACATGAAGATGGGTAATTGGACTTATTGGAGTTTATAAGATCATCAAGGAAGTGATCACCTTTCCTTAGAAATAAAAAAAAAATATCTACTGACCATAACCAACTTAAAAACTATAGGGCTCAGATGTCTATTGATATACTGTCTCAGGGAGAACATCATATCTACTCTGATTAGATCCTATTGTAGAATAGATTACAAGGACTGCTAGGGATTATGAAGGCTCTTTGCATGGCCAGAGGCCCACCGTTTGTCTACCCCACTAGATCCTTATAGAACCCTAGAGATTAGAGATCTTGACCCTTTGATTTATGAGTTGGTTAAAGTCGATGGATTTTTTTCCCCTTAAAGGAAAGGTGATGACTTTTTTGGTGAGGTCTCTAATGAGATACCTCAAACCAAGTGAAACACGGGAGAATATATATTGATCTTGGACATAGAACAGGGAAACAATAAAATAGTCTGTATGAGATGCTATCCTCCAACTCCTATGAATGTGCATGTAGTTCAATGCTTCTGCAGGTTCCACTGTATTATAAACCTTAATATTCCCTCTTCTGCTGAAGAGCTTGGGGCTCATGCAGAATCTGGAAGAAAATCCACCAGTGTTCTATGATAGTTTAGTAATGTCCTCTCTTCTTGATTAGTTCAGAGCCTAGAAAGGAAAAGCAATAATGAGCAAGAGACTATTGGGAAAAGACTGGAAAAAGGGGGAGGGAATCCTTCAGTCTGAAGAAAACATGTCAAAAACAGATGATAGAAATGAATAGGGAAATTTACAGATGATGTGGTTCTCAGTGTGTATGTGTGTGTCTGTGTGTCAGGGGAGAAGTGGAAATAGGGAAAAGAAAGTAGAAAGTTGTAAGACTTACTTGACATGGATCTAAATAAGATTAATTAACTCATGTCTGGTGGCATAAGATGAATATATGTTTTGTCACAGCTAACTTTCTCTTATCTGCTCATATGTGTCTGTTTATAACAAATAGCACTTACACTGTGGCCTGCCACTGTGCTAAGTGCTTTATAATTATTATCTCATTTTATCCTCATAACAAACTTGGGATGTTAAATGCCATTATATATATATATGTATATTTATATATATATTTATATATATATGTATATTTATATATATTAATTTAAATTTAATTTTTTTTAAAACTGAGGCAAACAAGTTAAATGAGTTGCCCAGGGTCACAGAGCTAGTATATGTCTGAGGTCAATTTTGAACTCAGATTCTTCTGACTTCAGGTCTGAAATTCCATCTACTGTGCCACTTGGCTGTTTCTAACAAATCCTTCAGTAAGAAGGAAAATAGCCCCAAATAAAATAAGGGTCAGGAAAAAGAAATGTGAGCCTTTCAGCTAGATGACTCCAAACTATTTGATTAGAATTAAAGTCTAATGTAAGGGGAATTAATCTATTTCATTTAATCTCTTTTTTCACCCCTCTTGGTGCAGCTATCCAAGAAAGGAAAAGATAAAGAAAAGTAAAACACTCTTTTGTTCCTGAGATTTGTTACCTCAAAGAATAAATTAATGACTGTCTTCTACAGGGAATCAAGGAATCAGTAATGATCTTTTCTCTTTTTAACACAAATTTTGATGAGTTTGGAGCAGATTATAATAGATAAATTAGACTTTGATATCACTATTGAATTTCATGATGGCAGTCTTGTAGATTTGCTTCACTATTGATTATGAAATTGGGAATTGAGGTTTAAAAGAAGTTGGATATTTGCACCCCTAATGTGTTCATGAGAGCACTCTTTCCCTCAGTGCCATTGGTGCATTGATAGAGACTGTGGGGCACATAAGTTCACTGAAACATTGTATTGATTCTATTTAAGTGCTATATGAGATGTAAATGTGTTTCTCTCTTTGAAAGCTAAGTCCCTAGAATGAGGAAAGTTTTATTGCTCTGTCAAAGAAGACCCATGTGATAGTGTAATTTATTATCAGTTACCCTTCATGTGAAAACCTACCTGGCTTAGGACATTCTCATTTTGATGAACAATAATTTGTATTTCTATCTTTTAGCTTTTTTCCTAATTGTGATAGCAGTAGTATTTTAAGTCTATAATAATAAAAATAGTTTAACATTTATGTTTTTGTTGTTCAGTTGTTTCAGTTATGTCCAACTCTTTGTGACCCAATTTGGCATTTTCTTGGCAAAGATAATGGAATGTTTTGCCATTACCTTTTCCAGATCATTTTATATATGAGGGAGTGAGGCAAGCATGGTTAAGTGACTTGCCCAGGGTCACATAGCTAGTATGTGTAGGAGGCTAGATTTGAACACAGGAAGAGGAGTCTTCCTGATTTTAGTCCTGGTGCTCTATCAGCTACACCACCTAGCTGTCCTAATATATGCATGTGCACATATATATAAATGTATATATATGTGTGTGTATACATATATACACATATATATGTATATGTGCATGCATATGTATATATTATATATAGTGCTATGTAATTTGTAAAGTACTTTATGTAAATTATCTTACTTTATCTTCACACAACTCTGTGAGGTAGGTACTATTGTTTTCTTTATTTTATAGAAAAATAAACTGTGTCCCAGAGAGGTTAAAGGATTTATCAAGTCACATTGTAAGTGTCTGAGATGGTAATTTTTTATATTTAAATATATTTTTATTTCTATGTCTGCATTCTTTTCCTTACACTTCTATTCATTGAGAAAGTAAGAAAAAATGAAACTTGCTACACACATGTATAAGTTAATTAAAACAAATTTCTGCATTGATCATGTCAAAAAAAAGTCTTAATATGCACTCTGAATCTGTTACCTCTCTGTTCAGAGGTGAGTAGCATATTTCTGTTATAATTTCTCTGAGAATTGTGATTGGTAAAAATAATGATTAGAATTTCTAAGTCTTTGAAAGTTGCTTGACTTTATATTATTGATATTGTATACATTGTTCTCCTAGTTCTGCAAAAAAATCTTCTTGTGTATCTCTTTTAATTAGATCTTATTTTTGCTATTGTCTCAGATTATAATTGCTTCAGTGACATTTTTACTTCAGCTAAAGCACAACAGATTCTCCTCCAGTCCCTCATTTTAACTGTGTGCACCTTTACATTTCAAGTGTTTTTTTTGTATTGTTTTGTTTTGTTTTTGCAGAGCAATGAGGGTTAAGTGACTTGCTCAGGGCCACATGGCTAGTAAGTGTCAAGTGTCTGAGGCCAGATTTGAAGTCAGGTACTCCTGAATCCAGAGCTGGTGCTTTATCCACTGGGCCATGTACCTGCCCCTCAAGTGTATTTTTTTAAGCAACATATTTTTGGATTCTTGTTTCCACAGTCTGCCATTCTCTTCCATTTTATGAGTGAGTTCATACTACTTAAGTTCACAGTTATGATTGTTGATTTTTTTTTTCAGGGCAGTGGGGGTTAAGTGACTTGCCTGAGGTCACACAGCTAGTGAGTGTCAAGTGTCTGAGGTTAGATTTGAACTCAGGTCCTCCTGAATCTAGGGCAGGTGCTTTATCCACTGCACATCTAGCTGCCCCCATGATTGTTAATTTTATATTTTCCTTTATACTATTCTCTTACTCTTTTACTTTTCTTTACCAGGCCCCTGTTAAGAGTTTGTTTTCATTATGATTAATTCATCTGTTATTCTACCTTCCCACTTATCATTTCCTTTTCATAATCCCTTTCCCAATTGTGTCCCTGTTAGAAGAAATGCCATTCTATATCTAATTCTGTGTGTGTGTTCTTCCTTCCTTAAACCAATTCAGATGATGATGAGAGTGAACCAATTCTGATTCATGGGTCTTCTTTTTACCCCAAACCCCTCCTTATTCTATAGACTTCTACTTGTGCCTCCCAATTATGTGAGCTAATTTCCTGTATTCTTGCTCTCCTTCCTCATCCCTCTGTATTTCTCTAACCCTCCCTTTCCATTCTTTTCAGATCAGCAAAACATGAAAGAATCACACACAGGTCCTCAGTCTAATTAGTCTTCCTATGATCTTTGGAGGTGTTGGAATTCTGAGGAGATATAGATATCATATTATATTATAATGTATCATATTATATCATATTATAATGTATAGTTTATCCTTGTTTAGTCCCTCATACTTTGTTTATGGAGGGGTTTTTTTGCTTCTTTTGATGCTTGTTTTTTTTTTTTATTTTAATGTTCTCTACATAGTTCTGGTATTTTCATCAGAAGTGTTTAGATATCCTCTATTAAATATTTATTTTTCCCCTGTAGGATTATACTCAGTTTTTATAGACTAAATTAATCTTGGCTATAAGCTTAGATCTTTTAGCCTTTTAGGATGCAATATTCCAAGGTCTCCACTTCTTTAGAGAAATGGCTACAAAATTTTCTGAGGCTGCTTGGTACTTGAATTTTTTCTTTGTGGCTGCTTGAAGTATTTTTCTTTGACCTGGAAGTTCTGGAGTTTGGCTATAATATTTCAGGGAGTTTTCCACTGTGACTTCTTTCAGGAGGTGACCAGTGAATTATTTCTATTTCTACTTTGCCCTCTGGTTCTAAGCTGAGGTGATATTGAATGTGGGTCTTACTAATTCCAAGTTCAGTGCTCTATCCATTGCAGTACCTAGTTATCTCTATAAATGTCCACTTCTGTTTTGGAAGATAAACCCGTGTTAATTTAAGTCAATGGGTACAATCTGACAAAACATGCTATTGCCAAAGACAAATCAACTCAAATATGTATAACATAAGCATGTTTTCATCTGAATAATGCAGGCAATATCTCAGTTGGATGAACTCATAGTATATTTGTGTGTGTCAAGTGGGAGATACTTTTGAATGCTATGATTTTGAATGCTTAAGATTTAACCGTAAAATTGGAAAGTAGCCATCTTAAGATAGAATTCTGCTACAAATTAGATTAGGTCTGTATGCCCCAAATGTACATATAAAATCAAATGGTATGCAGAGTCTGAAATATGAAAATGTAATTTTTTAAATAATGGATCAGGAGACTTTAAAACCAAGCTACAGGGGGAAGAAGTTTCAAAGTAGAATCTAATGCTTCAAAATGTAAAGTCACAACTGTTAGCAATGTAATCCTAAATAAATGAAAGGAATGCTGGACTTATATTCAGTAGAAATTTGTTTGTTTGTTTGTTCTTTGGTGAGGCAATTGGGGTTAAGTGACTTGCCCAGGGTCACACAGCCAGTAAGTGTTAAGATTTGAACTCTATCCACTATGCCACCTAGCTGCCTCATCAGTAGAAATTTATAGTTAGCCCTGACTTGCTGAGTAGTCCAGGAAGTATAATATGGTACTAACAGCCCAAAGTCAAGAAATAATGGACTGTGCCTGAAATGCCTGCTAGAAAAATGGGGAGACTTAAAAATTATTATTCACTTTTGATTTTATATCAGTTCCATTTCCCAGTACCCTCTTCTCATCCCTTGTAACAAATAATAAAAACATATTTTATAAACAGTTCATCAAAACAAACCAACACATTAACCAAATCTAACATTATATGCAATATTTGTACCCATGGTCTCCCCGCCCCCCCCCCCCCACACACACATACACCTCTGCAAAGAAAGGAAGGAAGTAAAGTCTAAAATCTCCTCTTTGGGACCAAGCCTGGTTATTATAATTGCACAGCATTTTGTTTCAATTGTTTTCTTTCTATTCATATTGCTTCAGTCATTATATGTGTTGCTTTCCTGGTTCTGAGTCTATTAATGCTCATCTAAGTTTTCTCATGCTTTTCCAAATTCTTCGCATTCAATGTTTATTATAGAACATTGATTTTTATCATATTCATGTATCATTTCTTGTTTAGTCATTCCCATCAATAGGAATTTACATTTTTTGTTAGTCTTTAATATTATACTTTTGTTTGTCTTTGATATTATAAAAAAAGTACTACTATAAATATTTTCATGCAGATAAGACGAGATAATATTTATAAAGCACTTCCTAAAATTTAAAGCATTATGCAATTTCATTATTATTTTCCATTTGGCCAGATGAATGTTTTAAGGCATTGTTTTCTTCAATGAGATTATGCACCTTTTTTTCCATTTGGACAAATGAATTTTTTAAGGCATTGTTTTCTTCAGTGAAATTAATCACCTTTTTTTCCATTTGGCCAGATGAATTTTTTCAGGAATTGTTTTCTGTAGTCAATCTTTGTGCTTCCTTTTCCAAGCTGCTGATTCTTTTTTCGTAGTTTTCTTGTTTTGCTTTCACTTCTCTCCCCATTTTTTCTTCTACCTCTCTCAATTGATTTTTTTTTTGGGGGGGTACGGCAATTGGGGTTAAGTGACTTGCCCAGGGTCACACACCTAGTAAGTGTTAAGTGTCTGAGGCCGGATTTGAACTCAGGTCCTCCTGAATCCAGGGCCGGTGCTTTATCCACTGAGCCACCTAGCTGCCCCCTCAATTGATTTTTAAAATCCTCTTTGAGTTCTTCCAGGAAGGCTTTTTGTTCTTGAGTCCAATTCACCTTCCCTCTTGAGGCTTCACATGTAGGCAATTTGAGGGTATTGTCCTCATCTGAGTTTGTGTTTGCTTCTTCCCTTGTTGATACAGAAGCTCTCAATGGAGAGGGCTCTTTTTTGCTTCTTACTCATTATTGCAGCTTATTTATTTATTTTTTAAGTTGAGGTCTGCTTGCTCTGGGGGCACCAGGGTCCCTGTTTTGGGCTTCCTGTGCAGGGGTATAGGTGCTGTGTGACTGGCTTTTTACACTGAAGCCTTTTATGGTGTGTGCAGTTTGCCCGCTCTGCACTTCCTGTCTGAGCGCGCTAGGATCAGTGGGCCTAGTCACGCCTATCCTGTTTGTGGCCCTCCAGCTGGCAACTTGCCCTCTCGGCTGGTGCAGGTAGGTTTTTCCACTGTCCTGCTGGGCCACCAGATTTTTGAGCCAGGATCCAGGGGCCTCAGTTGTTCGGCTGTGGCCTGTAGCTTCCTGCTGACTTGCCCCGACCCCCTCGGCACTGGGCTGCTGCCCTGCGCTGCGCCTCCCTTTTGCCCAAGTCAGACCGACCTTTCCTGAAGTCTTCTAAATTTTCTCTGGTTGGAAGACTGTGTCTCTCTGTCTCTTTGCAGGTTCTGTATTTTCAGAATCCGTCCAGAGGCTTGATTTAATGTTCTTTTTGAGGGAACAGAAGGAGAGCTCAGGCAGCTTGCTGATTCCTCTCTGCCATCTTGGCTCCGCTCCCATGCCATTATTATTTTCAACTTTTTCATCTTTGCTAGGTGTGAGATATAACCTCAGAAATATTTTGATATGCATTTATTATTACTGATTTGGACAAATCTCTCAGAAGGATAATAATTTATATTTTTATTTGTGAGAATTATTTGTTCATATCCTTTGACCATCTATCCATCAGCAAATAGACATCAGACCTTTGTCAGAGATATTTGTTGTAAAACTTTCCCCCCAGTTGAACCATTCCTTCTCTACTTGCATTAATGTTGTTTGTCCAAAAGTGTTTTTTTTTCAATTCCAAGTGACTGAAATTATGTGTTATCACCTCTAACTCTCACACTTGGTTACGAATTCTCCCTTTAGCTATAACTGAAATGTGCCTGACCAGATTCTCTTCTATATTTTTAATGATATAGAATTTAATATTCTGGTGATATATCAGTTTTGAACTTATTGTGGTATATTGTATAAGATGCTCTTCTAAATCTAATTTCTCTCAATTTTCTAGATTCCCCAGTAATTTATGTCAAAATAGGGAATTCTCTAGAAAATCCTCATGACTTTTTTTTCAGGGCAATGAGGGTTAAGTGACTTGCCCAGGGTCACACAGCTAGTTAAATGTCAAGTGTCTGAGGCTGGATTTGAACTCAGGTCCTCCTGAATCCAAAGCCAGTGCTTTATCCACTATGCCACCTAGCTGCCCCTATCCTCATGATTTTTAAGTTTAATTTCCTGATGCAGAAATCACTAATGCTGATGTGGGCTTAGAAGAGATGTAGAGACCCACCTAATGAAGTATCACATAGTGGAAATATTTGTCTGAAGGATATGATATCTCCACTCTGGCAAATTTAATATAGTAAAATCTGTTTGTGTTCCTGTGTCTAATTCTTAAATGTGACTACAATGGCATGTCAAATATTAATTTGGTTTGGGAAAAGCATTTTGCCAGCTATTAAAAAGTACAGGAAACCTTAGGAAGTTAGAAATAAACTCAGACTTCCCTGACTTGGGGCGGGGGGGGGGGGAGGTGCTGGGAGGGGAAAGGGAGGAGTCTTTAATTGTTTATATGAGAAAAGAATATGCTTCATGAATGTTTAAACCTGAAGAAAAATATGAATAAGAATGCCCATATTTTCAATGTAAATTAAATGGATTTCTTAACATGATTAGGAAAATGAACTTGATTATAAAGTTTCAGATTTATTGAGATTAAAAGCTACATAGATCTTACAGATTTCTATATTGTAAGAGCTTACTGTTTCAAATTCTTTCTCTCTCTACTGGTGACCTGAGATCTGTACCTCTCTCACATTCAGATGGAATTCTGGTAATTTTTTAGTGGCTCATCAATGGTTTATTTCATCTGAAATCCATTTAGACCTTTCAGCAACTTGTTTAGAAAACTAAGTTTGCAGTGTCATCTTTGAGGAAAGAATATAGACTCAAAAACACCTCTATTGAAAACAGTGCAGATGTCAAGAACAAGGAATATTTGGAATACAATCAAAATGAAAAGTTGAACTGGTTGGGTAGTGTTTCAATGAAGCTGTTGGCACACAGTATTGAACTGTGATAACTGATTGTCACTATGCTCTGAACTGGTACCATCACTGAAGATGACCTCAGAGGCTGCCCCAATTTTGGATCCCTGGAAGGATAGAGAAGGTAGTCTTCCACAAAGGCAATGGAAAGACTCCCCCAAATCATCATTTATTGTTTTCTCTCCCTCAAAAGAGAGGCAGACTTTAGAGGAAGAAGGGAGTATGGTTCAATGGAAAGAGCATCAAATTTTCCTGCTAAAGTAGACTCATAGGGCTTGAATTCAAATCCCAGTGCTAACATGTACTATTGAAATCACCTTGGGCCAATCATTTAACCTCACTAAGCTTCAGTTTCCTTATATATAAAACAAAGGGATTGGATTAGAGGACCTATGAGGTCCCTTCTAGCTCAAGATCTATGTTTCAATATATACCCTATTGTTGTTTTTTTGTTGTTCTTTATTCCTGAAGAGCATCATGACATTTAGTAATGTTATGACTTGCACTGAATTGGATTTAATTGAGAGAGGGCCGTGCAAGGTCACTAACCCTGATCTCTCCTCCAGTGGCAAGATAGATATCAAGACAACTGGAGATGGCCCCAGATGTTTGAGGCAATTGGGGTTAAGTGACTTCCCCAGGGTCACACAGCTAGTAAGTGTTTGAGATGAGATTTGAACTCAGATCCTCCTGACTTCAGGGCCAGTGCTCTATCCACTGTGCCACCTATCTACCTATATATACCTGCTTGATTGATCACAACTTGGTTATTATATTCTTTATATAGTATGAATTTATACTGTATGAATTGCTCATTCAAAACTCCATTTCCTATGATCAAATAGGGCTTAAAGAAATTAGGTCTAGATCATCTATTAAAGACTGTCCTTTAATTCCAAGATTCAGCCCTAGGAGATAAGACTCAATGAACCACAAGAGTCTCACTCTCCTTCTTCTCAGAGTAAGGTCTTTTAACCTATAAGGAATATATGCACATGTTTTATAAATAGTCATGGTGGAGATATTTGACTGGCAATAACAGAAATGCTTTTAAAGCCAAGTTGAACTAGAAAAAAAAGTGTCAGAACATAACTGAATCCACAGTGTGGGGAATACAAAGGTATAAGATGGGGAGAGTATACTTCCATAATTTGTCATCAAAACCCAGTAATTTCACAAATATCTTATGTACAAATATCAAAATAGCACCCAATGCTAGGAAACTGATAAGGTGTATGGAGCCCACTAAAAGGAATTAGCAGGTGATCCTTAGTCCATTAATAAATCAGTAGGCCCTAGGCTCTGTACTGATTTCAGGATCACCTTCTCCTATCCCCACTATGGAACCTAGAGGTGGTCTTCACCAACCCAATTGAAATTCGAAGGTATGAGATAGATCAATTGGTAAACATAGGAAACAATAAGATGCTAGAATATCCCACTTGATGGCTGCATCCATTTAGTGAGATGAGACACACCAATATACAAAATATCAAGTGTCCTGAGAGACTAAACCTGTTTACTGCACCTATTTAGATATATTTTAGAGCCTGGAAACTGGTTCAGAAGAATTGAATTCAGTTAGAAATTCAGGCTATGGATAAACTTAATAGCATCTTGTTCTTTTCTTTGTTGCTATTTACTATCCTCAGCTCTGGGATTATACATATAAGAATTTATTACAATCCCCAAATGAAGACTAAGAGAACAGGCCACCATCTTTTAAATCATGAATGATAAATTTGCAGTCAGTCATGGGGTAAGCCAGATTCTCGCTCCTTTTTCTTTCTTTATAAAAATTTTTTGCTGTCTCAGATATTTAAAAACATAGATTTAGTAACAGAAGTGACAGATAACACTTTAACTCCCCATCAGTTATTGCCCTATAATTACTAGGAAACAAAAATATTAGTGAAGTATCTATCACCAGACCATGTCAGAGTTGGCATATATTCTGTAGGGCATAAAAATTGGGAATCTGTCAGCGTGTTTCTGGAACAAAAAGGGGTTCAAAGAAGAATTAGATGAGTTGATCAGTGCTGAAAGCAATAGTCCTTTTAATTTGGTATGTGGAAGGGAAGATCATATTGCCTCGAGATGGAACAAGGGATAAGTGTTAGGGGAGTCAAGTGAACTCTTCACAGTGGGTACAGGATCAAGATTTTCAAACTAGGGAAGCTTATCACCCCCTTGACACTGGATTAGGACTGATGCCTAGGCATTGGACTGATGTCTCCAAACAGAGGTAGCTAACTGACCTTTCTCATATTGGGAATTGGGATTAATAGCTCAAAAGCAAAACTGGGAAGTAAGAAGGGAAATTTCTTTTCTTTTTTTTTTAATGTATAAGGTATTTTATTTTTTCCGTTACATGTAAAGATAGTTCTCAACTTTTGTTTATACAAGCTTTACAATTTCAGAATTTTTCTCCCTCCCTCCCCCCTCCCCTAGACAGCAGGTAATCTGATATAGGTTATATTTATATATCTATATATCATATCCATATCCATATAGATAGATATATATACACACATATATATACACATAATAACATTAATCCTATTTCTGCATTAATCCTGTTACAAGAGAAAAAATCAGAGCAGTGATGCAAAACCTCAAAATAGAAAAAAAAAAACAACAGCACCCAAAACAAAAGAAATAATATGGTTCAATCAGCATCTATACTCCACAGTTCTTTCTTTCTTTTTTTTCTTGGATTTGGAGATCCTCTTCTATCATGAGTTCCCTGGAACTCTTCTGTACCATTGCATTGGTGAGAAGAATATAGTCCATCACAGTAGGTCAACACTCAATGTTGATGATACTGTGTACAATGTTCTTCTGGTTCTGCTCATCTCACTCATCATCAGCTCATGTAAGACCCTCCAGGTTTCTCTGAACTCCTCCTGCTCATCATTTCTTACAGCACAATAGTATTCCATTGTGTTCATATACCACAACTTGTCCAGCCATTCCCCAATTGATGGGCACCCCCTCAACTTCCAATTCCTTGCTACCACGTAAAGAGCGGCTATAAATATTTTAGTACACATGGGTCCCTTTCCCCCTTCCGTGATTTCTTTGGGCAAAAGACCTAAATGTGGAATTGCTGGGTCAAAGGGTATGCACAGCTTTATTGCCCTTTGGGCATAATTCCAAATTGCTCTCCAGAATGGTTGGATCAGCTCACAGCTCCACCAACAATGCATTAGTGTTCCAATTTTCCCACAGCCTCTCCAACATTTATTATCTTCCTTTTTTGTCATTTTAGCCAATCTGATAGGTGTCAGGTGGTACCTCAGAGTTGTTTTAATTTGCATCTCTCTAATCATTAGAGATTTAGAGCATTTTTTCATATGGGAATAGATAGCTTTGGTTTCTTCATCAGAAAACTGCCTGTTCATATCCTTTGACCATTTCTCAATTGGGGAATGACTTGGATTCTTATAAATTTGATTTAATTCCCTATATATTTTAGAGATGAGGCCTTTATCAGAAGCACTGGCCTCAAAAATTGTTTCCCAGCTTTCTGCCTCCCTTCCAATTTTGGATGCATTGCTTCTGTTTGTACAAAAATTTTTTAATTTAATATAATCAAAATCATCCATTTTGCATTTTATAATATACTCTATCTCTTGTTTGGTCAAAAACTGTTTTCCTTTCCAAAGATCTGATAGGTACACTATTCCTTTCTCTCCTAATTTACCTATGGTATCACCTCTTATGTCTAAATCATGTATCCATTTTGACCTTATTTTAGTATAAGGTGTAAGATGTTGGTCTATGCCTAATTTCTGCCATACTATCTTCCAGTTTTCCCAGCAGTTTTTGTCAAATACTGAGTTCCTATCCCAGAAGCTGGAGTCTTTGGGTTTATCAAACACTACATTACTAGTGTCATTTACTACTGCATTTCCTGAGCCTAGCCTATTCCATTGATCTATCACTCTATTTTTTAGCCAGTACCAGATAGTTTTGATGACTGCCGCTTTATAGCAAAGCTCCAGGTTTGGTACCGCTAACCTACCTTCCTGTGAATTTTTTTTCATTATTTCTCTGGATATTCTTGATTTTTTGTTTTTCCAGATGAATTTTGTTATTATTTTTTCTAGCTGTATAAAATAATTTTTAGGTAGTCTGATTGGTATGGCACTGAATAAGTAAATTAATTTAGGCAGTATTGTCATTTTTACTATATTAGCTCTGCCTATCCATGAGCAATTTATATCTTTCCAATTATTTAGATCTGATTTGATTTGTGTGAAGAGTGTTTGGTAGTTGTGTTCATAGAGTTCCTGGGTTTGTCTTGGCAAGTAGACTCCCAAGTATTTTATATTATCTACCGTTACTTTAGATGGAATTTCTCTTTCTTTCTCTTGCTGCTGGACTTTGTTGGTCATGTATAGAAATGCTGATGATTTATGTGGATTTATTTTATATCCTGCTACTTTGCTAAAGTTGTTAATTGTTTCAAGTAATTTTTGAGTTGATTCTCGAGGATTCCTTAAGTATACCATCATATCATCTGCGAAGAGTGATAGTTTTGTTTCCTCCTTGCCTATTCTAATTCCTTTAATTCCTTTCTCTTCTCTGATTGCTAAAGCTAACATTTCTAGGACAATATTAAATAATAGGGGTGATAATGGACATCCCTGTTTGACCCCTGATCTTATTGGGAAGGCCTCTAATTTATCTCCATTGCATATAATACTTGCTGATGGCTTTAGGTAGATACTGTTTATTATTCTAAGGAAAGCTCCCCCTATTCCTAAACTCTCTAGTGTTTTTATTAGGAATGGGTGTTGTACTTTGTCAAAAGCTTTCTCTGCATCTATTGAGATAATCATATGATTTTGGTTGGTTTTCTTATTGATGTGGTTGATTATGTTAATAGTTTTCCTAATGTTGAACCAGCCCTGCATTCCTGGTATAAATCCCACCTGGTCATAGTGTATTATCCTGGTGATCACTTGCTGTAATCTCCTTGCTAATATCTTATTTAAGATTTTAGCATCAATATTCATTAGGGAAATTGGTCTATAATTTTCTTTCTCTGTTTTGCTTTGCCTGGTTTTGGTATCACCACCATATTTGTGTCATAAAACGAATTTGGTAGAACTCCTTCTTCACCTATTTTTCCAAATAATTTGTATAATATTGGAATTAATTGTTCTTTAAATGTTTGGTAAAATTCACCCGTAAACCCATCTGGCCCTGGGGATTTTTTCTTAGGGAGTTCATTAATGGCTTGTTCAATTTCTTTTTCTAATATGGGTTTATTTAAGGATTTTATTTCTTCTTCTGTTAACCTGGGCAGTTTGTATTTTTGTAAATATTCATCCATTTCATTTAGATTGTCAAATTTATTGGCATACAGTTGGGCAAAATAATTCCTAATTATTGACTTAATTTCCACTTCATTGGTGGTAACATCACCCTTTTCATTTTTGATACTGGTAATTTGGTTTTCTTCTTTCTTTTTTTTAATCAAATTAACCAATATTTTATCTATTTTATTGGTTTTTTCATAAAACCAGCTCTTAGTTTTATTGATTAATTCTATAGGTTTTTTGCTTTCAATCTTATTAATTTCTCCTTTAATTTTCAGGATCTCTAATTTAGTGTCTAATTGGGGATTTCTAATTTGTTCTTTTTCTAGCTTTTTAAGTTGCATGCCCAATTCATTAATCTCCTCTTTCTCTTTTTTATTCATATAAGCATTTAGAGCTATAAATTTTCCCCTAAGCACTGCTTTGGCTGCATCCTATAGATTTTGGTATGTTGTCTCATTATTGTCATTCTCTTGGATAAAGTTATTGATTGTTTCTATGATTTCTTGTTTGGCCCATTCATTCTTTAGAATGAAATTATTTAGTTTCCAATTGATTTTCATTCTACTTTTCCCTGGCTCTTTCTTATATGTAATTTTTATTGCATCATGATCTGAGCAGGATACATTTACTATTTCTGCCTTTCTACATTTGACTATGATGTTTTTGTGCCCTAATACATGGTCAATTTTTGAAAATGTGCCATGTACAGGGGCAGCTAGGTGGCACAGTGGATGGAGCACCGGCCCTGGAGTCAGGAATACCTGAGTTCAAATCCGGCCTCAGACACTTAACACTTACTAGCTGTGTGACCCTGGGCAAGTCACTTAACCCCAATTGCCTCACTAAAAAAAAAAAAAAAAGTGCCATGTACTGCTGAGAAAAGGTATATTCCTTTCTATCCCCATTCAATTTTCTCCAGACATCTATCATGTCTAACTTTTCTAGTAATCTATTCACCTCTTTCACTTCTTTCTTATTTATTTTTTGGCTAGATTTATCTAATTCTGAGAGGGGGAGATTCAGATTCCCCACTAGTATAGTATTACTGTCTAATTCCTCTTCTAACTCATTTAACTTCTCCTCTAAGAACTTGGATGCTATACCACTTGGCGCATACATATTTAATATTGATATTACTTCATTATCTATAGTACCTTTAAGTAAGATGTAATTTCCTTCCTTATCTCTTTTAATGAGATCTATTTTTGCCTGCACTTTGTCTGAGATAAGGATTGCTATCCCTGCCTTTTTTACTTTAGCTGAGGCATAATATATTCTGCTCCAGCCTTTTACCTTTACTCTGTGTGTATCTCTCTGCTTCAAATATGTTTCTTGTAAACAGCATATTGTAGGGTTCTGGTTTTTAATCCACTCTGCAATTCGCTTCCGTTTTATAGCAGAGTTCATCCCATTCACATTCACAGTTATTATTACTGACTGTCTATTCCCCTCCATTCTATTTACCCCCTTTGTACTTTCCCCCGCTTCTTTCACCCTATTCCTCCTCACTGACGTTTTACTTCTTACCCCTGCCTCCCCTGATCTGCCCTCCCTTTTTATCACCCCCCTCTCTTTTCTTTACCCTTTTCTCCCTTGCTTTTGTCCTCCCTTCTATCAGTCCCCCCCTTTCCCTTCCCCTTGTGTTTCCCTAAAGAATGAGTTAAGTTTCTTTATCCCAATGAACATATATGTTATTCCCTCTTTGAGTCAAATCTAATGAGAATAGGGTTGAAACAATGTTCCCCCCTCCTTTCTTTCCCTCTATTGTAATAGGTTTTTTTCCACCTCTTCATATGATATAATTCATCCCATTCTACCTCCCCTTTCCTCTCCTCCCCATAGACTCCCTTTTTAACCCCTTAATTCTTTTGTATCATCACATCAAAGACAATTTATGTTTATACCCCCTATATAAAGTCCTTCTCTCTGCCCAAATACATTTACAGTTCTTAAGAGTTATGAGTATTATCTTCCTGTGTAGGGATATAAACAGTTTAACCTAATAGGGTAACCTTTTTTTTACCCCTCTGTTTACCTTTTTAAACTTCTCTTGAGTCTTGTATGTTGAGATCAAATTTTCTATTCAGTTCTGGTCTTTTCACCAGGAAAGATTGAAAGTCCCCAATGTCATTAAATGTCCATCTTTTCCCCTGAAAGAAAATGCACATTTTTGCTGGGTAATAGATTCTTGGCTGCAATCCAAGCTCCTTTGCCTTCTGGAATATCATATTCCAAGCCTTGCGGTCCTTTAATGTTGAAGCTGCCAGGTCCTGAGCAATCCTGACTGTGGCTCCATGATATTTAAATTGCTTCTTTCTGGCTGCTTGGAGTATTTTCTCCTTCACCTGATAATTCTGGAATTTGGCTACAATATTCCTTGGAGTTTTCCTTTTGGGGTCTCTTTCAGGAGGTGATCGGTGAATTCTTTCAATGATGATTTTATCCTCTGATTCTATGATATCAGGGCAGTTCTCCTTAATAATTTCCTGGAATATGGTGTCTAGATTCTTTTTCTGGTCATGGCTTTCAGGCAGTCCAATGATTCTCAAATTGTCTCTCCTCGATCTGTTTTCCAGATCAGTTGTCTTTCCAATGAGGTATTTCACATTTTCTTCTATTTTTTCATTTTTTTTATTCTGCTTGACTGATTCCTGGTGTCTCATGGATTCCTTATCTTCCAACTGTCCCACTTTAATTTTTAAGGCATTGTTTTCTTCAGTGAGATTATGCACCTTTTTTTCCATTTGGCCAAGTGAATTTTTTAAGGTATTGTTTTCTTCAGTGAGATTATGCAGCTTTTTTTCCATTTGGCCAAATGAATTTTTTAAGGCTTTATTTTCTTCAGCTTCCTTTTCCAAGCTGCTGATTCTTTTTTCATAGTTTTCTTGTTTTGCTTTCATTTCTCTCCCCATTTTTTCTTCTACCTCTTGCAATTGATTTTTTTTTTCTTCAGGCAATGAGGGTTAAGTGACTTGCCCAAGGTCACACAGCCAGTAAGTGTCAAGTGTCTGAGGCCGGATTTGAACTCAAGTCCTCCTGACTCCAGGGCCCGTGCTTTATCCACTGCACCACCTAGCTGCCCCGCAATTGATTTTTAAAATCCTTTTTGAGCTCTTCCAGGAAGGCTTTTTGTTCTTGCGACCAATTCACCTTCCCTTGTGAGGCTTCAGATGTAGACAATTTGAGGCTATTGTCCTCATCTGAGTCTGTGTTGGCTTCTTCCCTATTGATACAGAAGCTCTCAATGGAGAGGGCTCTTTTTTGCTTCTTACTCATTATTGCAGCTTATTTATTTATTCTTTAAGTTGAGGTCTGCTCTGGGGGCACCAGGGTCCCTGTTTTGGGCTTCTTGTGCAGGGGTATAGGTGCTGTGTGACCGGGCTTTTACTCTGAGGCCTTTATGGTGTGTGGAGATCCCCTGCCCTGCACTTCCTGTCTGATTGTGCTTGGCCAGCCAGGCGCCAGACCCCGGCGTCTAATCCCGCCTGACCTGTTCGTGGCCCTCTCGGCTGGTGCAGGTAGGTTTTTCCACTGTCCTTCTTGGCCACCAGATTTTTGAACCAGGTTCCGGGAGCCTCAGTTGTTCAGCTGTGGCCCGCAGCTCCTGCTGACTTGCCCCGACCCCCTCGGCGCTGGGTTGCTGCCCTGCCCTGGGCCTCCCTTTTGCCTGAGTCAGACCGACCTTTTCCTGAAGTCTTCTAAATTATCTCTGGTTGGAGGACTGTGTCTCTCTGTCTTTTTGCAGGTTCTGTAGTTTCAGAATCCGTCCAGAGGCTTGATTTAATGTTCGTTTTGAGGGAACAGAAGGAGAGCTCAGGCAGCTTGCTGCTTCCTCTCCGCCATCTTGGCTCCGCCCCCAGAAGGGAAATTTCTAACCAAGGATGTCACCAAGGAGTATAAGCCATGATGGTCTCCAAGTTGAGGCAGGAAGAAACAGTTCATCATAGTTTAGGGCTCCTAGGTCCATGCTTTAGGACATCATAGGTAGCACTCGAATCATGGTTGCTTGATCAGTTTAGAGGTCATGACAGCTCCTGGTAGTTAGGGAATAAAGGGATCTTGGCAGACGAGATCAGAACTGATCAGGGAGTTTTATAAAAAGGTAAAGGGTTTCTGCCACAGCAGGAATTGTTTTTCTTACCCCTGAGCTCACAGGCACCCATCAAATGTGAAATTGTAAGTTTCTAAATTTTAAATTTTAAAACATAGAAAATTGACATCTTGAAAGGTTTCAGAATAAGGGAAGGCAGAAATAAAAGGACATCTGGGGAAAAGGGGATGAACAGAAAAACTCTACTTATATAACAGTTTTATTTTATTTTATTTTGCTGCTGCACCTCTGAAACAGATCTGGGGATACTAGCATTAAATGGTGGTTGTAATGAGATGTGATCTATAGTCCCTAAACAAGACACAATATTCCTACAAGTGCCTGCAAGAACCTGCAGGACCTGTACCTTTAACTTTTGGGTCTTGGCTATCTATGGTGATATCTCTTCAATAAATCTTGCTAGGAAATCTAAGTTGTGAGTTTGCACTCTTTTTTTCTCTAGTGGAATTATGGACTAACTGGCCACTGAATCACCCATTTAGAGAACATTTGCTGGTGAGGAATGTGAGGAAAATGGACTGGAGAACAATCAAGTGTTCTGCCTCCCAAATCCTCCTGAACTCCAAAACAAAATCACATGGTGTATCGTCATTTTGCATTCACAGCTAGTTTGGGATATTGAAATCTCTTTATTTCTGGAGTCTATTTTTAATAGTATTTTATTTTTTCCAATTATATGTAAAGACAATTTTAAACATTTATTTTTACAAAATTTTGAATTACAAATTTTTCTCTCTGTCTCTCTATCCTCCCCTCTTCCTGAAATGGTAAGCAATTTGATATAGGTTATACACGTGCAGTCATGTTGAACATATTTTCACATTAATCATGTTGTGAAAGAAGAAGCAGAACAAAAGAGAAAAACCACCAAAAAAGTGAAAATAGCATGTTCAATATGCATCCAGAATCCATTAGTTCTTTCTCTGGATGTAAATAGCATTTCTATCACGAATCTTTTGTAATTGTCTTGGATCATTGTATTGCTGAGATCTAAGTTATTCATAGTTGATAATCATGCTCTGTTACTGTACAATGGTCTCCTGGTTCCATTCATTTCACTTTGTATTTATTCATCTAAGTCTTTCTAGGTCCCCCATTTTTATTATCTCTTTGGGATACATACCTAGTAGTTATTTCTGTAGTCTTAAACAGCATACAAGATTAATGACAGGAGGTGGAGCCAAGATGGTGGAGAGAAGGTAGTGACTTCCCTAAGTTTTCCCCCAAGCCCCTCTGAACACCTTTAAATAATGCCATAAAACAATTCCTGGAGCAGCAGAATTCACAAAAGGATGGGGCAAAACAATTTTCCAGTCAAAAACAACTTGGAAGGTCAGCAGGAAATGTCTGTCACACCTGAGTGAGAGTGGGGCACAGTTCAGCACAGGCCACAGCAGCACAGTCCAGGCCCCAGAAAACCAGAGAAGTCCTTGGGAACCACTGATTCAGCAGCAGCAGTGGTTACTTTTGGAACTCTCAGCCTACAGGAGTTAAGGGGGTCAAACAACTGGTTAGAAGTAGATTATGAGGGTCTCTTTGCTGGCACTGGGGGCCAGAATCTGTTGCTTTGCCCATACTCTGATCCAGGTCACAGTCCTAGGTAGCAGTCCCAGGGAAAGGAGGAGCACTAGCACACCAGAACTTTCAGCCTCAGTGGAACAGAGACCTTCATCACAGTTCTAGGGCAGAAAAAAGTGCTTGTGATCACTCACAGACCAGAGCATAGGCCAGAAGAGTAATAAACACACCTCTCCTTAGATCATATCACCTTGGAAGAACTGAAAACTTACAAGTCCTTCAAAATGTCCCTGAAAACAGCTGTAGAAAAACTATGAAGCTTGGGACAGTGTACCCTTTACCCTGGAAGCAGAACCCCACTTTACCAAAGAGTTTTAAAAACCAAGAAGTGGGGAAAATGAGCAGACAACAGAAAAAAATCTGACCATAAAGTTACTATGGGGATAAGGAATATCAAAACACATAATTGGAAGAAGATAGCAAAGTCAAATCTCCTACAGTCAAAACCTCTAAAAAAATATTAATTGGTCTCGGGCCATAGAAAGACTCAAAAAGAACTCTGAAAAATCAAATAAGACAGGTAGAAGAAAAATTGTGGAGAGAAATGAGAATGATGCAAGAAAATCATGAAAAAAAGTCAACAGCTTATTAAAGGAGCCACAAAAAATACTGAAGAAAATAACACCTTAAAAAAAGACTAGGTCACATGGTAAAAGAGGTACAAAAAGCAAACGAGGAGAAGAATACCTTGAAAAGCAGAATTGGCCAAATAATAAGAGAGGCACAAAAATTCACTGAAGAAAAAAAAAACAAACTCCTTAAAAAGTAAATTGGCCAACTGGAAAAGGAGGTACAAAAGTTCACTGAAGAAAATAATGCCTTAAAAATTAGAATTGAGCAAATAGAAGATAGTGACTTTATGAGAAATCAGGAAACAATAAAATGAAAACAGAAGAATGAAAAAATAGAAGATAATGTGAAATATCTCATTGTCAAAACAACTGACCTGGAAAACAGATTCAGGAGAGATGATTTTAAAATTATTGGACTACCAGAAAACTATGATAAAAAAGAGCCTAGAGACATCATCTTTCAAGAAATTATCAGGGAAAATTCTTTTGATATTCCAGAACCAGAGGGTAAAATAAAAATTGAAAGAATCCACCAATGACCTCCTCAAAGAGATCCCAACATGAAAACTCCCAGGCACTATTCAGGCATTCTTGATGAAAAGACCAGAAGTGTATAGAAAATTTGACTTTCAAATACTCAATAGAAGCATAAAAAGGTAAATATAAAAGAGAAATCATAAGAGACTTAATAAGGTTAAACTGTTTGCATTCCTACATTGGAAAATGACACATAACTCCTAAGAACTTTCTCATTGTTGTTGCAAAAATTTCTAAGTAGCAAGGTTAGACGAAGAAAAAACAAAGTCTCCAAACCAAAGAAAATAGGTTTATTGATAGAGGGATCTTGTCTCACAATAAAGCCAGTCTCAGGTCTAGGACCCAAAGACCCTGAGCCTCAGGATCTAAGGGTATTTATACACAATAAGCTCCTCTCACAATGTTGACACAATCTAAGTGGTACATGTACCATGAGTACCTAACCACAATTGGAATTGAATTGATGGTTATCAGTACACCAGTTTACAATATAGCATGTATATCAGCTCTACCAATATCTATCTTACTCCATTATTATTTGCTTAAGCTACTAAAAAATACCTAAACATGTTTAATCACAGTTGGTAGTTTATAAAATGATTATTACCATAGTTAAATTACTTATATCTAAGGGGTAGGGAAAATCTCACTCACATTATTAGGGTAGTTAGAAGGAGTATATATAGAGAGAAGGCACAGGTGTGAGTTGAATGTGAAGGGATGATATTTCAAAAATAAAATTAAGGTGTGAGAAAGGAATGTGCTGGGAGAAAGAGAAAGGTAAAGGTAGAATGGAGCAAATTATTTCACATAAAAGAGGCAAGAAAATGCTTTTATAGTGGAAGGGAAGATGGAAGAACTGGGGTATGTGTGTGTGTGTGAATGAACTTTACTCTCATGAGAATTGGCTCAAAGAGTGAATAACATGTAGTCAATTGGGCATAGAATTCTATTTTATCCTACCAGAAAGTAGGAGGGGAAGGGTATAAGAGAAGAGGGGGATGGATGGGTTGATAGAAGAAAGGGCAGACTGGGGGAGAGGGTAGTCAGAAGCAAAACACTTTTGAGGAGGGACAGGGTGAAAGAGGGAGAGAAGAGAATAAATAGAGGGGAGAATAGGATGGAGGGAAATATAGTTTGCAATAGTAATCATGAAAAAAATTTGAAGCAAGTTTCTCTGAAAAAGGCCTCATTTCACAAATTTATAACAGTAAAGAGCCATTCTGCAATTGATAAATATGATCAAAAGATATGAACAGTTTCAGATGAAATAATCAAAGCTATCTAGTAAGTGTCAAGTGCGTGAGGCCGAATTTGAACTTAGGTCCTCCTGACTCCAGGGCTGGTGCTCTATCCATTGCACCACCTAGCTGCCCCTGAAAAAATGTTCTAACTCATTATTGATTAGAGTAATGCAAAGTAAAATAATTCTGAGGTACTACCTCACAGATATTAGATTGGCTAATAGAACAGCAGAAGAAAATAACAAATATTGGAGGAGATGTGGGAAAAATGAGAAATTAATGTACTGTTGGTGGAGTTGTCAACTCATTCAACCCTTTTGCAGAACAATTTGGAACTATGCCCAAAGGGCAATAAAACCACACATACCCTTTGACCAGTACCACTATTAGGTCTGTATCCCAAAAGAGACAAAAACAAAAATAAAAGAAATCAAGGTTAATAACTATGGAGAAAAACAGACTATATGTTCTCATGGTCTCGTGGTCTCACTGGTTGCTTCTTCATTCAGTTTGTCGAGCTCCTAGTATATAAAAATAATTATTATCAGTTTGTTTGATGCTTCCAAGAAGGACCATTTCAAAAACTGTCTTTTTTTCCGTCCTATAATTATTATAAACACTATCGCCTATCTCAGTAATCAATGATCTGCACATAAAGAGACAACAGCACAAACTTCATTATAACTACTAACTTCACGCCCCCCATCTCCCCAAACCTTTCAGCAAGGTTTCTAACAACCAGACAAATGGACTGATTTCAGTCTCACCTTCTTTACGTACTTCTGCTTATTTTTGATTCACTATATCCATACCTTGCCCTGCCTGACTTTTTGGCCATTTTGCCAATGCTTTTTAAATATAATTCACCAACTGAATGATTGGTACAGATTCTGGAGAATCAAACATTTGCTGTAGAAATTTCAAAGGCCAGTAAATCAGTGATTGGTCAAATCTAGTGATCTATTTTTCTCTGTCTGAAATATCTCCTCTGGGCCTTATAATAGGGTGTTGTTGTTGTTATTGTTATTTCCAAGTCAGAAGAATCAATGTTTAACACCCTCATGGGCATGGTGTTGATTTTTATAATCAAATAAGAAGAGGAGGATTTATTCTGAAAATGAAGGAAGTGGAATAAGACAACTGTCATTTTGACTAAAAACAGTAGCAACCTGTTTGATAATGTGTGACATCTGACTCCTTTCCCCCTTTTTCTTTTTTTTTGTCGGGGCAATGAGGGTTAAGTGACTTGCCTAGGGTCACACACCTAGTAAGTGTCAGGTGTCTGAGGTCACATTTGAACTCAGGTCCTCCTGAATCCAGGGCTGATGCTTTATCCACTGTGCCACCTAGCTGCCCCTACTTCCCCTCTTTTTCTATAAAAAAAAACGGACAATGATGTACCATGGAAAGAAAACTACTCAGACTGATTTATAATTTTTCTATGTCTGCAAATTTATTTACTTGAATTCCAAGAATGCCATTGAAGGAAAAAATGACTTTTTTTATTGAACCTTGAAATTTAGAATTTGGATGAAAGGAAAATGACTGACCTGTGGTTGTTCTTGTTTCTGGTCAGAGTTGGAGTTTGAATTACAACTTCTCTTATGGCATATTAGCCCTGTAAAAAAATAAAAGCCAAAATCAAGAGGATTCTTTGAACATACAAAAATTATGGATTGAAGGGACTTGCTTAAGAAAGAAAGGGCGTATGAAAGAAAATTAATAAGTAGTTACCAAGAAGGAAAAAGAAAAAGACTTTTCAATATGTACTGTTTGAGAGTTTCAGAAATATGTAATAAATATGAAGAATTACTGCAAGAATCTTTGAAGTACAGCTGAAATATGTCTGGTAATTAGAGCCCATGTCTGGCAAAACTTTGTGCTACAGTTGCCTTATTTATTTTTACTTTAAAAATTTTTATTGACCAATTAGCAGACATTTCTTTTCTTTCCATTCCACTTTCCCCCTACAGTTTCCTTTGACCAACACTGATAACAACTGGAATGAAACAAAAGAACAGGGATATGATGAGCATTGGAAGGTTCAGTGTGCATGCTGCTACATCTCTGGTATACTTGTTAGAGATAGATCACTAGGCTAAATGGTTTGTTTTTTTCTTTCTTTCTTTTTTTTTTACATTCAAGAACACACACACAGAGTGATGAAAGAGAAGTAAGATTAGAGACCATTATATCTTTTTTTTTTTTTTTTTTGCAGGGCAATGAGGGTTAAGTGATTTGCCCAGGGTCACACAGCTAGTAAGTGACAAGTGTCTGAGGCCGGATTTGAACTCAGGTCCTCCTGAACCCAGGGCTGGTGCTTTATCCACTGTGCCACCTAGCTGCCCTTGACCATTATATCTTACTGAAAGCTAGGGCATTTTAACATTGCATCCAGGAACGTTAACTCTTCTGGAGGCTTTGAACCCTTATATCTCTAGGCCAACAATATTTATGAGAAAAATACATCTTCCAGAGTTCATTGCTGTGCAATATATTATTTCTTATAAAGAAACAAAACTGTGACTCTTGAGAGGCATGTGACTTTTTCACATGCATTGATGCTTAGAGGTCTTTATGATCTTATGGTTATGTGTGAAAAATCCTGCATATGCTAGTGAGTTTTGTTTGGAGAAATAGAACTGAAGAATGTGATATCACTGACTCCTAGAAAGGAGACAATATATGAGAGATAAGAGAGGTCAGCAGTAACAAATTCCATAAAGTCCAGGACAATTAAAATGGAAAAAAGAACATTGTATTTGATGAATAAGTGGTCATTAGTGACTTTTGAGAAAGCATCAGGAGGGTATAGAAGTCAATGGCACCATCATTCACTTAGTTTTCCATATTGGAAATAATGTTATCATAAACACTCTTCCCGTCTCATTTTCCTGTCATGTACCAAGACCCCTTCTGCCTCTGCAATATCTCCCTCCCCAGTCCTTCCTTCCTTCTTTCCTTTTTCTCTGTTTCCTTTAATCCACTGGAGAAGGAAATGGAAAATCCCTCCAGTATTTTTTCCAAGGAACCCCCATAGACACATAGTCCACAAAAGACATGGTTGAACAACAACCCCTTTTTGCAATATCTCTTTTATTGCTGTGTTCTTCTCTTTCACCATCATTACCAAACTAGTCCAGGCCCCCATAAACCACCAAATGACTACTACTATAGCTTCCTAATGTGTCTTCTCACTTCCACTTTCCTCCTCCCTTTAAACCTTTTTATCTTGCAAGATCACATCAGTCTGTATCCTCTGACCCTGGGCCCCTTCCTCTCCCGGTTTGCAATGTGGTGACTTTTCCTCCCAGAACCTCCATTTAAGGAGAGCCCTCGGATCAGCCATCTCCATTTCCAACCTGGCTATGTTCCCTAGCTTCTTAAACTATGGGGTCACATAACTGAATGTGGGGGGGGGGAATCACAAAAATTTGGCAACAATAAAAGGTTATGTATATGTATTTTATATACCTATATACCCAGGGTCGCATAAATATTTCTCAGGCGAAAAGGAGTCATGAATGAAAAAAGTTTAAGAAGCCCTGCTATACTCCATTGGACCTCTCCATTATGACATCATAGTGGGTACCTTTTTTCCTTGACTCTCACTTGCTTTTCTATTTCCTTTTTTTTTAAGGGCAATGAGGATTAAGTGACTTTCCCAGGGTTACACAGCTAGTAAGTGTCAAGTGTCTGAGGCCAGATTTGAACTTAGGTCCTCCTGAATCCAGGGCTATTGCTTTATCCACTGCACTACCTACCTGTCTCCTCTATTTTCTTTAATATGTGTTTTCTCCTCTTAGATTGTAGATCCCTTGAGGGCAAGGACTATCTTTTACCTTTCTTTGTATCCCCAGCATTAAGCATGTTGCTAAGCTGGTAGCAAGTGCTTAATTGATGTTTATTGAATGACTAAAATGTCCTTTATACCACTGCCAGACTAATTTTCATTATGTACAGATTTCAACATTTACCCTTCCAATTAAAACCTTCCATAATTCCCCTTGCCTTCTGCATAAAGTTCAGTTTCTTTATCTGGCATTCAAGGCTACCCACAATCTGGCACCATCTTGCCTTTCTCAACCGATTTCTGTCCTCATAGTTTATACTTTAGTCAAACTGGACCCCATTTCCTTCAATATACCTTTCATCTTCTGCCTCCATGCCTTTTATCATACTATTTCCTCTGCTTACTGTGGCCTCCCTTCTCCCTGTTTACCCACTAAATTTTTACAACTCAAATTCTACCTCTGATAGTAAACCTTCCTTGAGCAGTTCCTCAACCCATATTAGTAATTGTTTTCTCCCTCAAACCTCACAAAGCACAGAGGGGTAAAACAGAAAGAAAACCAGATATAAAATCATAGGGCCTGGGTTCAAATTCTGGCTTTCCTACTTTCTTCACATGTTAATAACTCAGGCAAATCACTTCACTCCTTTCCTCATATGTTAAATCTAGGGGTAAGCTGGATGCTAGGGGATCTTTATGAGCTCTAAAATACTAAGATCTATTCACTTCAAATGAACCTAGCTTGCCTTAACGTATATTAAAGTTCTTTATTTCTATCTTGGAGAGGCTACAGATTGTAAGCTCCATGAGGTTAGGGACATTGTCTTGTTTAAATTTTGTATCTCCTCTATGGTCTAGCACAGTAGGCTCTTAATAAACGTTGGTTCAGTTGTACACAGTAAAAGTAACATTGTGTGATGATCAATTATGACAGAGAGCTCTTCTCAGCAATACAAGGATCCAAGACGATTACAAAAGACTCAATGGAAAATGCTATCCACTTCCAGAGAAAGAACTATGGAAGTTGAATGAAGATCAAAGCATACTATTTTCACTTTTTTGTTTCTTTTTTTCATGTTTTTTCCCTTTTGCTAATGTGGAAATATGTTTAACATGATTGTACTGTATAACCTATATCATATTGCTTGCCATGTTTGGGAGCGTAAGGAAAGGGAGGGAGAAAAATATGGAACTCAAAATATTATAAAAAACAAATATTAAAAACTATCTTTACATGTAACTGGAAAAAAATAAAATACTATTTACAAAAGAAAAAAATAAATGTTAGTTCAAGTGAAACACCTCCCTACAGCTATGAGTGGCAGCTGCAGTGGAATGTCTGTTGGAGAATTCTGGGATATCTCTATGAGCTACCATTTGGAATGTAAAAGGCCCAATATCTCCTCTGACACTACACAAGAAACTCATTGTGTTGGAAAGAGCTCTAGAGGAGTAAGGAGATCACTACAGGCAAATACTTAACTTCTCCACCCTCAGTTTCCTCATTTGTAAACTCAGAGACTTGGACTATATCAGGATTTCTTAATGTGTTGGGGATTTTTATGGACTCTTTCTCAGAATGTTTTTGAATGCATCAAATAAAGAAGAAAAACAATTATATTCAAATACAGTTATCTATCTATCTATCGATCTATCTATCTATCTATCTATCTATCTATCTATCTATCTATCTATCTATCTATCTATATTTAAATCACTGACCCCAGATTAAGAATCCCTGTACTAGGTGGTCTCTAAGGTGTCTTCGAGCTCTGTTTCTACTATTACTTATTTCAATGCTTCTGAGATCTGTGAATTAGTAAGTGTGGGTCCTTCCATGAAGCTGATTACAAAGCCTTTATTATTGTGGCCCAAATATACTTTTTTTTTTTTGCAGGGCAATGAGGGTTAAGTGACTTGCCCAGGGTCACACAGCTAGTAAGTGTCATGTGTCTGAGGCTGGATTTGAACTCAGGTCATCCTGAATCCAGGGCCGGTGCTTTATCCATTGCGCCACCTAGCTGCCCCCAAAATATACACAATTTTAAAGACAATTTGTTAATAAATATCTCCAAATTTGGCCATGTTGGTCCTCAAACAAAAAACATACTGTTTGGCAGTGTTTCTATCTTCATTGTCTTTCAAAACTGGTTGAAGCCTCCAGAGCCTTAATACCTCTGACAGAACCTTCAAGAATACGGTATCACACCCATATGATAAAGATTGTACTGGACTCTATAGCTGAAATGCTTTTTAGTTATTTGGACACTAAATCATTTAGAGAGCTGGCATGGAGTAGTGTATTAGGTCAGGAAGACCTGGGTTCAAATATCATCTCTGACACAGTAGCTACCTAACTGTGTGCAAGATATCTAATATCACAGAGTCTTAGACAGCAATCTTAGGATAAAAGTATTGCTCTTTGATTCATGAGAAATTGTCCTGGACAAGTCTTTTGTGTATTTGTCACATGAACTATGTTTTTACATGGATGCTGTCAGAGACCCCCAAATTTACATAAAATGTAACTTTGTACAAAAAAGCTCTAGCTAAAAACCAAATATAAAAATAAATGGGGGCAGCTAGGTGGCGCAGTGGATAGAGCACCAGCCCTGGAGTCAGGAGTACCTGAGTTAAAATCTGGCCTCAGACACTTAACACTTACTAGCTGTGTGACCCTGGGCAAGTCACTTAACCCCAATTGCCTCACTAAAAAAAAATAAATGTATATATATGCATATATATATATGTATATGTATATATATAATATACCCATATATACATACCAATACCAAATATACATACCAAAAATAATTAGAATGATTATCACCGATGGAATAACAATATATACCCAGGTAATAGACTTTCCTTGATGTGGCTCTAAATGTAAAGAAAGACAGATTGTTAAAAAGTTGCACAATCAAAAAAGAATACCAAAAATATTAAGTGCTACAGTTCAAACCTTAAAAGTATTAAAACAGTTCTTAAAAGAAAACAGACTGGTATTCAGTTTGGTTTAACCCTGAAAACTAAATCTACCATGAATTTACATGGATAAAATTGAAAAGAAACAATGACAAATCTTGCCAAAACTATCATCTGAATCCTGGATATACTTTTGAAGAAGAGACAGCAAAGTGAACATTAATACAAGTATATGAAGAATGAAGAGAAGCATGGGAAGATTCATCTGAACTGATCCAGAGTGAAGCAAGCAGTAGCAGAAGAACTATACATTATGACTGCAACGATGCTCTCCACATCAACTGCCGACACTGCTTCTGAATTTCTGTGGAGTTGAAGGTCTATTTACTTTAAAGTTTTAACAAAATTAATGCCTTCAAAAATATTTTTCCTACTCAGGTGACCAAACTATATTTCTTTGGCCATTGACTTTGATGAGTCATACTTAGAAAAAAAATAATCTGAAACATTTTGACTATTAATTTGGGACAGTAGTCCAGGCACTGAATTTGGAATCATAGCATTCAATTTTGAATTCCGGGAATTGTACTTATTATCTGAATGTCCCTGGACAAGTCACTTAATCTATATTTGGGCGTCAGTTTCCTCATCTGTAAAATGAAGGGGTCAGACTAGAGGGCCTCTAAAGTGTCTTCTAGCTTTTGTCATGTTCTTATGAACAACAAGTGAGTGCTTTGAAATGATAATGACCAAGTTTGGCTTGGGGAAAAAAAAGAAAACTAATCTCATCCCTTTCTTTCCAGAGGTAGGGGACAATGGATTGGAATATTACATATACTATCAGTTATTATAAATATGTTGATTGATTTTGTTAAGTTGCTTTTTTTTGTCATTTCATTTTTTATTCTTTGTTACAGGGCTATCAATAGCTCATTGGTTGGGGAAAGGGAGGGATCTTTTTGGAAACCTAAATTACATTAAAAAATACATCAATATAAAAAATTTAAATAGGGAAAAAGACCCTATGTGAAATGTATCATAACTTTTACTGATCTTTGAGAACACTTTCAGCTGAGAAATTATCTATAAGATTATATGCTTATTAAGATTACCTGACATAAATGACTAGGCTGTGGGTTGGGGTGGTCTCTTTAAAGAAATTTTGTTACACAGAATTTCTTTCTTTCCAGTGTTTTATCAAAGTATATGTTACCTATTTTGAAAACCTGCCTTTTGTGTACTTTTAAAAGAATAGGAGGGCAGCTAAGTGGTACAGTGGATAGAGCACTGGCCCTGGATTCAGGAAGACCTGAGTTCAAATCCAGCCTCAGCCACTTGACACTTGCTAGCTGTGTGACCCTGGGCAAGTCACTTAACCCTCATTGCCCCACAAAAAAATAAAAGAATAGGATGGGGACAGCAGTAGCCCATCTCATCTCCCCAGCCCCAAAGTTCTATATAATGACATGTATAGAGAGAGGCCTACCTCATTTTATTGTGCTTTTAAAAAATTGTGCTTTGCAGATATTGCATTTTTTACAAGTTGGAAGTTCGTGGTAACCCTGCATTAAACAAGTCTATTGGTGCCACTTTTCCTATAGCATATACTCACAGCATGTACCTGTGTCATATTTTTATAATTCTCACAATATTTCAAACTTTTAAATTATTATTATATCTGTTATGGTGAACTGTGATCAGTAATCTTTGATGTTACTTTTTTTTTTTTTTTGCAGGGCAATGAGGGTTAAGTGACCTGTCCAGGGTCACATAGCTAGTTAAGTGTCAAGTGTTTGAGGCCGGATTTGAACTCAGGTCCTCCTGAATTCAGGGCCGGTGCTTTATCCACTGCGCCTCCTAGCTGCCCCTGATGTTACTTTTATAAATGTTCTGAGGAACCACAAACTATGCCCATATACGATGGTGAACTAATCAATAAATGTTAAATGTGTGCTGACTGCTCCAACAACTGACCATTCCCCTATCTCTCTCCCTGTCCTTGGCCTTCCTTCTCCTTGAGACTCAATAATATTGAAGAATATTAACTACACTTAGTTGATAAAGCAGTGGCAGTGTTTGAGATGACTGACTCCAATTTTGAAAGTTCTACTATGTGTAAAAATGCTATCAAACAGCACCACGTGCTACAGATAAATCTTCCGTCAAAGGAAGAGTCAATCAACGCAACAAACTTCATTGTTTTCTTATTTTAAGAAATTGCCATAGCCACCCTGACCTTCATCGACCACCATCCTGTTCAGTAAGCATTGAGGCAAGACCCTGCACCAGCAAAAAGATTATGACTCACGGAAGGATTTGATAATGGTTAGCATTTTTAATGGTTAGCATTTTGTTTTTGTTTTTGTTTTGTGGGGTGATGAGGGTTAAGTGACTTGCCCAGGGTCACACAGCTAGTAAGTGTCAAGTGTCTGAGGCCGCATTTGAACTCAGGTCCTGCTGAATCCAGGGCTGGTTCTTTATCCACTGTGCCACCTAGCTGCCCCAATGATTAGCATTTTTAAGCAATACTTTAAAGTCATTTTAATTAAGGTATATGCATTTTTATGTAATAGAATATGGTATCATGTAAATATAATTTGATATGCACTGGGAAACAAAAAAAAATAATGAGACTTGCTTTATTGCAGTGGTCTGGAACTGAATCTGTAATGTATCTGAGGTCTGCCTTTAATGAAAATTTGTCCAGTTTCTTTTAAAAAGAAGGGCAATCAATACTTCACATGCCTAGTGCAAGAACAAATGTTTGATGGAAACAAGGATTCTTGGATCACATTAAGATTAATTTCATTGCCAAAATGAGCTCTTGATTTTCTTACTTGATGACTCATATATTTCTAGTTCTATTAATATACTTTATATATTGATAGTTCCATTCTATGTTACTTACCAACTGTCAAAAGTTGAAGAGTGAGCTGAGTATAATCTACAGATGAAATGTTGCAGAGGTATTTTCCACTATCTGATGGAGTAGGAGACTCTAAAGTCAAAGAGAAGTCATCCCTTCTGTGCATTGTATCCTTGGTCCATGTAAATCGATTATCAGAGACCCTACTACTTAAAGAGGATGCCAAGATCTTGCAGGTCATATTTTCTACTCTAGACCAACTAACAGTTATATTTTTCTTTGCCAAAACATCCTCATTTTTAAGTTTACATGGGAATATGACTTTTTCATCTTGTGCTGTTACAAAAGTACCTAAAAGAGAGATATTGATATAGTGCATGGTTAAATTGATCACTCCCCCTAAGATATTCCCATATTTCAAAAATTTAATTAAAAAATTTAGAAGCAGCCTGGCATAATCTATAGAATGAGCAAAACTCATTTTTTGGTCTTGGAGTCAGGAGAACCTGTTTCAAGTCTTGCCTTTGACCCATACTAGTTGTGGGATGATAACCAAGTCAGTTAACCACTGAGTTTCCCAAGCAACTCTTTTAAGACTCCATATTGTATAATAGTTACTACATTTGTGGAAGGAATTGTTCCATCAGGTGCTCCCTAAACTGATAAAATCACTGGTGTGATGAAAAGGGAAGAACAAAAAAGAAATTATTTTCTTGTATTCAGTAATTATGCAACCATAAAGCATCATTATTCTAGTCATTAAAACATGAATACATTATAAAGAGAATAAAGTGCTGTGAGCTTAAATTTGTATAGAAATTATAACATTTGCTGATAAACCCCCTGATGTCATGACATTTTCCAAAAACCTTGCTTTCTGTGATGCCTCTGTGAATGAGAGAAGATGGAGACTGGACCTATGATTCCATTAGGAAATTCCAGGTAATTTCTCTAGCAACGAAGGACACCTTCTCTGCCACTTAGAGCCTTAGAGAGTTACTTAGAGCATTGAGAAGTTAAATGACTTGCCTAGGGCCACCTGATCAGTATGTGTCTAGTAGTTTTCTATCAACTACACCATGGCTGCCTCTGTGTGAGGGAATGATAAAAATAACAAGAATTGTCAATTATTATTGAAGATGCTGCTTTGAAATGACATAAGTGTATAGAGAGTACTCTGAGTCAAGAACCTCTTAGAAATTGTGAAATTTCATTTGGGTAGAGCACGCTAAGGGAGAAAGGCTAATTGTCTCAGGTTGTTCTCCCCCTGATCCCAGTAAAAGGAGCTAAGACAACAACTTCTAAAGGTTCAAACCCTTTCCACTTTTCCATTGCCTTCTGTCTGTGGAAACCTGGCTAGTGAAATAACGTAATTTTTTTGGTCCTTTTAATATTTTCATCAGGGGATGATTGGAATTACCTTTCAGGTCAATGTTTTCTCTGTGAATTACTTTGGTATTACAATTATTGAGGTGAGGGGGTTAAAGATAAAAAGCTCAGACCCCCACTGTCTCTATGAACTATTTAGGAAAATTTTGAGAATACTGCTTGTGTTTGGATGGAAATGAGGATGAGATCTGAGAATAAAGAGTTGAGAAGTGGGGGATGGTGAGGTGGGGGTGGAATGTGAGCAAATTTGTTTGTAGATTTAAATGAAGAGACTAAAAAGTAAAATGTGATGACTGAACTACTGTCAGCGATATTTGAAAGACTGAGGGGAAAAAATGAGGGATACCACAAGATTAGGAAAGGAAAGATGTCCCAATTTTCAAAAATGGGAAAAGAACAGTCTGTAAAATTATAGACCAATGAGCTTGACTTTGATTCCTAGGAAAATTCTAGAACAAATTATTAAAGATAGTTTGTGAAGATCTAAAAAAAGGAAAGCAGTGATTACAAAGAGTCAACCATGCTTCATCAAGAATAAGTTATGGGGGGGGCAGCTAGGTGGCACAGTGGATAGAGCACTGGCCCTGGATTCAGGAGTACCTGAGTTCAAATCCAGTGTCAGACACTTGACACTTACTAGCTGTGTGACCCTGGGCCAGTCACTTAACCCCAATTGCCTCACCAAAAAAAAAAAAAAAAGAATAAATTATGGGGGCATCTAGGTGGTGCTGTGGTTAGAGCACTGGCCCTGGAGTCAGGAGGACCTAAGTTTAAATCTGACCTCAGACACTTAACACTTACTAGGTGTGTGACCCTGGGTAAGTCACTTCACACCAATTGTTACACACACACACACACACACACACACACACACACACAAAATAATAAGTTCTGTCAGGATAACCTCATTTCTTTTTTTTGACAGGGTTTCTAGACTGCTAGATGAGGGGAATTCTGTTAAATATAGTTTACCTAGATTTTAACAAAGCTTTTGTACTCATACTGTTCTTGTGGAGAAAAAGAAGAATTGTGGACTAGATGGTAAATCACTTAGATATATTTAAAACTGGTTGCTTGGTTGGACTCAAAGATTAATAGTTAATGGTTCATTAGTAGTTTGGCAATTGGTCTCCAGTGGAGTACCCCCAGGATCTATTCTTAGCCCTGTGCTATGTGTTAGTTTTACCAATAACTTGGAAACTGCTTAGATGGCATACTCATCACTTTTGTAGATGACACAGTTGTCAGTCAGTACGCATTTATTAAACACATACTATGTGTTAGGCATTGTGCTAAGTGATGGAGATACAAAGAAAGGCAAAAGAGACAATGCTTAGAGGAATAGCTAACACCCTGGAATGCAAAGTGAGTATTCAAAAAAAGCTTAATAAAATAGATCATTGGTCTGAACCTAATGAAAAATTCAAGAAAGATAACTGCAAAGTCTTATACTTGAATATAAAAAAATAAACTTCATGAGTAAAAGATGGGGGAGGCATAGTTATACAGCTGATGGCCTGAGAAAGATCACAGGGTGTTGGTTTACTGATTACAATCTTAGTATACATCAGCAGTATGATTTGACAGCTAAAAAAGCAAATACTTTTCTTAAAAATCTTGGGTTGCATGGAGAGGCATAACTTCCAAGAATAAGGAGGTGATGCTCCCAGTGTATTCTGCATTCATCAAATCTGTGTGTCATTGTTTAAGAAAGACATTGATAGGCTAAAAAGTATCCAGATGTGGGCAACCTGGATGCTGAAGAACCTGGAGATCATGTCATATGGGGATACATTGAAGGCACTGGGATATTTAGCCTGGAGATGAAAAGACTTGGGGGAGGGGGGTGTGTGGAGAAACATGATAACTGTCTTGGAGAATTGGAAGGATTGTTGTATGAAAGATATATTAGTCTTATTCTGTCTGCCCCAAAGAACAAAGCCAGTAACAAAGGGGAGAAAGAGCAAGGAAGCAAATTGAGACTGTATGTCAGGAAAAACAAAAACAAACTTCCTAACAGATTTGTTGCTGTTGTTTATCTGGTCAGTCATAGCTTACTCTCTGTGACCCCATTTGGGGTTTTCTTGGCAAAGATACTTGAGTGATTTGCCATTTCCTTCTCCAGATCATTTAATATATGAAGAAACTGAGGCAAGCAGGGTTAATTGACTTGCCCAGGGTCACATAGCTAGGAAGTGTCCAAGTCAAAATTTGAATTCAAGTCCTCCTAACTCTAGGGCCAGCACTCTGTCCACTGTGCCACCTAGCTGCCTATTCCTAATAAACAGAGATGTCCAAAAATAGAATAGTCTTTCTCAAGTAGTGGTGGATTCCGCATCGTTGGAGGTCTTCAAGAAGAGGCTAGATGAGCACAGGTCAGTTTTTTTTTTTAAAGGATTCCTTGGATTTGATGGCCACTGAAGTCTTTTCTAACTCTGAAGTTCTATATTTCTGTGAAAGTATAACTAGGGTCAAATAGAAATTGGATTTGGTCTGACTTAAAATTATATATTGAGAGAGGAAAGAGCCAGAACAAAAATTAATGAATGGGTAAGAGTGGGTTCAGTAATATCAACCATATCCAATTCTCCATGACCCCATTTGGGGTTCTCTTGACAAAGATACTGGAATAGTTTGACATTTTCTTCTCTAGTTCATTTTACAGATGAGGAAACTGAGGCAAATAGGGTTATATGACTTACCCAGGGTCATATAGCTAGTAATAATCTAAAGCTGGATTTGAACTCATGAAGATGAGTCTTCCTGATTCCAAGCCTACTGCACCATGGGCATGTGCCCATAGATAGATAGATAGATAGATTGCTCTTATAAATTGTGTTAATCGAAGCATAATAATTCTTCTTTAAAAATTATTTTAAAAAGGAGAACTGGAAGAGGAGGAAGTTGATAAGTGGCAGGGGAAGAAGTTCATGTTTAATTGCTTTCTGGATCTTTTCAAAGCAGATTTCACAGGCTGGCTGATCACATTGGTTTTAAAATGGACATTATAGAGGGGTTCATGTTTCAGGTAGGGAATGCACTTCTGAGCTTCCTTCCAATTCTGGAAATCCATGAAAAAGCTCCAAGGAGCCTGAAGACTTAGCAAATATTATAAAAGATAATAATAAAGTAATTAGTAGCAATAACATAAATGAGGCACTTGTTGTTGTCTGTCCATTCTCAAAGAAGACCACAACAGATGTCATGACTTGCAATGAATTGGATTTAAATGAGGAAGGGCTGTGCAAAGTCACCAGCCTCACTTTATTCTTGGGAGCCATCTGGGTCTGATGGCAAGATACATTATCAGGACAACTGGAGATGGACCCCGATATTTAAGGCAATTGGGGTTAAGTGACTTGTCCAGGGTCACACAGCTAGTAAGTATCTGAGGTCATATTTGAATTCAGGTCCTCCCAACTTCAAGGTCAGTGCTCTTTCCATTGTGCCACCTAGATGCTCAAGTGAGGCACATATCTATCTAAGTGGATAGAGTTGGCCATGAATTAAGGAATACCTGGGTTCACTTACAGCCTCTGAAATATTGGCTATATGACCCTGAAAGAGTCGCATAACCTTTCAGTGACTCACTCTAAAACCATAAAGTGTATAATAAGTAGGTTGCCAATTTAATTGATAAAGGGTTTTTCCTCTCCAGGAGTTCCCTCAAGCAATGGAATCCCAGTCAACATGTCTTTATTAAGTGCTTATTATGAGCCTAATCACTCTGCTAAGTGCTTCATTTGCCCTCAAGGAACTGGCATTCTAATAAAGAAGACACTGTTCAAAAATGTTACATACAAAATATTTACAGTGTAAATGGAAGGTAATATTGGAGGGAAGGTACTAACTGGGGGGGCAGTGGAAATTGGGGTGGTGAAACACCCTCCTGAAGAATGGAGATTTTAGTTGAGTCCTGAAGGAGGCCAGGGAAGCCTCAGGAGCAGAGACCTGAGGAGGGGGAATATTCCAGGCATAGGGAAGATGTAATGAAAAGGTACAGAATTAGCAGATGGTTATTAAGTGCATGAGAAAGAGCAAGAAGTCCAGGATCACTGTATCACAGAGTATTACAGAGAAAGGAGTAAAGTATAAGAATAAAAAGGGCCACATTAAGCAGGGTTTTAAAAGCCAGAGAGAATTTTTTTTTTGTGAGGCAATTGGGGTTAAGTGACTTGCCCAGGGTCACACAGCTAGTAAGTATCAAGTGTCTGAGGCCGGATTTGAACTCAGGTCCTCCTGACTCCAGGGCTGGTGCTCTATCCACTGCACCACCTAGCTGCCCCCAGAGAGGAATTTTTAAGAGATCCCTGGGACAATAGGAAGTCCATGGAGTCTACTGAGCAGGGGATGGTGTGACATGGTCAGACCTGCCCTTAGGAATGTTGCTTCAGAGGTTGAAATGAAGATAAAAGAAGGAGAGATGTAAGGCAAGGAGACCAACCAGAAGGCTGTATCAATAGTCCAAGTATGAAGTGAGGAGAGCTTGCATCAGCATGGTGGCCATGTGAGGGAGGGAAGAGGACATCTATGTATGAGAGATGTTTGAAGGTCCAAGAGCTGGCAACAGATTGGCTATGTGGGTCAAGTATAAGGAAAGAGTCCAGGATGACATTATAGATGAGGCTGAGGCTCTGAGCCTGGGTCACTAAGAGGAGGATGTAATAACAGGAAAGCTGGAAAATGGGAAGAGTTTAAGTAGAAAAGATCATGGTTCATACATACATATATGGAGATACAGACAATTCTTGATTCCAGAGGGCTGGCAGCAGGAACCTAGCTCTGCTCTGGCAAGCTGCCACAGGGGTAAAAGCACTGGGCTGGGGTCCTCCACGCCAGGCAGGGGGGGGGGGACAGGGAGGGGGAAGTCTGCAGGATGGTCCACTTACATTGTGGGAAGTGGATATTTATATATATATGCATATATATATATATGTATATATACATATATACACACATATACACATGAACATACAGTATATGTGTATATATAAAGAGGCATAGCTATAAATATGTAGATATATACATATTTATATGTATATATCTGTCTTGATATACATGTACACACATATATCTTTGCATGGATCTCTACATTATTTTTCTTGGTTCACATCAGCTCCCATATGTTCATTAATTATCTCTATGCAAATTATTCCTAGATGTATATATTGAGCTTTAGTTTCTACCCTGAGCTCCAATTTTGAATCACCAATCGCCTCTTAGACATTTGGAATTGGATGTCCTCTTATTGGCATCTCAAACTCAACATATTCAAAACAAAAATCATTCTTTTCTACCCAAGCCCTCCCCTATATCTCTGTATGTGAATGTGTATATGTGTATATACACACATACATATACAACCATATGTATTTATATATCCACACATGAATGTACACATACATGCATGCATGTACATATACATACATCTTTGTCTGGACCTCTATATTATATTGCTATATTCCCACATATTCATTTCTTATCTCCATGTAGATCTAGGAATAATCTCCTATACAGAACAGCCCACATTTATACAACCTTTTAAGATCTATGAAGAAACCCTTTTGGGCTAACTCTCTGTGAGTAGGAACAGTAGGAAGCTTACCTTCTGTTTTCCATTCCCCAATCCATCTTTGATTCAGTAATGAATTTTCAATCATGCATTGGTAAGAGGAATTTGAGCCTGTGATATTGAGTTGACTTTTAACAGAGAAGGGAGGGTGAGGTGAAATTTCTTCTATGGGGCTTTCTGGGTTTGTTGTGTTATTTTCTGTCCATTTTATATTTGGATGGGGATAAGCCCCAAACAAATAGCATGTTAAATAGTCTTCTCCGTTCTGCTCTTGGTATTCTATTACAGGTGTGATGAAAGCTGGGGAAAGAATGAAGAATGTGTGAATTTGTAGCCACATACTCTTAGTGGACTGCAGAGCTAGTATAGATCTTGAAATCACATGATATAAAAGCTTAGTAATAAGAGCAAACCCAAGCATCTCTTAAAAAGAAAAGCACTCGACAAAAAAATCTTCAAGCAACTAATCCCTTTGCTGGATAATAAATGAGACAATACTATTTATGAACTGCATTTTCTAGACAGCCTGAACTACCTGGAATATAGCTGAGAACACAAAAGTAAGCAAAGGGCACCTGAGTAGTCAAAACAGATGTCTCAAAAGCACACACTAAAGATCAGGTGCTTTTTCCAGACATAATCCCTCTCTCAGGGTCTGTTTATTCTCATCTCACACACAATTTCAACAGGCTTGGTTATTTAGCCTCTAGCTCACAGAATATCAGAAAGCCTGAGTTACAAGACTGTTAGAGGCAGGCATGCTGATAGTAGCAAGAAGCAAACTCTAAAAGCCTGTGAGTGAATAAAACTTAAAAACTTTCAAATTGACCCAAGAAAAAGCATAGTAGGTTAGAACTGCTTAGTGTGGGGGTACATGGTCTCTACAGTTTTCAAAAGACTGAGGACTTCAGTGTATCATATTACAAGGTTTTAAAGATTCTATTTTTAAAAAATTCTGAATTTAACAAATACAAAAAAGGAGTATTTTTATACACAGAGTAGAACATAAAAGAGAGAGTTATACAAAATTATGAATGTCTATTCCACGTAGCTAGTGGTTTGATTGTTTTTGAGTATATATCTTTGCCTAAAAAAACCCCCTATGAGGTCATGAAGAGTCAGATACGACTGAACAGTCATGTCATTCTTTGTGACCCTATTTGGGGTTTTCTTGGCAAAGATAATGGAGTAGTTTGCCATTTCTTTCTCCAGCTCATTTTACAGATGAGGAAATTTAGGCAAACAGGGGAAAGTGACTTGCCCAGGGTGACCTAGCTAATAAGTCTCTGAGGAGAGATCTGAAGTGAGGAAGTCCAGTCTTTCTGACCCTGGGCTCGGCACTCTTTTCACTCTATCTTATTGCATAGAGAGCTGTGAAGGCCTTTGGTGTCTCTGGTCACATACTAAGATGTTTCCATCTTGTTTGCCCCTTTCCTATTTGCCTGTGAACTTGTGGATGATTTTTTAATGCAGTTCTGGAGGAGATAAAATTACTCACTGTAGTTGGTCATTGTATTTCTTGCCTACATTCATGTATGCAGTCATTTTAGACAATAATGCTACAGCAATACAGTTATGCTCACACCATAATAGACATTTGTAATGAAAATCCTAGTTACCAAGGAAAATTTACACGTTTTTGCCTTCTTGAATAAATGATCTAGAAAATAATTTACTATATTTTAGAAAGATATTTTAAGATGTGTTTAAAGGGACAAGCTTAAGTTATACAGAAAAGTCACCCTGAAATAGTTTATTTCCTGAGAGTGTTGATAGTAACCCCATAACCATTACAGTAACAAAAAGGCTCTTATAAACACTATTCTACTCACCCTCCAACCCCCACCAAAAAGTTTCTCTGTACTTCCTTTTGTCATGTACACAAATCAGTTCAGTTTTCCATTGGTTTTAGGGTTGGGGAGGACTTTGAGAACTGTTTTGAGGGGGTTTGTTTTTGTTTTTTACATGCTGCTTTGGACACATAAGCCCACATTCATTTAAAGCACTGGAGGCTTAGACACCTTGCATACCCCCAAGATGGTCTCTTGTAGCATTCATGGGAAGAGGAAACTCTACAGGTCAGAAAGTACTTAGAATTTTTACTTACCTCCCAACTTCAGCTCTACCTCTATTTTAGTCGTCTCAGGGTCTGTTGCTGCATAGCAAGTATAAACTCCTTCATCGTTGAGGTTTAACCCCATAAGTTTCAGTGAGGCGTTTCCTTTGTTGATGTCATCGAGAAAAAGGGATGTCCTATTGGTATAATTGGAGTCTTGCCTTTCTAACTGGTCACTATTTGCATAGTAGCTGTGTACTGTCTTTTCATTTTTATTCCAGTGAATCACCATGCCAGGCCCTATTTTAAATGAGCAAGGAAGGATCACGTCTTCATAAAGCCTTCCAGTAACAGTAATCCGATGAGAAAGCATTTTAAAAAAGTAATGAAAGGGGAATCCATCTAAAAGGAAACAGACACAGATAATCACAATAAGAATAATTAATGAATGGAAAACACCAAAAATATCAAAGGTTATATTAATCCTGAATAACTTAGCAAAAGTAAAACTAACCATAACAAAAGCTAGACAGAAGGCCTTTGTCCCAAGATACTGAATTTTAAAGGGTGAAAAAAATTAACAAATGAGCTTAACACCTAGTGTGGGGGTACATGACCTCTACAAGTTTTCAAAACACTGAGGACTTCACTGTATCAGATTACCAGGTTTTAACAATTCTATTTTTTAACAAATTCTAAACTTAACTCAGACACAAAAAAGAGCATCTAGTTATCAAGAATAATCAGTTCTAATAGGGAGCAGTCTCCATAGTTAATGTGGAGAAGGTTGTACTCATGAATACTGTGAATTTGGTGAAGACATCTTCCCAGAAAAACAAACAAACAAACAAAACAGCGCTATTTGGTTGTGCAGGGTGGATCAAAAGTCTTGAAAGAGTCTGATTTAATAACTTTTTGAAAATTATTTTGCTTCATTTATGAGATTTTATTTTTTACATGTAATATAAATTCATTTCCTATATAGACTAAATACTGTAAATTAGAAACAAAAAGGGGCAGCTAGGTGGCGCAGTGCATAAGGCATCGTCCTTGGATTCAGGAGGACCTGAGTTCAAATCCGGCCTCAGACCCTTGACACTTACTAGCTGTGTGACCCTGGGCAAGTCACTTAACCCCAATTGCCTCACCAAAAAAAAAAGAAAGAAAGAAAGAAAGAAAGAAAGAAAGAAAGAAAGAAAGAAAGAAAGAAAGGAAGGAAGGAAGGAAGGAAGGAAGGAAGGAAGGAAGGAAGGAAGGAAGGAAGGAAGGAAGGAAGGAAGGAAGGAAGGAAGGAAGGAAGGAAGGAAGGAAGAAAGAAAGAAAGAAAACAAAAAACAAATAAGTTATTAAATATTCACGATTTTTGGCCAACCCTATATAAATCGAAACTCTCAGGCTACATTCTACTTCCCTCCATATACCAATTTCGAAAGCCATAAAAACCCAACCAGTACCTAAGAAGTTGAAGCTCTGACCAGCCCAGCTCTCGTTATTGCACTAATATTTTCCCTAACATTCTCTCTACTCACTTTTTGACCCCTTAGTCTTACAGTGAGTGAGCTTCTTCTCCCTGGGCTCTCATGGAACCCAGCCTGGGAAACTCCCACATCAATAACAGTCCTGACGCCTCACTGCCACCACTGAATTTGTCTTTATTAGGTCTTATGTCATTTTCACATCATGAATTACCAAGTTAATTTTACTTTTGCTTTAACTTCTTTTGCTGTTTTCTTCTTGCCCCAAGCACCAAAATTGCTAGTTAGAGATCTGATGGCAAGTCATATTGGACATGTTATAGAGGGTGATTCTAATTCACATACTATCAGGCTGATATATACATAGATTGGACTAAGTGATTTCTTAAGGCCCCTCTAGTTCCAACAATCTGCTCACATTTCATACGAAGAAACTTGAGGACAAAAGAGATTAAGTGATTTACCCAGTCATACACTTAGTTGGTGGCAGATCTAAGATTGGAACCCAGGTCTCTTGTCTAATGGTCCCTTCTCCCCCTTCCCCCCCCAAACTGGCAATGTCATAGGCTAATCGCAGATTATCATTAAATATTTCTTCAACTGAATTGAGCTAACTTTGGCAACTGGGACCAGACTACAGCATAGGCAGAAGAGATAGTCTCCTAGATGGTGAGATTTGAAGGGAATCATTGGTTTCTCTTGTCTCCAAGTACCTTCCATGGTCCATTACCTGCCTGCCATTTTGCCTTCCAAGCATTCCTGTTAACAGCATAAATGTGCAACTTGGGTGTTGGTAACACTGATGATTTCTTAGAAATGTAATAATTTTAGAAGCAGCTATGTAGGTGTTTTAATGGAAGTAATGTTGGGCTTGGAGTCAGGAAGAATCTAGTTCATATCCTGCCTCAGACACTTCTTTCTGACCTAGCAAATCACTTACCTCTTTAAAAAAAAAATTAATTATTTTTTAGACTGGTTCTTAAACATTAACCAGCACACCTCTGGTAATAAATATGGAATTCAAATGCACCTAATTACCTTTCTCCCTGTAAAAACCTTAAACAAGCATTCCAAAAGGGAATAGTCTTCATTAGTCAGAGCTCATGATATCACTTGTTATGTCTAAATCAGGTACCCATTTTGACCTTATCTCTGTATATGGAGTGAAATGTTAGTCTATACCTCGTTTCAGCCAAAATGTTTTCTAGTTTGCCTAGCAATTTTTGTCAAATAGTGATTTCTTGTCTCAAAATTGTGGATCTTTGGCTTTGTTAAAGGCTAGATTACTGTGGTCATTTACTATTGTGTATTGTGTACTTAATCTATTCTGTTGAATTACCACTCTATATCTTAGCCAGTGCTGCATTGTTTTGATGATTACTTCTTTGTAATACACTTTGAGATCTTGTACGGCTAAGTCACCTTCACTTTTTTCATTGATTTCCTTGATATTCTCTACCTTTTGTTCTTCCAGATGAATTTTTTAATCTAGCTCTATAAAATAATTTTAGGTAATTTGATTAATATGGCACTGAATAAGTAAATTAATTTAAGTAGGATTGTCATTTCTATTATATTGGCTTGTCCTATTCATAAGCAATTAATAATTCTTTAATTGTTTAGACCTGACTTTATTTTTTTGTTTGTTTTTTGTTTTGTTTTTGTTTTGCAGGGCAAGGGTTAAGTGAATTGCCCAGTGTCACACAGCTAGTAAGTGTCAAGTGTCTGAGGCCAAATTTGAACTCAGGTCCTCCTGAATTCAGGGCTGGTGCTTTATCTACTGTACCACCTAGCTGCCCTCGACCTGGCTTTATTTGTGAGAAGAATCTTTTGTAATTGTGTTCATATCATTCCTGGATTTGTCTTGGTAGGTAGACTGCCAAGTATTTTATACTGTCTGCAGTTATTTTATTTTATTTTTCAATTATTTAGATTTTATTTTTCCCTAATTACATGTAAAAACAATTTAACACAAATTTTTAAAAACTTTGTGCTTCAAATTCTCTTCCTTCCTCCCCCTTCTTAAGAAGACAAGATATTCAATATAAATTATACATGTGTAGTCACGCAAAACATTTATGTATTAGTCAGATTGTGAAAGAAAACAGGCAAAAAAACCTCAAGCAAAATAAACTAAAAAAAATGCTTCAATCTGTATTCAGACACCATCAGTTCTTTCTCTGGAGATGGATCACATTTTCATCATAAGTCCTTCAGAGTTGTCTTGCATCATTGTATTGTTGAGAATAACAAAGTCATTCACAGCTGATCATCTTACAATATTGCTGTTACTTTGTATACAGTACATTTCACTTTGCATCAGCTCATGTAAGTCTTTCTAGGTTTTTCTGAGAGCATCCTGCTCATCATTTCTTATAGCTCAATAGTGTTCCATCATAATCACATACCACAATTTGTTCAGCCATTCCCCAATTGATGTGAATCTGCCTAGTTTCAAATTCTTTGCACCAAAAAAGTTACCATAAATATTTTGGTACATATAAGTCCTTTAACTTTCTGGGTTTTTAAAATGTATTTTTGGATGTGGACCTAATAGTGGTATTACTAGGTCAAAGAGTATGCATTGTTTTGTAGCACTTTGGCCATAGTTCCAAATTGCTCTATAGAATGTTTGAATACGTTTACAACTCCACTAACAGTTCATTAATGTTTCATTTCCCCTATATCTCCTTCAACATTTGTCATTTTCTTCTGCTGTCCTATTATCCAATCCAGTAGGTATGAAGTAGTACCTCCAAATTGTTTTGACTTGCATTTTTCTAATCAAGAGCGAGTTAGAGAATTTTTTTCATATGACTATAGATAGCTTTCATTATTTCATCTGAAAACTGTTCATATCATTTGATCATTTATCAGTTAGGGACGGCTCTTATTTTAATAAATTTGACATAGTTCTCTATATGTTTGAGAAATGAGTCCTTTATCAGACAACCTTGCTTCAAATGTTTTCAGTTACTATTATTAACTGTATTTCCCTCTATCATTTTCTCTCCCCATGACATTTACTCTGTTCTTTCTCCTTTATATATATGTAGTGATGCAAAAAATTTACTGTTACTTTTCTTCTTTCACCCTGTCCCTCCTCAAAAGTGTTTTGTTTCTGACTACCCCCTCCCCCCAATATGCCCTCCCTTCTTTCACCCCTCCCACCTTATCCCCTTCTTGTCCTACTTTCCTTCAGGGTAAGATAGATTTCCATACTCAATTGAGTGTGTATGTTATTCCCACTTTGAGCCAATTCTGATGAAAGGCAGGTTCACTTGCTCCCCAGCACCTCTCCCATCTTTCCCTCCACTGTATAATTTTTTTTTGCTTCTTTTATGTGAGATATTTTCCCCCATTCCACTTCTCCCTTTCCCTTTCTCCCAGTGCATACCTCTCTCACCCCTTAACTTTATTTTTAAAGATATCATCCCTTCATATTCAATTTACACCTGTGTCTAAATATACTCCATCTAGCTGCCCTAATAATGAGAAAGTTCTTATGAGTTACAAGTATCATCTTCCCATGTAGGAATGTAAACAGTTTAACCTTTTATTATCCCTTATGATTTCTTTTTCCTCTTTACCTTTTTATGCTTCTCTAGGGTCTTGTATTTGAAAATCAAATTTTCTATTCAGATCAGGTCTTTTCATCAAGAATGCCTGAAAGTCCTCTCTTTCATTGAATTTTCATTTTCCCCCCTAAAGGATTATATTCAGTTTTTCTGGGTAGGTGACTCTTGGTTATAATCCCAGTTACTTTGCCCTCTGGAATATAATATTCCAAGCCCTCTGATACTTTTATGTAGAAGCTGCTAAATCTTTTGTGATCCTGACTGTGGCTCCTTGGTATTTGGCTTGTTTCTTTCTGGCTGCTTGCAATGCTTTCTCCTTGACCTGGGAGCTCTGGAATTTAGCCATAATATTCCTGAGAGTTTTCATTTTGGGATATCTTTCAGGAGGTGATTGGTGGATTCTCTCAATTTCTATTTTAGTTTCTGGTTCTAGAATATCAAGGCAATCTCCCCTGACAATTTCTTGAAAGATGATGTCTAGGCTCTTTTTTTGATCATGGCTTTCAGGTAATCCAATAATTTTCTATTTTCCAGGTCAGTTGTTTTTCCAATGAAATATTTCGCATTGCCTTTTTATTTTTTAATTCTTTCATTTTTTCATTGCTTTATTGTTTCTTGATTTCTCATAAAGTCATTAGCTTCCATTTGCTGAATTCTAATTTTTAAAGAATTTTCTTCAGAGAGTTTTTGTACCTCTTATTCCATTTGGCCACTTTAGCCTTTCAAGGCATCCTTCTACTCATTTTCTTTTTCTTCTTTTACCATTTGGCCTAGTCTTTTTTTTAAGGTGGTGTTTTCTTCAGTATTTTTTGTGTCTTCTTGTGGCATTATATGAAAGAATTTGGAGGGGTCTTGGGGAGAGCTCAGACAAGTTGCTACCTTTCCTCCACCATCTTGGCTCCACCCTGTGATGTTTATCATTATTTCATCACAACCCCCTCTGCAGTTATTTTAAATGGAATTTCTCTTTCTGTTTTTTCCTGCTGGGTTTTGTTGGTAGTATATAGAAATGCTAATGATTTATGTGGATTTATTTTTACATCTTGCAACTTGACTGAAGTTAATTATTTCAACTAGTTTTTTAGTCAATTCTCTAGGATTCTCTATACTATCATATCTGCAGAGAGTGACAGTTTTGTTTCTTCATTGCCCATTATAATTCCTTTAATTTCTTTTTCTTGCCTTATTGTTATAGTTCACATTTCTGGAATAATATTTATTTTGTGTATATCTTATTTGTACATAATTACATTTTGTTTTCCAAATTTGACAAAATGAACACTGCTTAGATGGTTCAATAGCTCAATCACTTCAACTGGTGGGGCAGAAAATGATCTAGAGCAATGATGTCAAACTCAGAAAGGGGGTGCCAATGAACTGTATGTGTAAGAACATATTAACTAAGAAAACCACATATTAAGATGATCTATGTTTTATTGTATTTTTAAAATTTTGTTAAATATTTACCAATCTTATTTTAATTTGTTTTAGCTGCTTCCAGAGTGCCTATCCAAACTTGTGGAATCACATGTTTGATACCTCTGATCTAGAGGTATTCTTTCTTCTAGGTTTTGGTAACCATTCTTAATCCATTTCCCCAAGAAAGTAATTTTGTTGTTAACCTAGCTTAACCAAACTTCAAAGAAGGCAATTTCAAAGGGTTTTTAGACCAAAGAAGTATGATTTTAAAAATATTTTCATTTTATCAGAAAGGAGGATTTTTCCACATTACCACAAATCCTTCTCAGAGGAACATTTTTAAATATATAAAATAAAGTACATAAGACTACAAAAATAGTTATAAAATATTTTTAAAAAAAATCCCAAGTTAAGATCCAACCCCCTCTCCAATACATGATTCTCTCTTTGTATGTAGTAGTAAAGCTTACCATTATTTCCAGTCAGAGGTTGTACAAGAATATTCAGAAGATAAGGAATAAATAGTAAGTGTACCTTCATGACTTCTACATAACATACTTGTTAAGATCCTGAAGAAGCAAAGCAAACAAATATATTTTAGAAAGGAATGCATCACCTGGCATCATTTCTTTTTTTAAAAAAATAATAAACATTTTAATTTAAAGTTATGAGTTCTAAATTCTATCCCTCCTTCCCTCTCTCCCCTTCTCACTCCCTGAGGCAGTAAGCAATCACATATTGGTAATACATGTGCAAGTATCTATAACATTACCATATTAGTCATTTTGTATAAGAAAACTTGAATAAAAGAAAAAATGAAAGAAAGTGAAAAACAGTATGCTTCAATATGTGTTCAATCAATATCAGTTCTTTCTTTGGAGGTGGATAGCATGCTTCTTCATTACTCCTTTGGGATAGTCTTGGGTCATTGTATTGCTGAGAATAGTTAAGTCATTCACAGTTCTTCATCAAACAATATTGCTGTCTCTGTGCACAATGTTCTCCTGGCTCTCTGGCATCATTTCATACAATCCAATCCAATCACCTAACCAGCATTTATTAAGAGCCTATTATGTGCTAGGGACTATACTAGTAGTAACTTGTGCAATTCCTTCTTTCATATGAGGAACCCAAAGGTGTTGTGCCAGATTTGAAATATTCCTTGGATCTACATCCCTCAAGAATCTTACTTCTCAAGCCCCCGCTATTTAAATGATTTTTCCCCTAGCCAACCAGATGTCATGATTAGTTCAAAGCCAATGCATTTAGTGAGATATTATAGTAAGAAAAGTTGTAATAGAACATTTCTCTCATTAAACCCAGAGTCCAATCTACCACAAATACACCGTTAGTGGAAGTATGAGTGCCCTTATGGGCAATGATCTTTGCAACCAGTTTCTGGGCTTCTTTTCTTCAGGGCCACCACTTTGCTACTTCAACTCCACTCTGCCAGAGTAGAGGTGTCAAACTCAGACAGAAATGGATCCCTGTGGGCCACATGTGGACATTGTTTTTTACTTAAAATTTTTGCATCAATATTCATTAGGGAAATTGGTTTATAGTTTTCTTTCTCTGTTTTTTTTAAATTTCCCTGGCTTAGGTAACAAACATTTTTGCATCATAGAATGAATTTTGTAGGACTCCATATTTTTAAAAATGTTTATACAGTATTAGAATTACTTATTCTATATATGTTTGGTAAAATTTGCTTGTAAACACATTTGACCCTAGAATTTTTTCTTAGGGAGCTCATTTATGGTTCATTCAAGTTCCCTCCCACCTAAATAGGGTCACTTAAATATTCTATTTCCTCTTCTATTAGTTCAATTGAGTTTTGTTTTGTTTTTATTTTTTCAGGGCAATGAGGGTTAAATGAGTTGCCCAGGGTCACACAGCTACTGAGTGTCATGCGTCTGAGGCTAGATTTGAACTTGGGTCCTCCTGAATCCAGAGCTGGTGCTTTATCCACTGCACCACCTAGCTGCCCCCAATTCTATTGAGTTGAGTGACTTCCCCAATGCCGCACATCTATTAAGTATCTGAGGCTAGATTTGAATTTAGGAAGATGTCTTTCTGACTGCAGGACTGGTGCTCTATCCATTATGCCAGCTAGCTGCCCCTAACCCAACCAAGATCAGTATAAATAAATACAAAATGAATAAATAAATGAATAAATACAAGAATAGATTGATAGATAAATGAATGGTTGGTAAAAAGTAAATAGATAGAAGAAAGATAAATAAATAAATAAATAAATGAGTACTCTAAAGCACTGTTAGTCCTATGGCCTAGATTTACAAGTTCAGCAGAGTGGGTTAATTGACATCCTAAGAACAGCACCTGAAATGTAGATGTTTTGTGCCTTACTTGTACGCTGAGTGGAAGCAGCTCATTTAACCCAATCCAATTCAATTCAATTCAACATTTACTAAGTGCCTGTGCTCTGTGAGGAAATGTGATAAGTAGTTCCTGAAATAAAGACAGAAAAGAAAATTGAAATTCAACTTAGGTATTTAAATTCAACTTAGGGCTGGCTAGTGGCCCAGTTGATATGGTCCTGAGTCTGGAGTCAAGAAGACCTGTCATTGTGTCTGGCCTCAGACACTAGCTGTGTGTCCTTGGGCAAGTTCTCAACTTCTGTTTGCCTCAGTTTCTCCAACTTTAAGAGGTAGATAATAATAACACTTAGCATGCACGATTGTTGAGAGGATCAAATGAGATAATTTTTGTAAAGTCCTTAGCACTGTGCCTGGCATCATGTAGACCTTATACACATTCCTGCTCCCTTCCTTTTCTGTCTTTCTTCCTTCCCTCTGAAATTAGTTTTGACTAAATAAACTCTGAGGCTTTTAGGGGGTATTTTAAGCTCTAAATCTTGGCCATTTCATATGAAATATGGTTGCATATGAGTGTGTGTGTGTGTGTGTGTGTGTGTGTGTGTTGGGGGTTCAGGGGATTGGTTGGAAGTGAATGAGCCACAAGGAAGGAAATACTGTAACATCAGTAGTCCTATCAAAGCTATATGTTTAGCTTACATAATATTCTTCTCCTCATCTAGGTCACTTCAAACTTTCCTCTTCTATGATTCTTAATTGGCACCCAATGACTAAAACTAACAATTTAATCTCTCTTCTCATTTAAAGTTGACAAATCTTCCAAAGTGACTTTTAGCTAAGAAAAAGTATGCAATGCTATAGTCAATGTATGGTCCTATCTACCAGTCAGGACCCTGTGCCTATGGTGTCATTCAAATAATGTGCCCTCTACCCATCCTCTGTTACATTCCTGGACCTTCTCTATCTAGTCTAGGATGTTCATGGTTTTTAATTAATTTTTTAAAAATTAATTAATTAATAGTTTTCATTTAATTCTGGGGTTGGGGCAGGTAGCTAGGAGGCACAATGAATAGAGTTGAAGGCCTGAAGTCAGGAAGACTTATCATCTTGAGTTCAAATCTAGCCTCAGACACTTGTTGTGTGACCATGGGTAAGTCACTTAGCTCAGTCCTTTTTGCCTCAGTTCTTCCTCCGTAAAATGACCTGGAGATGGAAGTGGCATGCCACTCCAGCAACTTTGTCAAGAGAATCTCAAATGGGGTCATGAAGAATTAGACATGACTGAGTGACAAACAAAATTTATTTTTAAAATTCACTTTAAAATTTTGAGTTCCAAGTGTACTCTCCCTCTCTCCTTCTAGCTTCTCCCCCGCCCATTGAGAAAACAAGCAACGTGATACCTATTATATATGTTAAGTTATGCAAAACATATTCCCATATTAACTATGTTGCTAAGAAAGAGCAAGAAAAATATAGAAATTGGGGGGAAAAAAGTGTGCTTCAATCTGCATGTAGATCATCAGTTCTCTTGGGAGTGTGATTTAATCAATTTCCCTTGGACTTCCTATCTAGATCAGGTCACTTCCTTCGATCAATAAATTAATCAACAAGCATTTATTAAACTGCTATCATATTCTAGGTACTAAGCTAGGTACTAGGTTAAAAAGACAAAGTGAAACTGTCCCTGCTCTAAGGGGTTTACGTTATATTAGAAGAGTTAAATCCAGAATAGAGTGATAGGTGTGGGGGCAGGGCAGAAATAGACACTAGCAGATGGAGGGAGCAAGAAAGGCTTCATATGGGAGGCATACCTTGAGTTCAGTCTCTAAGGAAATCAGGGATTCTAAAAGATAAAAGAAAACATGGAGTACATTCTAGGCATGTGGAAGAACTAGGACAATAGATGGGAAATGGAGCATTCTTTAGAGAGAGTAGTTAAAGAAGACAGTTTTTTTCAAGAAGATACTTCAAGTAAGTTGATGCATCAGAATCAACATTACTGTGGTTCTATATGGTAAATCAAAAACCTTCAACCTGGACTTTGTATCTTTGTTTTACTTTGGTTTTGTACCATTATTATTATTATAAAATGTAAGTTGGACATTGCTTGGGTCAGAGGATATTTTTATTAGTAGCTTGAATTATCCAAGCTGAAATGCTCTCATATTAATAAATTGATTCTGGCAGATTTTGGCTAAAATGCAAAATATAAATTGTTTTCTTCCATGCACTACTGCTAAGGAGAGAGCTCAGGGTTGGATATGTATATAACTGGAGCCAGATTCCTTATTGGGTGATCTGGTAGTCATCTGCATAGGGCTAATAATTAAAACCAAGAGCACTGATCAGGTCACCAAGTGAGGGAGCTTAGAGAGAAAAGAGAATTGGGTCCAAGCTAGAGCCTAAGGGAACCCCATAATTAGGGTGATTGATATGGATTATAAAATAGAGGAGACTGAGAAAGAATGGTCAGATAGCAAAGAGGAAAACTAAGAAAGCATGTCATGAGAATCCAGAGGAGGGAGAATTTGAGAGGAGGGGATTTAGCAGTCTCAGATGCTGCAGAGAGGTCAAGAAGGTTGTGGACTGAAAAAAGATCATCAGATTTGTCAAGTAGTAGATCACTGGTGACTTTTGAGAGAAAGGTTTCAATTGAAAGATTAAGTCAAATGTAAGGCTGCAAAGGGTTGAGAGGTCAGAGAAGGAAAGAAACTGGAGGTGATTAAATTTTGATGGCCTTTTTCTCAGAGTTTTGTTAAGAATGGAAGGAGAAATATGATATGATAGCTTGGGGACCTAGTGGAGTAAGTGAAAGCTTTTTGTTTGTTTTTTTAAGGATGGAGGAGATGGGCATATTTGCAGACAGCTGGGCAAGACCCAGTAGATATAGAGTGATTAAAGATGAGAGAGGGTGATAATAGTGGGTAATTTCCTGGAGAAGACAGGAGGGGATAAAATGGGGTAAATTTTGAGGGGTTAGCCTTCTAGAAGAAAAGGGCCACTACTTCAATGGAGACTTGAGATTGATGTAGAAGAGGGGAGAAGGGAGGAATAACCATTAATGGCCTCTATTTTCTCAATGGAGGCAGGCAAAAATCCTTGGCTTGAGAGCATGGGAAGAGGGGGAGTATAAGACACTTGAGGAGAGGAGGTTTGGAATACTTGGGTGGTAATATTAAAAAAAAACAAATCAACCTACTATGCCACAGTGAAATCCTATTTGAGCTCAGAAAATATGAATTTGTAAAGGATCCAGTGAGAGTAACTTTCTCCACCTGCATTCATTGCCACCCCAGCAGGGACAAAGGAAGCTGATGGTGAGAGTAATTCTGGGTTAAGGTTTGGCAAGGTATGAGTGATTCTAGGATAAGGAAAAATGAAGCTGGTATCTGAGTTGATCATCCAAGGAACTCTGGATCCCTCAGAAGATAGCATACCCCAGCCACTGTTTTTCCTTAGGTTTATCTTGCCTATATTTGTAAAGCTTATTTATGTATGTGTTGTTTTAATAGAATATAAATTGTCAGGGCAGGAATTTTTTTTTTTCATTTTTGTACCCCTTCACCTAGCACAGTACCTTCTTTAGTGTTTGTTTTTTGATAGGTTGATTGATAGTTGGGCCTGCACCTTAGGAAAATTACAGCAGAAACTATCATCTCAACTCCTACTCCTGGCCACCAATCCAGACAAAGCTCTATCTCCTCATAAAGCATCATAGGTTCCCCCTAAGTATCTCAGCCAGTGGGTGGGCATGCCTGAAGATCACCCACTGCATAATGCTTCCTTTATTTGCTGGCTCCCAGGGTTTCTGGTGTTCCTCTTCCAGTGATTTTCTTCTCAAAAATCCTTCTCCAAGAGAAATTAGAATAATTTTAGGCAAATCCACTAATGTTACATTCTCAGAGGCTCTCCCAGCCCTGGTACCTAAGAGGTCCAATAAATTGTAAATGAAAAACAAGAGCAAGCAGCTAAAACAGAAGGGACTTCAGAGAGAGATTGGATGTAGATGGAGCAACCGAAGCTCTGAGAAATAAAATGCTTTGTTTATGTTCAGATAGCTAGGAAGAATCAGAGGCCATGTCTCCTGACTCCAGCCCTCATTTAACTATACCATAATGCTCAGTGGCTATGACTGTTAGTTCTTCCTGGCTCCAATCCCTGAGCACACTCAGATTTGTATAGAGCCACAAAGAAACCATCTTAACTTCTCTCATCAGATGGTTTCCAAATAAATGAAGATTTTACTTCTTTAAGAAACCAAATGGTATCATTTACCCAAGGATAGTGATTCTACATGTGTGATGATATAATGAGATTTAGCAGATACTCAAACACCCACCTGGAGATTAATCTAGACTGATTGAATCAAGTGAGAGTGATTAACTGCTGATTAGCCTACTTCAAGTTAACTGGATTGTAATCACACCTTCAGAACACCTTCAGAACCAATGGATTTGGAGGACAGCAACCAATCACCTTGAAGCAGTGTGTAAGGACCGCCTCTGTTCCAGACCTATAAAAAGCTTCCACAATCAGCTTGCTGGGGAATTCCTGATTAAAGCAGGCTCATGGAGGAGGACTGGAGGAAGAACCTAACCAGGCTGGAACTCTAAGCTAGGTAGGACTTCTTTTTTTCTTAACTTTCTGAACTCCTTGTGAATATCTGCATGCTTTAATAAATGTTTAATGCCCAAAGACTGGTGCTGAAGCTTTTTTATTTAAGGCGACCACAATTTAGATTTTAAACATCACACATGACAATAAAAAGCACTTACTATGTGCCAGGTGCTGTGCTACATAGAGTAGCATAGAATCAGGAACTATTTTGAGGGGGTAACCATAGTAATATTACATGTATCTTCTTTAAAAAAAATGCAGCTCAGAGAAAGAAACTCAGGAAAGGGAAAAGAGATATAGAGGTTAGATCTTTGGACAACTGCAGGAGAAAATGGGGAACTCTGTCTCCAGAGCAAGTAGTGAAGAGATGGCAATTAATTAGTTCTGATATTCTAAGATGCCTCATCCAGCATACAGTTGATCCCCTTGCTAAGTAGAAAGATGTGACAGCTAAGGGCAGCTTCCATTTAGAATACAAATTTGTTTGTAGAATATTAGGGAGATGAATAGCATAAAATTACATTCAGTGCACCCCTAAAACAGTGAAAACTACTGAAGGGGGAAAATGAGTCTGTAAAAGCTTAGTTGTAAGCCCTAGACTTGATAATCCCCAAATCATGCATAGATGAGATTAGCAGGATGGCAACAACTTAATGGAAAATTGAAGAGATTTGCCATCTTTTTCTATAATGATCTAGTCTTACCATCAGTGACAAAGGAACAGCCATCTCTAGACTCCAAAACTTTATGTAGGGCAGCATCAAAATTTTACACTGATCAAAACACAGCATCACAGCAGCAGGGTTTAGCTGCTGACCACAATGTGTAATAAAGGCATAATAAAGGCAAGAATGTAGGATAGGTGAGTGAAGAATAATGGATTCTTCTCTTATCTTTTGTTCTGGCTCAAATTAATTTGCATGCCAAGTCAGAGGAGATCCTGGTACTCTTCAACTCTAAGTGAGATAATTGACTAGATAAAATATAAACTTTTCTGTTTGGCTTTTAAAGTCCTGTACAATCTGGCCCCAACCTATCTTTCCAGCCTCCTTGTGCTCCAGCCAAATTGGTCTTCTCTCTTTTCTTCATGTATGATATATACTCCAGTTCCAGCTCCAGTTTCTTTGCATTGATTATCCCCCTCACCTGGAATTCTCTACTACCTTAACCCCTTAGCTGCCTCAGAATCTCTCTCTTCCATGTTAAGATGCAACTCAAGTACCATTTCCTGCATAAAGCCTTTTCTGATCTCCCCAACTGCTATTGGTCCACCTCTCAAACTACTTTATATTTAACTTCTTTATAAATAGAAGGTGTCCCAAAAGTCTTAGTGCATTTCAAAGCTTTAGTAGTTAAAATTGCACTAAGAAGGGAAATCCTGCATTTGTATTTACTTTATATTTATGCTTCATATATTTTTATGTGTATATTTTGTCTCCCCTATTAGAATATGAGCTCATTGTGAACAAGCATTATTTCATCCTTGGAAGTTGTATCTTCAGGCCCCAGCATGGTGCCTGGCACATGACTGAAGTTTCATTAATACTTATTGATTGATTGGTTAAACTCATTTTAAATAATCTTAGTAGTAGCATATATGTGCTCAAAGGATATGTACACTTTAGTGACTTTTGTGATAAGGTTCCAAATGTTTTTCCAGAATGGTTGGACCAAATTTACAGTTTCAACAGAAATGTACTAGTGTTCCTTTCTCTTGTGAGTGACATTTTTTGGTCACATTTGTAAATCTGATGGTTGCAAGATAGAACCTCAGAGTTATTTTAATTTTACATTTCCTTTATTAGTAGTTATATGAAACATTTTCTTCTCATGGTAGTTGTTAGCTTGCTTTTCTTATTTTGAAAATAGCCTTATTTTTGATTACTCATCTATTAGGAATGGTTATTATTTTTATACAATTATATGAATTATGCATATATGTTGGATGTCAGATCCTTTACCTAGATACACACTACAAATTCTTTCCCAATTAACTGTGTCTATCCTGCACTGATTTTGCTTGTGTAAATTATTTCAACTTTCCATTATTGAAAAATTTCCACTTTTTCTTCTATTTCTTGTTTAGTTATGAATACTTCTTTTAGCCAAAGAAGTAAAAGTATTCTTCCTTTTTTCTTTATTATTTGATGTTTAAAATATTTAGGTCATGTATGACATTTGGAGTTTTTTGTGTTGTTCAGTTGTTTCAGTTATGTCTAACTCTTTGTGTCTCTATTTGGGGTTTTCTTGGCAAAGATACTGGAATGGTTAGACATTTCATTCTCTTTTTGTGTTATGTTGCTTATTTTTTAATACTTTATTTTTTCCTGATTACATGTAAAAATAACTTTCAACCTTCATTTTTTATAATTTTGAGTTCCACATTTTCTCTTTCCCTCTACTGTTAGATAGTTTAAATGCTGATCTAAATCTAATTTCATCACACTGCTTTTTTGCTTCTCTAGCAGTTTTTGATGAATAAGTAGTTGTTATGGTGGGTTTATCAAACAATTTTTCTAATCTTTTACTATAATGTTGACCAAATTTGGTTGATGAAAGTACCATATACTCTTTTTTTTTGGTGAGGCAATTGGGGTTAAGTGACTTGCCCAGGGTCACACAGCCGGTAAGTGTTAAGTGTCTGAGGTCGGATTTGAACTCAGGTCCTCCTGACTCCAGAGCCAGTGCTCTATCCACTGTGCCATCTAGCTGCCCCAGTACCATATACTTTTGATGATTACTGCTTTAGGCTGAGATCAAATAATATTTCATTCTTTCTTTTTTATAATTTTACTTGGGTTTTACTAGTAAATATAGAAACTGATAATTTTATAGGTTTATTTTATAACCAGTTACTCTACTTAAGCTACTTATTATTTTAATTTTTAGTTGAATCTCTAGAATTCCCTAAGTAGTTATATCATCTATGAAGGGTGAAAATTTCCACCCTTTGTCTATACTTATTCCCTATTGTATTTGTAGAACTATTTCAGATTATAGGGGTAGCTAACAATAGATGTCCTAGCTTTACTGCTGACCTTACAGGAAAGGCTTCTACTATTTCTTTATAATATATGATAACAACTCTTGGTTTTATATAAATAATTGTTTACTACTTTAAAGAGGAGTCCATTTATCCCTATGCTTTTTAGAGATTTTAACATAAATAAGTAGTATCTTGTCAAAAACTTTTTTGCATTTATTAATATAATCTTGTGATTTTTATGTTTTTGTTATTAAATGTTTTGCTATTAAATCAGTCTTTTATGTTTACAGTTTTCCAAGTGCTGAAACAACTCTGGATTCCTGGTTATAGTGAAGTGTTTAAAAATATATGGCTGTGGCCTTTTTGCTAAAATTGTATTCAATATTTTTATACCAACATTCATTAGGGATATTGCTCTATATTTTTCTTTCAATTATTTGTCCCTGTTTTTGATATCAGGACCACTTTTGTCTCATAGGAAGAATTTGGTGAGACTCTTTGTTTTTCTATTTTTATAAACAATTCATATAATACTGGAGTTAATTCATTGTTCTTGGAATATTTAACATAATTCTAATGTAAGTCGGTCTAGCTTGGTTTTTTTTTTAGTTCACTTAAGTCTGATTCAATTTCTTTTTCTGACATTGGGTTACTTAATTTTTTTTGTTCTGTTATGCTATTTAGTTTGTATTTTCAATAAATAAGCATCCATATAAGGCTCTCAGATCTTTTAGCAAATAATTAGGTTAAATGGTTTATAAAGATTTCTCTTATTTCCTCTCCATCCATTGTAAATTTACTTTTTTCATTTAAGATTTTTTTCATTTAGTTCTCCTCTTTTAAAAAATAAAATCAGCTCATTGTTTGCCCATTTCATTGGTCTTATAAATAGCTGTTTTATCAACTCATTATTTTGTTAATTTATCTCTCCTGAGACTTTATGTTTGTGTGGTTTTTTTCACTTGTTGCTTTTCTATTTTAAAACTACAAGCCATTCATCGATTTTTTCCTTTTCTCTTTTGTTGATGAAAGTGTCTAAAAATATAAATGTTCCTTTTATGATTTCATGGGCTACATCCCTACAATAAATTGTCTTTTATTATAATTTTCTTTAATAAAGTTATTTATTATTTCTCTGATTTTTCTCTTCAGTCCTCTCATTTTTTAGGATTATATAATTTAGTCAGTCAAATAACATTTATTAAATACCTACTATGTGCCAAGCATCATAGTATCACTGGGGACACAAAGAAAGGAAAAAACAGTTCCTGCTCTCAAGGATTCAAGTCTGAATCCAATTTTTGAAATTCCCATTATTGTTTATCATTTTATTGTACTATAGGCAGTAAACATTAACGTTTATGAGTATCTTATGCCCTAGTACATAGTCTATTTTTATGAGTCCACCAGTCATTTGATCAACAACCATTTATTAAATACTTTTTATATGTTAGGCACTTTGCAAAGCTATAGGGACACAAAGGGAAAAACAGTATCTTTCTTTAAGAAGCATACATTCTATGATGAAAACAACATGTACATAACTAGGTAGATACAAAGTATTTGCAGAATAGGTGGAAAGCAATCCAAAAGGGGATGGCATTAGTAGCTGGGAATGAGATGGGAGAAAGGAGGAAGCCATAAGAAAAGCTCTCTTGATGAAGGTAGAGGATGAAGTGAGTCTTGAAGGAAGTCAAGAAAACTAGAAGGCAGAAATGAAGAAGGATGTCCCAAACAGGTACAACATGAAGTGCAATGACATGAAGATGGAAAAGAGGAGTATCATGTTTGAGGAACCGCAAGCAGGGCAGTGTACTTTCCTGGAGAGCAGTAAGGTGTAAGAAGATTAGAAAGGGAAGAAGGGGTCACGTAATAGCTTTAAATTCTGTGTCAAGTTGAGAATTGTACATGATTCTTATGATTTCCATTTAGTAATCGCCAGATATCTATTATATCTAACTTTTCTAAAATTCTATTTGAGTTCTTAACTTCTTATTTATCTTTTTTATTAGATTTGCTTTTTCTGAGAGGGATACAGCGAAGTCAATTTTTAAAAACTATCTATTCCCACCCCTTGCTTCATTAGTTTTCCCTTAAGTACTTCCTGTAAGAACTTTAAATTCACATATATTTAATGCTGTTATTGTTTCCTTTTCTGTGGTGTCTTTAATCATAATATATTTCCTTGCCTAAGATCATAATGGCACTCCTGCTTTTTTGCATTTATCTGAGGCATAATGGAGTTTAATTGAGGAACTAGAATCTGAATATTTGAGTGTATGTCTTGTAAGCAATGTATTGTTGGATTCTGCTTTCTAACTCATTATGCCACTGTCCTCTATTTTGTAGGTGAATCCATCCCAGGCATATTCACGATTTTAATTGCTAAGTGTGCTTTCCCCTCCATCATATCTTGTTATTAATGTTTGGTTTCTTTTTCTCCATTTCCCTCTTTATTAGGAAAAAAGATGGTGAGGAAAAAAGGCATTGAGATCAGCACTAGAAAGTCATAATTTGAGTGGTCGAATTTTGTTATTCTGTAATTGTTCTCTTCCCCCAGACTAGGCTTGGAAAACTAGGACTTACTCAGAGTTGTGCTGGTAAATGTTCCACAACCAGACCTGCAGGGAAATAAATGTAGGCATGATATACTTTTAAGTTTAATTTATATAATATGCATTTATTCCATCTCTTAAGTCAAGACAATCAACAAAACAACAAATCAAGCCCTAATTTGTAATGTTTGTAATGTTTGCTGATTTTCAAAGTGTAAATGCTCACCCCAAAATTTAACAATTGTCTCTCTTGAGCTATTTCAAGTTGCCAACCCCTTGATTTACCCTTCCCCTATCTAATATTAATGTCCCCTTTATTCCTCCACAGGTGGTTTGTTTTGCTTGTGATTTATTTCCCCCCAGTCCTTGCCTATTTCCATGTTTTCTTTTGGGTAGTTTTAATGTGTATCAATTAGACATTCCTTTGCCAAGTCCATATAAGTGAGTTTTATAAGGTGCTCCCTATCCCTGTACTTGTACACTTTTTTCTGATGCACTTAAATGATTAATAGTTCTTTTAGTCAGTTCATTGTTTCTCATATATTATTTTTCTCCTCTCTTTTTTCTTTTTTGGTGAGGCAATTGGGGTTAATTGCCCAGGGTCAAACAGTTGTCTGAGGTCAGATTTGAACTCAGGTCCCCCTGAATCCAGGGACAGTGCTTTATCCACTGAGACACCTAGCTGCTCCCTAGGCATTCTCTTTGAAGACACATCTTTTTAACTCCAACATTTTTCTGTTGACTTTGAATCATGGAACACTACAATCACTGAAGAAATAACATTGTGAATGACCCAAAGGACAATGGAGAGATGCATAATGGGCATGTGTAGATGGTAGCATATTACTTACGATGACTTGCACACAAAAATAGAAATAACAGATCAACAAAAAAGTTAAAAGACATAAAGGAAGACCTGCAGCATCATGAATCTGTCCTCTATGGGGCAATATTGAGAGGACAAGGACAAGAATTGAGTAGTTAGAGAAGGTATGTATCTGTTATAATCTGCATATTTGGAAGAAATATCTTTATGAGTGAGTTCCCAAAGCCACATAATAACAGCTGAATGTAAGTTAGCATAATACCAGAGGCTATGGAAATACCATGTGACAGTCCATAGGTGAGAAATGGTTAACAAATCGTAACTTAGAAGGGCAGCTGGGTGACGCAGTAGATAAAGCACTGGCCCTGGATTCAGGAGGAGCTGAGTTCAAATCCAGTCTCAGACACTTGACACTTACTAGCTGTGTGACCCTGGGAAAGTCACTTAACCCTCATTGCCCACCCCCCCAAAAAATGTTAAAAACAAATAGTAACTTAGGAGAGAATATTTACTATTAACAAGTAAGGATAAAAGAAAAAAAAATTGGTAAATAAAAGTATGGAATATTTTGTGGTTTAGAATAGAAAATAGAGCAAATTCATGTCTTATTTTCAATAATTATTTTAAAAATTAAAAGCATTCACCCGGGTCAGCTAGATAGCGCAGTGGATAGAGCACCAGCCCTGGATTCAGGAGTACCTGAGTTCAAATCCAGCCTCAGATGCTTAACACTTACTAGCTGTGTGACCCTGGGCAAGTCACTTAACCACAATTGCCTCACTAAAAAAAAAAAAAAAAAGCATTCACCCCCCAAAATTATTGGTTGATTCTATCCTAGGTGCTATTTGAGATAAATTCATAGTTGCCTGCCTAAAAGGAACTTCAAATATAGCTTTTCTTTTCTTTATCCCTGAAATAAGCTTAACAACTCTCTTGGTTCTATGATAATCAGGAAAGACGAATGAGGTGAAGACATAGTACTTGGAAGGAGTTTGAAAAGGTAGCAATTGAAAAGCCTCTCTAGGATTTTCCCTACCACCTCAATCCTTTTTTATTTTCAGAAAACTGAAAAGTCCGTAGAACCCTACATACATCATCTCATTGAGGAATTAACAAAAAAGCTTTTTCTATAGCAGATTGTATATCGTGCTTTATAGCGTGTAGATTGCCTAAGAATAGCTAAGCAACATAATAAGACTTTGTAAATAGACTTAATGGCATCCTTGCATGTTCAAAAAGTAATCTATTAATCTTTTACTAGATCAGTGGATTGAATAGATGTTCTTTGTGTAACGATTGGAATGACGCCACCTGCTGGAGACTTGCTGTAGAAGAAGAGTTCTGCCCATGAAGCTAAGGTCGTTGAGGGCAAGACCAGGAGTCTTTTCTTTGGCATCAGGAAGTGACGTTGGGTAGTGGGAGGAAGAAGGAAGAGACTAGCACTCTGTCTGGCTCTCTTTCCTGAGGACACTGGTGGAGAGGGGAGCTAGAAATGTGCTCTCCCTTTAATAGATAGGAATCTAGGCCTTTCTCTCTCTCTTTACCAAATTCTTATTCTCCTTAATAAATGCTTAAAAGTCTAACTCTTGCTAAAGCTTATAATTTATTGGTGACCACTCATTAGATATTTTATACAGTTTAACTAGAATTTTAGCCCTTAACATTTGGAAAGCCATATCATAGCAATAACTAACTTGTATAACTTCATGTATATGCATACATTCCTCAATACTCAGCTTTTATGATTACTATCCCTCATTTCTTGTGGGTATGCATATATGTATATACAGGCATCCTGCTATCTGGTATGGCTTAATGATTGAGGTATTTTAATTAGAAGAAAGAAAAAGAAACCCACCTTTCCAATTGGCTTAGATATTTTTGCATGTAACATTCACAGACCCAGTATAGAATTAGTACAAGAGACTGCAACTCAGGACTGGGGAGCCCTTAGAGACTGACCAATAGACCATCTGGGCTTTGCTATTGCTGCTGCTATAGACACTTTTCCCCTTTAGCAGGGTTCTTAACCTTTTTTTGTGTGTCATGGACCCATTTGGCAGTCTGGTAAAGCCTATGGTTCCCTTCTCCAAAATACAGTTAACAAAAATGTTAAAAACAAACAAACAAAATAAAATCAAACAAGTCCATGGATTCCAGGTGAAGAATCCATGTTTCTACTAAGGCTTCTAAAAGAGCAGTAACCAAAGGGGTCAGGTTATCTTATTCCTGGTTTTGGTCTCAAAAAAAAAAATGTTATATCAAATTCCTTAGACAAGCTTTCTATATAACCCAGAGCTAAGAATCCTCAGCTCCAGGGGATTGTTACATTGGCCTTGAATATCACAGTATTCTTTTTCTATTATCTCTACTAAATAAGCCAACCCTCATGATGAGTATGTCTAATCATTCCTTTCCCCAGACCCTGAAAGACCTTGGTCTATTGGACTTCATATTTCAATGACTCCTCTGCCATCTGGAGAAAGAGCAAATCAATTTATTGACATACATCTCTGGAGAAAGTCTAAGTATTAATTTACCTACTTTATAGATGGGAAATATACAGACAAGAATTTCATTCTTTACTGAAATACTACAAATGAGCAACATAGGAAAGGGTTGGCAAGAGCTAGCAGATGGCACTTTTGTAAAAGAAACTTTCTGGCATCCAGGGCATTGGGGGACAAGTAAAATAGTGTGGCTGTCATGCTGTAGCCCATCACCACTAAATAATATTTTCTCCTCTCTTCAGATTGGGCCAACCTATCTTTTTTTTTTTTCTGGGTCAATGAGGGTTAAGTGATTTGCCCAGGGTTGCACAGCTAGTAAGTGTCAAGTGTCTGAGGCCGGATTTGAACTCAGGTCCTCCTAAATCCAGGGACAATGCTTTATCCACTGTGCCACCTAGCTGCTCCTGGGCCAAGCTATCTTGTCCAGGCTGCAAGTACAGAGGGTACTCATGGCTCAGTTCCACTACTGATGTTCATAGGGCCTTTGACCAGCTCTGTTTTTGACTCAGGCTTGTTTGCCCCATCATATGCAGCCTGGTGACCCCTCATGCCTCGATTCTTAACATTGGTGCCTGACTGACTAAGGGTGATCCCTCTGCAGCTTGGAGCTCCTAAACTCAAGAGATCCACCATCCTCAGCCTCCCTGGGAACAAAGATTACAGGCCTGCACCACTATGTCTGGCATTATATTTTCAAGTATTAATTCCTAAAAGGGTAAGAAGTTGTCATGGTAAATTAAAGCACCTCCAGCAACTCCAAATGCTTAAAATAAATTTATAGTTTGGGGTATAATATAGGTTGGGATTAAAGCTGAAAAACAAAGAAGCTTCTCTTTCTTCGTACCCTTTATAGGAATAGGAACCCCAGAGACTCTTTTTTACTGCTCCATAGACAGAGATGGATAAAATATGTTTATAAAGGGGATAATTATGAAAAGATATGCCTGATTAGCCAGTAAGAGTATGTTCTTACCATCTACAAGATGTTTCATGGAAGTTTGAAGGGAAAGGATTGGATCCAGCTTGCAGACCAACTGAAAATGAAGCTATTTGAACCTCCTTGATTCATGCCTATTGAAAGAAATAGCAAATTACAGTAACACATTTCTCTGCTTCAAGATAAAGGGTGATGCATAAAAATATACTCAATTCCTTTTGTACAAAGACCTGATTTAGAAATAGCCCTATTGAAATCTCAGTGTTCAGCCAAGTAAGGCGGTTAATGAGTATCTGGCACTATTTTTATGTTCTCAACCATATTTTTAGAAATTATTTTCTGACAGAAAAGAAACCATAAGGAAGTCTAAAACAACTTCCACCTGGGATTTAAAGGATGCTACTCAAACCTGAGTCAAAATGTTACCCACCTTACAAGGGGCTCAAATGTTAGCACTTCCTGGTTCAGACACTAAATTTGTACCTGGCATTCAGACAACATAATGGAGGTGGCAAGAAGAAACTTGGTTGCTAGGGAGGTTTATATGCTTTGTATATGTGTTGTATTTACTTATCAGTATAAATGCTATGTCCTCCCAATAGAATAAAAGCTCTTTGAATGCGGGAACTCTTTTGTTTCTGGTTTTGTGTCTCGACTGCCTAGCACAATGCCTTGAATGTAGTAGGTGCTTAATAAAGTCTTGTTGAATGGAATTATTTCCAACACAAGTTCAATGCCACACAGTCTCTGCTAATATTTCAGGAATTGGGCTTTCATTGATAATGATGCTGTCTCTACTGAACCAGATCCAAACCCACTCCTTTCCTGCCATACACCCCCCCCCCACACACACACACACACTTGTTTGTATTGTGTATATGATAGATCACTATCTACCTGGGTCTTCTCACCCTATGTATCTCATGAGCACACATAACAGAAGAGAAAGGTGGAGGGAGGGGTAAGGAGAGGAGGAGGTGGAGGGAGAGGGAGAGCTATTTTTCCCCCCTAAAAGGCAAGGAAGCTATTTTCAAGACCTGATTGGCCCAAGGGGCTAAGGCTCAAGTTGAGTCTCTATTGACTTAGCTTGCTAGTGCTCTCAGATTCTATTGATGTGGCTTTCTAATCATACAAGAGTATTGAATCATATGGACCCTTCAAATTTGGCAGATGTCCCAAAGTCATTCAAATCACTCCACCATATCCTATTGATCAGATATGAAGGTTAGGAAAGAACATGTTTACCCAAGTTAAGTGCTGTAGTATCCTTGTTAAATACCTTTTCTATGCTATGGCTAAATAATCCTTTGGTTAATGATTGAATGATCTATGATTGTCCTATTTTGTTCCAATATCAGACCTAATCTACAAAAGGATGGGCCTGAATCAGGCTCACCAACTAAATATGGCTGGAAAAAATGTATTCTATAGGATCCAGTTCTCTCATTATAAGCCTCTATGAACTTAGGCTAGTCCTTGGACAAAAGACACAACAGTCTACTTGTGCCAGGTCTGTATAGTACTTAAAACCTTCTAAATTTTATAGATATAGCTCCACTGTTATAGTCTTTAAGAAACCAAGGTCATACCCTTCATCTTTTAATGAGGCATATGAAGAGAAATAGCTAGGAGTTTCTTCACCTGGGTCAGTGGATAAGGGTGGTTAGTGGTAGGGAAACTCACTTGATGCATAGCCACAAGTTTTTTGTTTGTTTTTTAGAACCAAAGCCAGCAATCCCATTGATTTTAATGTTTGCATTTGAATAAAGCTATCAATATAACAATTTACAAGTTTTCATGTATGGGCCATAAAATTCAATCAATAAATACTTATTAACCATCTACTATGTGCTAGGCACATAACAATGAGGATACAAAAAGAGACAAAAGACAGTCCTTGGCATCCAAGAATTTACAAATGGGAATAAATTTGACATTTTCCAAATATCTGGGTTAAGGCCACCACTTTATGAATCTAGTATGAATTTTGTTTCAACTTGGTTCTCCCTATGTCAATACATCATTTTGGCCAAATAATTTTGGACATATAACAGTTATTCCTCCTGTGCCCTATTGAATTGACCAACTGTATAACTGAATTAATCATCAGACAGTCAAAGCAGTTGACCTAATAATCTCTTAGTACCAGAAATAATGCCTTTAAATATTTGTTGAATGAATGAGTGATATTACTGAAATAGAGTGCCTTTTAAATTGCATATTGAACAATATAACCTACCACAGTGCCTCTCACATTTAATAGAACCTTAATAAATGCTTACTGATTGATTAAAGAACAGGTTCAGCATGTCTGAGTTATTTATGAAGTTTCATTACATATAGCAGCCACAAGTTTTGAGAAATTATGACTTTTTATGGAGCTAAAGAACTTTGGGTCAGGAATTTCAAGGCGAGGAGGAACTATGGCTCCAGGCTAAGGCTATCATCACAGGGGATAGGCTATTATCAGAGGAGAAAAGTGTCTAGAGTTTGTCCTTTGGTAAGGAGCATAGTCCAGAACAGTGCTGTGTCAGTATCCCTGGGCAAAGTCATACTTATTCTACCCTAGTTATGGCACTGGGCCATAGTAACTGAGTAGAATAAGACCATAGCTATAACATGAACTTGGCAGCTAGGTGGTGCAGTGGAATAATAGGAATAAGGCCTTCTAAACCATACATAAAGATCCCTACTGGCTTAGAAAACCATGCATTAACATTATCTATATTTTATTATATTTTTATTAATTTTGTTAACATTTCCCCCAATTACATTTTGATCTGTTCCCTCAGCCCTTGGGACTGTGCAGCCAACTGTGTGTTTGATGCCTCTGTTATAGGTCTCTGATCCTGAATAAACACAAAATTATTATGAGGGGCCCATGCCATTAAATGATTTATTATAATCAGTAATCCTGAAGAACCTTCTAGGCTGAAGAAGGGAAGTGATCCAGAATTGGGTATATAGCAGTCATACATATTCAGTTTGCTGGGAAATATCAGGAAAAGAGACTATGTTCTTAATGATTCTTTGCAAAGGAACATCCTTTGTCAGACCATGTCCTGATTTGGGGTTTAGACAATATTGCAGACACAGCTATAGCCTCTTTGTGAACTGAATTCTGCCCAGTAACATTTTCTGTTTTCTAGTTTCATAGATCCATTCCTATCTTGACACCTACGACCATATTGCTGTATTTAATAAATGAGGCAGTAGAGAAAGAGGGGGAGGAAGAGGAAATTTAGAATTAGGGCTGGAAGAGACCTTGAAAGTCAACTCTTCCAACCCCTTCATTTTACAAAGGAGGCAAGACCCAATGACATTGTGATTTGCCCAGTGTCAAAAGATGGGAGAACTGGGATTTGTTCCCTGATTCTCTGATTCCAAATCCAGTACTCTTTGTACCATATCATGTTGGAAGAATAAGAAGATAAGGAAGGCCATGGGATTATAGATTCAGAGTTGTATCATACCTTAGGATAATGACAGCCTGTAACTGAGAAGAAGGGTGGTCATAGGAAGCCTGCCAGGAATAGGAAAGATCTCAAATTCACTTATAAATTCCCTCCTCCCTTGCCTTTCACATGATACTCAACCAATTAATTGTTGTTGTTTGTCAGTAAACATTTGTCAAATTCCGACTATGTGCCAAGCACTGTGCTAAGCTCTGGGGCTACAACAAGAGGCAAAAGACAGTACCAGACCTCAAGGAGCTTACAATTTTGTGGAATTTTAGAGCTGGGAAGGACCTCAGAGACCATCCAGTCCAAAGCTTTAATGGTACAGAGGAAATTGAGGTTTAGAGAGGAGGAGTTATTTACCCACAGTCTGAGATGTGCTAGAGCTAGCTCCTACTGGCTCAGTAGAGGCATTGTTAAGTTTTCATTGTGAGCATTTCTACCTCAAAAATTCACAGCTACAAATGAGAGCTTGATTTATTGTTTCGTTGATTATCTAGTCTAATGGAAGAGACAGCATAAAAACAATTAAATACAAACAAGCAATATAAGGGTAATTTGGAGATAATCAAGAGGCCCATTGCCTACACTGAGGGTTTCTAACTACTTCTAGTATAAAAACCTCCACAAAATTTAATGACCCTACCCCCCTAATATGTGATATTAATTAATATACTAATACATACACATACACACACATATATACACATATATATACATACATATATATACATATATATACACACACACACATACAGACAGACAGACACACATATAATCAGTTGGTCCTTTAATATTTAATGTCCATAGGTCTGATAAACATTAAAGCTGGGGCTAGATGCCATTAGTATCTCAGGACTCTACTGTCACCCAGAAAACTTATCTTCCTAATTTATCACCAACAGTGATGCAATAGAAAGAACATTGAAGTTGTAGTAAAGGTTCTTAGCCACTTTAGTTCTTATTGGACACTTCCTCTGTGTCCTTGGACAAACTTCTCTTGACCTCTGTTTTCTTATCTGCAAAATGGCCTTTTAATTGCTGACCGATTCTATGATCCCATGGAAGTATAACAAATAAATTTGGCCCATTTAATGAGAAAAGTACCAAATCATCTTTTTACATAATGCTGAATATTAACTGTTATTATTAGTTAACTCCTAAATCTATTTCATTTGAATCTCTCCCTTGAGGTCTTGTCTTGTTCTACATTCTAGTTTCTGCACTGAAAATTTCTTTAGGAATACACTACCACCAATTCCAATATAGTATATGTAAACTTGGACTTGAATCTTGCTCAGTCTTGTTCACAAAATTCTGGGGTTTTTCCAAAATGTAGGGCGTGTTTGTTGAAAAGGTAAGGAATGAATTGAAAGACAAATGATTTACAAAGTGAATAATTTGGAAATCAGAGGAAAGGAGATCTATTTTTTTTTTCCTGAGAAGACTCAGACTTTATGCTCTTTGGGTACTTCTGGGGCACATCTTTCTGAAAACAACCCAAAACAAGCTATATAGGGAAGCTAGGGAAATTTTAAGATTAACATGAAAACCTATTTGCATTCATATTTTTTTCTTCCCAATACAATGTATCAGATTTTGTGTGGTTATTTTATCAGAGTTATAAATTGGACAGTAGAAACAACTGAAAGTTCAGTATATAATAATCTTAGAAATAACATACTATAGTAGTTGGTCAAAGAAAGAAAGTACTTATCATAAAATCATAGGCTATTTGAGTTGAGAGGAACTGAGATATCATCCATTCCAACCTGCTCATAGAGCTGTAGATTCAATCTTTAAAAGGTTTTACAAATAAAAAAGAAGACATGTGAAGCATTTGGTCATACACCAGCTATAAGCATCTGACAAAGAGATATTTGATGTGGAAAAACATGGGCCCATTCAATGCTATTTATTGGAAAGGACACCAAAAGCTAGAATTATATCTTTAAAAACTCGGAGAACTGAAAGGAACCCAGACCAGAGGAAAGCAACCTGTTTTCCAGGGACTATTGAGTAACACCAAAGACTATTGTTGGGGTCAATTCATCAAACTCAGAATTAGAGAGAACAGATTTCAAAGAAGAATAGACAAGGATAAGTGTAGCACCACTTGACCTAAAAATGTACAGAGGAAGTTGGCACTAGGAAGATGAGAAGTTTTCAAGAATGCAATACGGGAGAGACGAAATAATTCTGATAAAGACAAAAAGGGAGCACTATTTTTAAAAGACCATTACATGAGCACAGGTAAACCGCTAAACAAGGTGGAACATTACTGTAATAATCTTATGATAAGATGAAAGCCTGACCTAGGAAGGCTGTGAAAGGAATGTCTTTGCATTTTTGTACCCCCAGCACTTAGTGCAGTGCTTAATAAACATTGTTGACTGACTGAATGGAAAGGAAAAGACAGTTGAATATTTAATCTAATAAGGAATAAAGGAGAAAGACTTGTTGAAGAGAATGAGATTTTGAATCTAGGGCCTGGGAGAAAGATGACTGATAGGAAATAGAGAGTCAAGAAGAAAGGCCAACTGGGAGCAGAGATTTGATTTGAGTATAATTTTAGATATACTATATTTGAGTTGGTGGTGGGGTATTCTCAAAGAAATGTTCGGTGCAGGAACTAGAATGCTGAAAAGACCTCACAGGGGAGATTAAGATGAAATATACAGACTTAGGAGTTCACTAATAATAATAGTTAACATATAATAATATGTATGTAGTGCTTTAAGCACTGCAAAACACTTTAAAATATTATTTCATGTTATCCTCACAACTGTGGAAGATAGGTGCTATTATTGCCCCCATTTTGTAGAAGAGGAAATAAAGCCAGAAAAAGGTTAAGTGACTTGCCCAGAGTCATAAAGATGGTGTCTGAGGACAGAGTTTAAACTCAGATCTTCCCAATTACAAGACCAGCCCTCTATCCTCTGTGCCACCTACATACATACAGGTAATAATAGAAGCCAGGAAAATGGGCTAGATGGGAAAAGAAGACCAGTGGTTGACCTCACAGATGGAGGAGAGGTACAAGTAGAATAAGCAAAAGACAGACAGGTCCAGGAAAACCAGAATACGACAAAGTGGGCAAATGAGGAGAGTTTCAACTGGTCAACCCATTGAATTGCTTTAGAGATAGTTTGGTCACTGTACCCTTGTGGTTTATCAGATTTAGGGGACAATGTCTGATTGGACAGTGGGGGTATATGTGAGCAATTCAGGGAAGCACCTAGGGGAAACATTCAGGATGCTAGACAGAATGAGAGGGCAAATGGCAAGTTATTTCGATGTTAGATCTAGATTATTTGTAGACAGAAGGAAAAGAGCTGAAATAAAGAGGGAAGTATTTAAAGCTATTAGAAAAGGAAGACAATTTAATTCAAAAAGGAAGTGGCAAGGAATGTTATCAGGGGCAGAGTTAGCTTTGAAAAGGGAGAAGATCACCTTTTTCTCAGAGCATGGATGAGGATCAGAGGGTGGATATAGATGGAGATAGTTTAAGCTAGAGAGGAGGGTGGACGATGGAACTCTAACAGGGTGTCTTAGGAAGACATAGGGATTCATCTAATATTCAATCCAATAAGCATTTGTTAAGTGTCTATTATGTGTCAGCGACCATGCTAACTTGAATGAAAGATGGACTGGAATTGGTGACAACTGAGTGGAAGATGGATTGAAGTTGGAAGAGACATGAGTCAGGGAGACCATTAGAAGACTTGTGGTAGTCCAGGGAACAGGTGATGAGGGTCTGTAATAGAATTATGACTTTACAAGTGGAGAGAAGAAAATATATTCAAGGATATAATGAAGATAGAAATGGCAAGATTTGGCAGTGATTGGATATGTGGTCTGGTGGATAGAGTCCTAGACCTGGACGGAGGAAGGATTAAGTCCAAGTTTTGTCTCAGAATATAACTAGTTGTATGACCATGGGCAAGTCACTTAACTGTTGCTAACCTCAGTACCTTCATCTATAAAATGAGGATAACAGCACCTACTTCTAAATGCTATTGTGCAGATCAAATGAGATAATATTTGGAAAGCTCTTAAGGCACTATATAAATGCTAGCTATTATTATTTATATATTTTATATAATTTTAGTATTATATATTATATTTTGTGTATAATATAATATATATTTATTATTATGTGGGATGAGGGTGAGTCATCAAGGATAACATCTAGGTTGTGAGGCTGAGTTGGTGGGAGGTTTATGCTTCTCTCTATAGTAACAGGGGAGTCTGGAGGAGGGGAGGGTATTGGAGTAAAGATAAAGAGCTGTTTTGGACATATGTTTGGAGGTGTCGGACTGTAGACCAACATAGAGACAAGGGCTTGTAGAAAGCTAGATCTGAAAGTCATCTACATAGAGATTACTGAAGTCATGGGAGCTGATGCAAGAGCCTATTGAGGTAGTAGAGAACAAAAAAGATAAAAGAATCCAGGACAGAGCTTTGGAGGGACACTCATGATTAAGTGAGAACAGTGAATTGGTACTTAGGAAACCTTTTCTCTGCCAATGACTCATGGCACGATGTAGTTATTAAATAAGGCAGGTTGGGGTGCGGGGTGGTGGAGGACTAGAACTGGAAGGAACTATAGAGCACATCAGCTTTGCAGGAGAGGAAGTTGTGTACCCATTATCATGCTGGTGGTAAATTACAGAGAAAGGTTTCAAACCTTGTCCTTCCCACCTCATCAAGGTTATCTCCTTTCTCTTGATTCTCCCATTCTATCAACACTGTTCAAGTCTTTTTGCAATCTAAGTTGTTGGGTGAATTCCCTGTGCTTCTACATTGGTCTTTTAAGAACAGTGCCCTCTTTTTGTCCTCATCAGAATTATTTTGGGTCTTTAGTATTGCATTCTCTAATTTGTCCTGCATTCTGTTTCCATATCCATCTTCATGTTATTCTCTTTCTCTAAAACATTAAAGGGATTCCCATTGCTTACAGATGTCCCATAGTCATATTAAATTCAACATATCCAAAAATGAACTCATTATCTTATCTTTCTAATGTTATAATTACCCTTATAGTGAATAGCGGAGGATGACTAGCCTGTGAGCATGGGTAACTGGGGGAATAGTGATACCTCAACAGTAATAGAGAAATTAGAAAGAGGGCACCACTATTCCCCTAGTCATCCACACTCATAACTTAGTTATCCTCATTACCAAGGCCTATTGATTTTACCTTTGTAACATCTCTCTCATATGCCCCCTTCTCCTCTCTGACACTGCCATCACCCTGGTGCTAGCCCTCATCACCTCATGCCTGTACTATTGCAATAAAGTAAAGATTGATCTCCCTGCCACAAGCCCTTCACCACTCTGGTCCATCCTACACTCAGATGTCAAAGGGACCTTACAAAAGCACACATGTCACCTTTCCCCTCCCCCCCAATAAATTACAGTAATTCCCTATCACTTCCGGCATTAAATATAGGCATCCTCTATTTGGCATTCAAAGCCCTTAATACTCTCTACCCCCTCACCTCCAGACATAACCTTTTCCAATCTTCTTACACCCTCCATTTTCTTCCTTGCTGTTTCTCAAACAAGACACTTTATTTCTTTACTCCTGGAACTTTTACTGGCTGTACTTCATATGAGAATGTTCACCTTCTTAATCTTTGCTTTAAGGCTTCCTTTAACTCCCCGTTAAAATTGAGAGAGAAAAAGAGACAGAAACAGAGAGTCAGATACAGAGAGAGAGATAGAGACAGAAGCATAGACAGACAGAAATACAGAGACAGAGAGGGAGAGAGAGAGAAAGTTGGGAGCTCAGTTGGACACAGATAAACTTGGTTGCCTAGAGGGATTAGTAGCTGGGAAAAATTCCCTTCAGGAACAATGTGCTCCAATATGACTAATATGCAAATATGTTTTGCATGATTATACATGTATAACCTATATTAAATTTCTTACCATCTCAGAAGAGGGGTTGGGAGGGAGGAGGAAAATATGGAACTCAATTTTAAAAAAATGAATGTTAAAAATTGTCTTTCCATGTAATTGAGGGAAAAATTTTATACACACCTCTCTCTCTCTCTCTCTCTCTCTCTCTCTCTCTCTCTCTCTCTCCATATATATATATATATATATATATATATATATATATATATATATATATGAAAAGAACAATGTGCTCTAGGAAAGCAGCAGCAGATGGAGCAGTCTTAGTGGCAGAATTCTTGTGCCAATCAAAGGAGTTCCTAGATAAGGCAGCAGCCAGAGCAGAGGAACATCAAGGAACGGAGTCATAATGTGGAAAAGCAAGCCTGAATGATGAATGAACTGTGCAAGTTCTGGGGAAGGGAGTTGACTCACTAGTGACCCTGAGAATTTATTTACCTCTAACTCTAATGGACTACAAAAGTCCCTAGGGGGTAGGAATCATTATATGTGTAGTTTGGTCAACCCTTAGTAATCCTTAAGGTTTTTCTCTTGGGTAGGACTACAGATCTGGAAAACTGCATAGGTCCTTGGATAGATAGGGCTCATTGCAGAAGGAAGAAAAGTGTTATTGACTTTTTGTGGGTTTGTGTGCCAATCCTTTACATTTATTTTCAGGTTAAATAAAGTCTTCCTTTAGCTAATATTGTATTATCCTGAGCACATGCACGGGAGCTGAGGGACCTTTAATTTTGGGTGTAGAGAACAAGACCCAAGTCCAAATCCTGATGGTCTCAAGGGAAATTTTAGATGGGAAAAATAAGCTGAAAAGATATTATGTGAATTCCCCCCATTCCTTCTTGATTGAATAGGGTCTGTGTCAACTTAAAACTTCCTTTTTTGATCCTGGGTATAATTAATTAAATAGTGTAGTTATTTTAAGCTTTTTTAAAAATCAGCATTTCATGGTCATTTCACAGCATCACAGCATCTGAATCAGAGGTACCATGGAGGTCATTTACTCTCACCAATACTTGGCCAGGAATCCCTTTTACAACCTCTGATAAGGTTTACAAATCTATATTTATGAATTACTTTTACCATACCTGCAGCCCAATGTGTTCAGGTTATTGTATATCATGCAAAGTTGATTTATAGGTGGGTTTTGAAGTCTTTCATGGCTTAATATTTAACTCACATTCACCTTTTGGCAGCTCACATTCTGACAATCACTGTTACTATTGAGCATTTCCCTACCCACAGTCACAAAAGGTCTGCTCTTTAGTCTTGCCTTCTAAGGCTTCAGTCAATTATTCTTTTTTAACCCTTTAGCCATCTATACTTACAGATATTACATTGACCTTTCTTTGGAAGGGTGCTTCTTGGGCTTTTTGTTTGTTTGTTTGTTTGGTGGGGCAATGGGGGTTAAGTGACTTGCCCAGGATCACACAGCTAGTAAGTGTCAAGTGTCTGAGGCCAAATTTGAACTCAGGTCTTCCTGAATCCAGGGCCGGTGCTTTATCCACTGTGCCACCTAGCTGCCCCAGAAGGGTGCTTATTGTTGAGTGGGATATGGTTATAGAGTGGCCCAGGCAGTCCTGATCTTAGACTCACATTCTGTCCTGGGATAGCAAAAAGCAACAGCTCCACTGGCTTCTCCTGGATGAGGTCAAGTTCATTGCCACTACCATACCCTTTAGGGAGCAAACCAAATATTCTTTAGGGAATACCATGTATAGAACAGTAAAGGCAAGTTAGTCTGCCCCTACTCCCATATGTGTGTGTGTGTGTGTGTGTGTGTGTGTGTGTGAGAGAGAGAGAGAGAGCGAGAGAGCGAGAGAGAGAGCGAGAGAGCGAGAGAGCGAGAGAGCGAGAGAGAGAAAGAGAGTATACAGATTTCTGATTCTAACTTTGCCAAATATCTTGCCAAGGTTGGTATGGCTTACGGGGTGCCTAGTCCCTGGTTCTTTTCCTTCACTGATATGAGCCATAATCCATTTATTTCCCTGTCCTTTAACTGGAGAGTTTCTTTTGGGCTCTCCAGAGCATCACTTCTGGCCTCAGGCTGTATGTCCCCTCTGCTATTATTTCTGGTTCCTGTGACTCCTTTCTGGTCTAAAGGGGAAGAATCTTTTCAGAATTACTGTAGAAATGCCTTCTTTATCTGAAGGTTTCTGGGTACATGGAATTCCTACTCTTGTCCCTGATACAGATCTACCTTGAACAATTTGCCTAAGATATCCACTTGTCACTTGCTAAGGTTGGCTATGGGGCAGTTAGGTGGTACCGTGGATAGGGCGCCAAACCAGGAGTCAGGAAGACACATCTGGACTTCATATCTGGCCTCAGATGCTTACTACCTGAGTCACCCTGGGCAAGTCACTTAACCCTGTTTGCTTTAGTTTTATCATCTATAAAATGAGCTGGAAAAGGAAATGGCAAACCACTCCAGTATCTTTGTCAAGAAAACTTCCTATGAGGTAATGAAGAGTCAGACATGACTCAACAACAACAACAACAACAACAACAACAAAGGTTGACTGTTTCCTCTTCAATAAGGCTAAATTTCCTTCTCTATCATTCTAAGATTAGCATCTGAATTTAATTTGCTTACTCTGTAGGCAAAGATGCTGTCTGCCACTGAGGTCATGTAGGTAGCATCTATATATAAAGGCAGATCTTCCTTAGAGTGACCAAAGTAGAGAACCTCTCTTTTCCTTTTAGAGACTCCATTGCCTGCTGCCAAATATGCCAGATACCTGTTTCCTGAATCATTACCACCAAGGGAAAATTAACAGTCGTTCCTTTCTTTTTTTTTTTTTTTTTTTGGTGAGGCAATTGGGGTTAAGTGACTTGCCCAGGGTCACACAGCTAGTAAGTGTCACGTGTCTAAGGCCGGATTTGAACTCAGGTCCTCCTGAATCCAGGACTGGTGCTTTATCCACTGCGCCACCTAGCTGCCCCAATCATTTCCTTCTAATCATTATATTGTCTACCCTCAAAGTGACCAAAGTCTTCACTTGCCAAAAAACCCTCATTCTGTGATGCACTATGTATTACTGTGGATCAATTTTATTTCTTTTTCTTTCTTTCTTTTGCTTTTTGCTCCAAGGTAACCTTTGCTCAGTTTCCAGAGTCAGGTGCTTAGTGCTATCCCTTAAGCAGTCCCTTTCAGAGCACCTGGGAAAATGAAATTTCTGCTTATTTATGTTGCTTAAAAAGGGCCTGCGGCATTTCCTCCAAGGGAAACATCAGCATACTGGAGGCATACCAATTTAGCTATATGGATTACATTTTTCAAGAAAAAAATTACTTCCTGTTTTAACCTAAGTCAAGACTTCTCACCAACTCAGCAAATCAAATATGCCTTAGGTATTGTCGTCATGTACAGAGGGAGGTAGTTGTATTTTTAGTGGCAAAGTTTCTCCATACCCCAGCTCTGACTCAGCATGTTAGGTATATGGACTAGAGCTACCTGGACTGAGATTATTTTGTTTTGCATTTTTTTTTCTGAAAAGAAAACTTATTAACAAGAAATTTCAGTTCTATAATATTATAAACTCTATAGTAGAGAGAATGGATGAGAGGGATTGGTAAGGCTAGAGGAAAGATCACACATGTAGTAAGTAGGCACTCTGCCATCTTCGAAAACAAGAAGAATGCCCCCTGTTATAGTAGGAAAAAAGCCTGGCTTAGGCATAAAAGACCTGGGTATTAGTCCTAATTTTGCCTCTGACTAGCTGTGTGACCTTGGGCGAGTAATTTCATCTATCTGCCTCTCAGTTCCTTCATTGTTGTTTTTTTGTTTTTGTTTTTGTTTTTGTTTTTTTTAGTGAGGCAATTGGGGCCAAGTGACTTGCCCATGGTCACACAGTTAGCAAGTGTTAAGTGTCTGAGGCCGGATTTGAACTCAGGTACTCCTGCCTCCAGGGCCGGTGCTCTATCCACTGCGCCATCTAGCTGCCCCCATTGTTGTATTTTTAAAGCTAAATTTTCTGTAGCAAGAAAAACAACTTTGAAAGATTTTAGAATTCTGATAATTGCAAAGATAACTAGGTGTCTAAAAGAATGACAATAAAACATGCCACTCACCTCCTGATAGAGGAGTGAACAATTTAAAACACAGAAAGAGACATATATTTTCAGTCATGGCTGATGTGGGAATTTGTTTTGTTTGTTTTGTTTGTTTTGGGACTATGTAGGCATATATTGAGGGATTTGTTTTTTAAGGTTTTAGATGGGAAGAGAGGGTAAACAGATTAATTAATAACAAAAAAACCTTGCTACCTGAAAAATAAAAGTCATATTTTAAAGAAAAAATAATTATCTATGGCAGATCACTATAATAAAATATGTATGATAATGCCATTTTAGTAATCAGATTAATTTTGAAAATTTGAATTTTTTTATTAATTTATCTTATCATGGAAAAATAGGTATCCACAATAAGAAATTAAATTTCAGCAGAGGTACATATTGTTACACGAAATTTATGATGATAAAAAGTTTAGAAATTGAAAATAATCTGTATACATAACATTATTACTTCTTCATTTTTATATTCTTGGAGTTAAAGTTATGACTGCAAGGCATTATGCAGGGTTAACAACTGATTCTTTGGGTTTTGGAATTTCCAGTATGGTTTCATACTGATGTCAATTCAAAAAGCCATTAATATGAAAACTTCACAAGTTATATTTCAACTAACAAACGCTTTTTTAAAAAAGTACTCCTTTGGCATTTTGTTTCAAGATATTCTCATTTTAAAAATCAATTGACTAATTTTCCAATTCTGAATGTTTAGCCTTCAAATGTCAAGAAAGCTTTGGACTTTGATTTGACAAGACATTTACACGGATGACATACTTCAGGCACAAAGAGGGAGTTCTAGATAAGCAATGATCTTATTCAGGTTAAAGAATTTAAAAATTATCAGCATTATTCCTCTGCCTTCAAAATACAATTTTTTTTCTTCTTTGGGGCTAAAATTGTTTCAATTTTACTGTCTAGGCAAATATGAATTATTATTTTTATTATTCTTCCAAGCAAAACAATACAATATGCCTTTCCTTTGTCTACTCACTTTTCAATCATTTATGTTCTATTAGTATTTTTCTAGATTTAAAAAAAAACTTAATATTTTACCTTAAGACCTAATCCAATGGATCCATAATCTCATGGATCTGGGAGCTCTCTCCATTGGTAGAGGCCACAACTTATACATCCACATTTTCTCATACCATGCTACCCTTGTCCATGTGTTTCTGTGAATCCTCCACGGAAGATGTACCCAACATGCAGGAAGCCTTTCATTAGCCCTTTTAGTATTCTAGTATTCAGGCAGTCCATTGGTTATCTCTTATATTTGCTACAATTGGCTTCCTTCCTTTTCCAGCCATATATATTCTAAGTTCTTAACACCTATTGAACCCTAGGAAAATCATTTAGTTTTCCTGGCCTTCTGTTTCCTCAACTGTAAAATGATAGTCTCTTAGGTCACTTATTGATGGTCTCTCTTTAAGTGGTTTTATGAATTTTACAACATGAGTGCAAAGTATAGTTAATGATGTGCTTTTGCTAATATGTTAACATACCTGCCTCACATGTTTCCATTGTCTTTTAAGGAGCTGGTAAATTTTCTTCTCCTTATATGATGATGTTGCATGATTTTTAGCTATATGTTATCACCAGAATGTTGGCATTAAAAGGAAGGGATTTTTCATTGGAAAATGGCTAAACAAATAGTAGTGCTTATATTTGATGGAATACTACTATGTTGTAAGATATGATAAATATGAGGAAGGTGGAGAACTGTGACAAGACTTATGTGAACTGATACAAAGTGAAATAAGCAGAACCAGAAAAATAAATTACACAATGGAAATTATGTAAGTGGAAAGACGATAAGAAATTGATCAAAACTGCATGTTAGTGAATTTATGATGACCAAGGTTGGCCCTTGGATAAAAAGGAAGAGAGAAGAGCAGCTAGGTTGCACAGTGGCTCGAGCCCTGGACCTGGAATCAGGAAGACCTCAGTTCAAATCTGACCTTAGACACTTGATAGCTGTGACCCTGCATGAATCATACAACCTAGCTCAGTTTCAGTTTTCTCATCTAGAGCTAATAATAGTGCATTCCTCCCAAGGCTGTTGTGAGGATTGAATGAGATAATATTTGTATAGAACTGTGTAAACTTTAAAGAACTGTATAAATACTAGTTATCCTTTTTTAAATGTTATTAGCATATGAGAAGATACCACCTCCTGCTTCTTTGCAAGGGTGGGGGGGACCACGGGTATGGAACATTGCATTCAACATTAGACTTTTTTCGATATGTTGGTTTGTTCTGCTGAATTATTTTTCCCCTTACTTAACATTTTTTCTATTCTAAGGAATGACTTTCTGGAGATGGGGTGAAGATGGGGAAGAGATACAGTGAAAATGAGAGTGATTTCAAAAGAAAAGATATCAATAATTGTTTTTAAAGATGGGCTTGTGTTGTCAAGGAGCCGATGAAGAGCATTTAATGCACAACAGCATTCCAAATGCAATTTCCCTCTTCCTCCTATTGAACTCTGAGATCAGCTTATTGTTCATTTGCTGAGATTGTCCGACATGTCTATATCATAATGGACTAATTCAATAGACTAGCCACAAGAATATAATACTATCATTAAATGGGATACCACTAAAAGATGAACATCTCCCACTGTATACATGGTGCTTGATTGTGGCTATACCACTATCCACAAACAGAACATCATGACTTTTTGCCCAAGAAAATAATTGAGGGTTAGGGCCAGTTCTTATTTGACCATCTGGAGTCAGCAGTGTATAATTCACCTTGTCCATCAAGAGTCTTTTTTGGTTTTTGAGAATTTGTAAGTTTTAAGAAACAAGGACCCATGATTGGGTTGTAAGAAACATAGACCCATGTTGTGAATTGGCAACAATTGGGTAGAAGGTAAAGAAAGACGCCTTACAGCTAAAACAATAAACCAGTGGCTTTTCCACAGATGCAGTCACAAAGCTAGGGGTAGAGTAGATTTTATAGTGACTTCAAGGCATAAGTCATAGTTACATGTATGACTGTTAGATTAGATGCTTACTAATCAAGTATTGAAGGAAAGATGATGGTGAGGGGGACTATAGAAAGAATAGTTTTCTTTTAAATTTTAAAAGTAAAGAGAGGAATGTGTCACTTTGAATCAGGGCTCATACCTGCACTGAAAACCCTTTCCTTAAGTATTCAAGAAGCATGAATGTTATTTGAACACAGTATCTGGGAAGCATGGATGCCGCTTGAATTTCTTCCAGTCAGAGAACTGATGCTTTGCTTATATTTGTTTGCACACTAGATTTAAATTCATCCTGCTCTAATAATCCCAAAAGAATTAAGATTTTTCTTTTAAATATACTCAAATACCTAAATAGTAACCTTTCTATTTTCCACCCAACTGGAGGGATAACTGGGGCAGGTAAGTGGCACAGTGGATAGAGTACATGGAGTCAGGAAGATTCATCTTCCAGAGTTCAAATCTGGCCTCAGACACTTACTAGCTATGTGATCATAAGGAAGTCACTTAATCCTATTTGCCTCAATTTCCTCATTTGTAAAATAAGCTGGAGAAGGAAATGGCAATCCACTCCAATATCTTTTCCAAGAAAACATCAAATGGGGTCACAAAGAGTTGGACATGACTGAAAAAAACAAAAACAAAAACAGAGGGAGAACAGGTTGTAGAATGTGTTTGCTAGTTTCACTTTAATTTGTTCAAACTCTGCAACGTGGGCAGTAAATTAGTGTTCCAAATTACAGCTAAATTCAACACTACCAATATGGATTTGTGGGGCTGTTTTAAGATCCTTCTGCAGGAATCCAAATAAGAGTACGTTTTCTTTATGTGAAAGATAGGGTAGAAGAGGGGAAAGAGTACCAGATTTGGAGTCAGAAATCTCTACTAATCACTGGTCACTGATAGTGTAGCTACTTGTGTAGTAATGAACCAATCTGAGTCAGAGCCTGAGCAAAGCAACTCTCTAACATTCAGTAATGGTTCTAACTTACCTTGGCAGAGGGATTTTCCTCAGCTCTGATTTCTCAGTACTGATGAAATCAGAGGTCCAATACCCATTTCTTTCACTGACATCTTTAAATAGAGGATTTGATATCTGTTTTTAATATGAAACTGAATGGTAAAAAAAAATTGCTCAATTTAACAAGCATTTGCTAAATGTAAAACCTAAGCTAGGTACTGGCTTGCTCTCAGGTAGCTCACGAATAGCTTAGGAGGTGATTTTTTTCAAACACCACCCCCACCCCTGCACCTATTTCATCATCATCCTCTACTTTATCATCATCCTCACAATTATGGACATTTGCAAAGCTTTTGATCTCCATATTTTTTTTTTTGCTGGGCAATGAAGGTTAAGTGACTTGCCCAGGGTCACACAGCTAGTAAGTGTCAAGTCTCTGAGGCCAGATTTGAACTCATATCTTCCTGAATCCAGGGCTGGTGCTTTATCCACTATGCCACATAGCTGCCTCAGGAAGTTATATTGGTCGTCTTGTTGTTCAGTCATGTATGACTCTTCATGACCCCATCTGGGTTTTTTTGTTTTGTTTTGTTTTGTTTTGGCAAAGATCGTGAAGTGATTTGCCATCTCCTTCTCTAGTTAATTTTACAGATGAGGAAATTGAAGCAGTTACGTGACTTGCCCAGGGTCACACAGCTAGTAAGTGTCTGAAGGCAGATATGAACTCAGGAAGAGGAGTCTTCCTCACTCCAGGCCTGGCACTCTCTGTCTACAAAAAAATAATAATACAAAATAGACTATGATATATGAGGGAAAAGCATTTAATAAATGCCTTCTTTGGGCCTGTGCTTTGGGCTAACTGCTTTACAAATATTATCCTATTTGGTTCTCACAACAACCATGCATGGCAGGTGCTATTATTATCCCTATTTTACAGTGCAGATAGAAGTTATGTAATTTGACCAGTCACAAAGTTAGTAAGTATCTCAGGTTGGATTTGAACTCAGTTCTTCCTTAACTCAAGTCCCAGTGTTCTATCCACTGTTGCCACCTAATTGCCTCTAATGTGGGATTAAAAATATGCCATCATACTTAGTGTTTTTAACGGCAACAGAAACAAGTATTTGTATTTTAAGCCAGGTATTGTTCATCTTTGCATTTCTTTTCCCTTCCCCATGTGGTACAAGGGCTTTGAACATTGGATCATAGGAAATTGAAGGGACCATAGGTTTAGTGCCAAGAGAAATCTTAAAGATCACCTAGATTCTAATATATATTTCTCATTTTGCAAATTTGAAAACTGAGGTCCAGGGAACATTTGCCCAGGTCACACAGTTGCTTATTGGAATTCAGTCATTGAAGGTGAAAAAGATCTTTTCTGAGACTGCTTAACTTTTCCTTGATGTAAATCGCTGCTAACTTGATTGAACTATTGATTGGATATTAAGCTCATTGGGGTTAGCAGAAGGAAGTAAAAAATGTGTGTGTGTGTGTGTGTGGGGAATACAAGCCATGTTCTCTCATTTCACTATCTATTTCAAGGAAAGAACTAGAAAAATATCAAGACACAGGGAAAGAGGGTGAAAGAGATAATTAGTCACTTAAGAAATTGTAACAAACCACAGACTCCCTGTCTTTGGAAGCTTCTGCAATCCTAGGGCATTTGGGCTTATGGGCTTCTTGACCCTTGGCCAATATTCTTCAAACATTAGTGAGACCCCATAAAGGCATTAGGGTTACCCATAAGGAGCTTCTTAATTGCTGTCCAGATGCTTTGGTTAAATTTTATCGCTCTGCATATTTTAATCTTGTTAAATAGGATTTGTATACTTCAAAAGATCAATAATTTCAGCAACATGGATTCTTCCTGAAGTGACATGGAACAAATCATCTTCATACCCGGTAGACAGTCTTCATAAGCTGTTGTAACTCTCCTCAATTCATTATCTCTTTTCCAACTTTCTGGTTATGAGCCTCTGCAAATTTAGTTAGTCTGTAATTCATATGATAGATGCATTGGTCCATAGTTAAAACTTTGTCAATTTCCAGCTTGTGCTCTGATGGCTCTGATGATGAAGTTTTTGTAAAATGTTTAACAAGCCAGATCCAGTTCCCAATAAATGCCAAATGCCAAAAATGTGTTAGCCATCATGAAACCAGAGGCAATGACCTTGTCTATACCATAAGAGCTTTGGAAAATTTGATAAGCATTGACTGAATGCATTTTCATTAGTTCACCTCATGGGTAACCTTAACTCTAATGTCTTTATGGGGTCTCACCAATGTTTGGGGAATATTGACCAAGGGTCTAGAAAGCCCATAGGCCCAAATGCCCTAGGATTATCTAAGCTTCCAAAGATAGCTCCACTAACTGAGAATTTCAGAAAGCAGTCTCTTCCATTTATATTGTTATATTGTTCTTTCTGACATCAAACTAACAGTCTGCCATTCTATAACCCATTGGGTCTAATTCTATACCCCAACCCTTACACACAAAGAATATACCCAGTGATTGTTTAGAATGTTGTGAATACATGATACAATAGGACATCTGTTCCTGAAATAAAATGCTGACACATTTCAGATGATAAAAGTTACATTTTACAAAGGGTTAGATGATTAAATATACTTTACTGTTAACTCACAGATTATTCAAATAAATATGAGCCACATGCACAAACCATACAAGAAGATCAGATTTTTGAATAAGAGTGGTTAAGACGACAAGATATTTGAAACTCAAAAAAAATGCAAGATATAGCAGTCAACTTAGGGAAAGAAAAGCTGCATCGTGCACACTGTCATTCATGCTCATTATATCCTCTTTAAAATATCACGAAAAGCCAGCTGTCAGCTGAGGTACTTTCTAAAAGAATTTGAAGAATCCTGGAATCTTTTTTTATCAAAGCAAGCTTGTGTCGGGCCTGCCCTTTCAAAGTGTATTTGAATGGTTTAGATAGCAACACATCTCCAACTTGGTAAACAGTATTTAAAACGAGGCCAAATATCAATTAAACCTCAAGTTCTGCCATTATTTCCAGATAAAAGAACACGTAACTCAAAATACACATGAACTAATGAGCCCAAATTAATTTAGTAACAAAATTTAAGGCATGATTTTACAGACTTGCTAGTGGAGTTGATGAAATGCTTGTTGGAGGTTCTTATGACACCTCAAAGGTAAAGCCCGTGAAACTCCAAAGAACCCTGCTTGTAATCAGAGAAGGGTCATTTCCTGTCCTCTAGAATCATAGAGTAAATTAAACCAAGTCACCCAGAATTTATTAAGTACATATTATGTGCTGGGAACTGTACTAATAAAATGTTAGAGATAAATGAGACTTTAAATATCACCTAGTCCCCAGGTGAATTGTCTAGAAATCTTTATATTTAAAAATGAGAAAAATGAGATTGAAAAAGTTTAAGGGACAGAAGACAAAAAAAACCAGGAATAGAACTCAGACCTTATGACTCCCTGGCTAATACTCTTTCCACTATAAAGTAGATTTCCAGGCCATGTGGCCAATAAGATGGAGGACTAGAAATTTTCTCTGATCTTTATGACCTTTCAAACTTCTCCAAAAGGAATCATGCATCAGAAATAAAGCAATTTCAACTGTCTCCATGTCTTAGGACATGAAATTCCCAAACGAGGTAAAAATTGAATGAATTAACAGCAGAGAAGGTTAATTCTTAGTACCTAAAAAGTTCACTCAAAATCCTCACTACCAACCACCCTCCTAGCAGTAGGTCTTCACAACCATGTGCCTGCATCAGAACTCAATGCTCTTCCCCTGCCCCCAACATTTTAGAGATATAAATAGCAGAAATTTGCCAAGAGTGTGATAGCAAGGGGGTGAGACAGCAGTGAAAAGAGGTGATACTCTGCATAAAGTTTGGGTGGAGAATCTGGGAAAAGAGAAAACTAAAAGAAGACATATAGGTGAGGAGCTGTGTGGTACCCACTTAACATGTGAAGGCCTTGCATTCATGTAGGGCCAGTTCTGTTTCACCAGAAATCACTTGAGGTAGATATTTAACCTGCTGAACCATGAATTTCCCAGAATGAGAAAAGGCTGAGACACTTTAAGATCCAGCTTGCAGAGAAAATACCAACAAAAGGGAGGGAGTCAGAAAGTGAGTAATAAAAGAAAATAAGGGGGGGCAGCTAGGTGGCGCAGTGGATAGAGCACCAGCCCTGGAGTCAGGAGTACCTGGGTTCAAATCCGGCCTCAGACACTTAACACTTACTAGCTGTGTGACCCTGGGCAAGTCACTTAACCCCAATTGCCTCACTAAAAAAAAAAAAATAAGGGGTGGGGGAAAGACTAAAATTACCAAAGATCTCAGGAATAAGAAAACTCAACTAAGGACCCTGAGTGTAAACAACAAAGAAAAATATTAATAATAGAAGGAAAAATGGCTTCCAGATCAGAGGAAGAAATTCAAGCATCTATGAATAAGTATTGTAAGAAAAAGGACAATAAATCACCTCATGAGGCACAGGACACTGTAGATTATGAAGAAAGCACAGAATCACAGCAAGATATCCTTGCATGTCTTAAAATATAAATAAGAGGGGGCAGCTATGTGGCACAGTAGATAAAGCACTAGCCCTGGATTCAGGAGGACCTGAGTTCAAATCTGGCCTCAGACACTTGACACTTACTAGCTGTGTGACCTTGGGCAAGTCATTTGACCCTCATTGCCCTGCAAAAAAAAAAGAAAAGAAAAAATATAAATAAGAATGGTAAGAGTACAATTTATGACCTACAAAATAGAAACAAATGGCAGAATAAAAAAAATTGATTCCACAGTGCCAAGTCTTACCAAAGAAACAAAAGAGGATAACTGTTTCTAAAAGAAAATACACAAAAGTATTTACAAATACACAAAAGGAAAATCTGGAAGAAGAGACACAAAAAGCATAGTATTAAAAGAAAGAATGACTTCCATTCAAGCAAAATATATTGATCTTGAAGAAAGATCTGAAGAAACAACTTGTCTATTCTCAGCCAATAAACATTCATTATAAACTTACTATATTCCAGGCACCATGTTATATGCTGGATAATAGATCTTCTAGAAGAATAGGACAGATAAAAAATAGATTTTCATAAATGCTTGAAATAATATAAAAACACTGTCCTGAACTTCCAAAAACAGAAGACAAAAAGCCGATCAAAAGAATCCACAGATCACCTCCAGAGGAAAAAAATCAAGAAAAAACTGCTGAAAACACACACACACATATGTATACGCATACACATATACATACACATACATATATTTGGCTACCTATTGATTTTTCAGTCTCTGATATGGACTATTATAATGCATTCCTATTGGCTTCTCCACCTCCAATCTCTCCTCTCTCCAATTCATCCTGCATTCAGGTACCATTTTGATATTCCTAAAATACAGATCTGACGTTCTCATCCTCCAACTTTAGTGCATCCCTGCTGAGTATAGAATGATCCAATATAACCCTGAAGGACGTATGAAAATGGCAACCCATCTACAGAGAAAGAACTAATAGTATCTGAAAATAGATGGAAACACATTAAAAATTTTTTTTTCTTTCCTCTTTGACAATTCCTTAATCTGAAGTTTGTTTGGTTTTTTTTACTGTTTTCTCTCACAATCTAGCTAATGGGGGAATGTTTTCCATGACTACTCATGTATAACTTATTTTGAAATGCTTGAGTTCTAGTGGGTGGGGGGTGGAAATGGAGGAGGAAGAGAAGTTGGAACACAAAGTTTTTAAAAATTGATGTTAAAATTTGATTTTACATATATTTTGGAAAATAAAATTCTATTCAATACAAAAAATTCCTTATCTTAGCATTTAAAACCCTGCCCAATTTGACACTCATCTACCTTAACAATTTAACGTAATAATATATGCCCATTCTGCCCTCTATGTCCCACTAAACTGTCCTGCTAGTTGTCCCCATACATGACATCCCACCTCTTGCCTCTGTGTCTTTGTAAAAATCATCCTTCTGTCTGAATTGTACTCGCTTCTCACCTTTGTCACTTAGAATCCTTAGCTCCATTCAAGGCTCAGCTCAAATCATACCACCTACTTGATGCTTTTCTTGATCCCTTCCAGATCATTTAATAGATGAGTATGTGAGGCTAGACTTCAATTCCTGAAGATGAGTTTTCCTGACTCCAAGCCTTGCACTCCATCTAATGTAACACCTAGCTGCTTCATCTTCCTAGTAGAATGTAAATTCCATGAGAGTAAGGACTATACCATTTTTGTGTGTGGATCTGCAGTGCCTACCAGAGAGCTTTGTGTGTAGAGGTGCTTAATAATTGTTTGTTGAACTGAATTGAATAAGGATAATTCTGGATGGCCAGGGTGGCAAGAAAATGGACTGGATGAAGTGAACTTAATCTAGTTTCACAGAATGAGAGTCTCTGATGGAAAAGGTGTAGCATGAGTAACTAAATACCATTTTTATCATGCTAGGGGAAATCATAATTCATTCCTTAAAGGCTGAAAGCTGGCTTTGGCTCTAAGGCTAACATCTTGATTATAAAGCATAGCATCCTTTGTATCACAGCAAGATGGGGAAAACAGAAATCCACCACCACCACCACCACAAAACAGACCCCACCCCCCCAAATGAATCATCACCTTTCCTTATTGTCTTCATCAGAAAATACAGGTTCCATTTAATAGCAAAGAAATGCCAACCCTTGACGTCAGCAGAAAAAAGAATAACAGCTGCTTAGCAACAGGCAGTTTGAAATACCCTGACTTTTTTCTCCTCCATGTTTTTCTCCTTTTTTCCCTTCAAATTCATTCAAGGTATTTAATAACATTTTATCATTATCCTTCTAGAGAGAAGATACAACAGTGGTCGAGATAAGACCATCCCAAGGCCCACATGAGGGAAGAGTAAATAGCAATGAACGCCCTTTCCCAATGGTATTTTGAACCAGTCTAAATAAGTCAGTCAACAAGTACTTATTAAACACAATGTATCAGGCACTAGGCTAAATGGTGGAGATACAAATAAAGACAAAACTCCAGTACTTGCCCTCAAGAAGCTTATATTTTAATGGAAAAGATAACGTTAAATAATTAAATATATATATATATATATATATATATATATATATGATGGAAAAGTAATCGTAGAGAAGTCACTAGCAGCTTAGATACTAGGAAATGCCTCCTATAGAATATAGCATTTGAGGTGAATCTTTTTTGTTTTGTTTTATTTTGGTGAGGTAATTGGGGTTAAATGACTTGCCCAGAGTCACACAGCTAGTAAGTGTTAAGTGTCTGAGGCCAGATTTGAACTCAGGTCCTCCTGAATCCAGGGCCAGTGTTCTATCCACTGTGCCACCTAGCTGCCCCTGAGGTGAATTTTTTTTTTTGGTGAGGCAATTGGGGTTAAGTGACTTGCCCAGGGTCACACAGCTAGTAAGTGTCAAGTGTCTGAGGCAGGATTTGAACTCAGGTCCTCCTGAATCCAAGGCCAGTGCTTTATCCACTGTGCCACCTAGCTGCACCCCTGAGGCGAATCTTAAAGGACATCAAATCACTTTAACATGAAAGAAAGTTTTGAATAATAAATATCCTCCCCAAAACTTCATGCCTGAATGATGTGTATGAGTAAAGGCAAAACATTCCAACTTTTTGCTTTGACAATACAGATTTAAAATATTTTCATTATTAATAGTACTAAAATAATAATGCGATGATGATAACAACAATTGACATTTATATAGCAGTTTATGGTTTGCAAAACACTTTACATAGATTATGGCACTTGATCCTCAAAATAGCCCTTAAAGGTAAGTATTACAGGTATTATCATTTCTCTTTTTATGGATGAGAATTAAGGTTCAGAGGGGTTGACCAAGGTCACACGTCTAGGAACTATTAGAGACAGGATTTGAATGCAAGTCTTCACTGACTGCCCATTTTTCTACTATATCATGTTATTATATAACTATCACACTATGATTTTATAGATATGTATGTTTATGCATACCTATCTACACAAATAATTTATATATACATATATAGTGTTTATATTTACATATAAATATATAGTTATGTATAAACATATTTTTATACCTATGCATCATTTAAACTTACATATATTTTATATAACATGTATATATTTACATATAAATATATGGTTATGTATAAATATATTTACATACCAACATATCATGTATGAATATATTTATATAGCATTTCTATATTTACATGTAAATATAGTTATCCATAAATATATTTACATACATACATATAATTTATAATACATATATTTTATATAACATTTATATATTTACATACAAATATATGGTTATATATAAATATATTTATATACCTATATATCATGTATAAATGTACTTATATAGAATTTCTGTATTTATATGTAAAATATAGTTATCTATAAAGATATTTACATAACTATATATTATTTATACACATATATTTTATATAGCATTTATATATTTACATAGCTATAAGTCTTTTATATATACTTATATCAATCTCATTTTATCTTCAGGACAATTCTCCAAAATCTGTAGTCTTGGCAACAGATTAGGAAATACAAACCCAGAGAGCTTTGCCCGAAGTCACAAGGGAATGGCCCTGCCATTAAGTGCAATGATCTTTCTCTCATACCACACTGCTTCTGAATCTTTATTAGCACCACCTGTTAAAGTTACTGACTTCTCTGTCTCCTGGGGCCCTCCTCCCACCATCCAGACTCTATCCCTAACTCACTGAGGCTTTAAAGGGAAAGAGTGATATTGGTAGATTACTCACTAAAAACTAAATGTAGGGGCAGCTAGGTGGCACAGTAGATAGAGCACTGGCCCTGGATTCAGGAGGAACTGAGTTCAAATCTGGTCTCAGACATTTGACACTTTTTGGCTATGTGACCCTGGGCAAGTCACTTAACCCCAATTACCTCACCAAAAAAAACCACAAACAAACCCAAAACTAAATGTGGACATGAGGTAAATGATTGCACTGCAGCTGTTTGGAGGGTATACACATGGTACAGACCAAAACCAAAATAAATGACTAAATAGATATTTAGCAATGTAATCAGATTAGAAAAATAGTCTTGCTCACACCATTCCCTTTGTGTAGAGAATCTTCTCCTTCCTTCAATCATTTTCTCCTTCCACTGAAATCTTATCCATTCTTGAGGTCCTGTCAAAATGCTATCTCCTCCATGAAATCTTCCTGGATTTCCATTGCCAGAACTTATATTTCCTTGCTCAACCTTCATATATTCACTTAATATTTGGTGATAAGTATACAAACTTCTTTTTTTTTTAGCAACAAACATTTATTTTATTTTCCATTTACATGTAAGGGTAGTTTTCAACATTCATTTTCATAAGATTTAGAGTTCCAAATTTTTCTCCCTCCCTCCCTTTCCTCCCCCCTCCACAAGATTGCAACCAGGTTATATATGTACAATCCACAAGTGTTCTTTTTATCAATTCTTTATATAGGGGTACATAGTAAGCTTCCTCATTAGTTCCTTGGGATTTCTTGGATCATTGCACTGCTGACAGTAGTTAAGTCATTCACAATTGCTTATTGAACAATACTGCTGTCACTATGCACAATGTCCTCCCAGCTCTGCTCACTTCACTATACATCAATGTTCATTAGTCTTTCCAGATTTTTCTGGGATCATCCTGTTTGTCATTTCCTTTAGCACAAGACCATTATTCCACTACAATCATATAACACAGCTTTTTCCATCATTCCTCAATTGATGGACATTCCCTTGATTCTCAATTCTTAGCCTCCACCAAGAGTTGCTATAAATATTTTTTGTACAATTTTCCACCCTTTTCTTTTTCATTACTATTGTTACCTGTTTCCCTTCCATCCTATTCCCTTCCCCATGATATTTATTCGATTATCCATCTTCTTTCATCCTATCACTCTTCAAAAGGGATTTGCTACTGTCTGTCCCCTCCCCCACTCTGCCCTTCCTTTATTTGCCCCTCTCTCTTTATCCCCTTCCCCTCCTATTTTCCTGCACAGTTAGAGAGATTACTCCACCCAATAGAGTGTGCACATTATTCCCTCCTTGAGCCAATTCTAATGAGATTGAGGTCTTTGAGATAATTTACTGCCCAGATTAAACAGATTACTATACCAATTGGGTCTGTCTGTTAGTCCCTCCTTGAGGCAGCTCTGATGAGTTTAAGGTCTTTGAGCCTTTTCTGATGAGTGTAAAATTCATTTACTGCCCTGATCCTCTCCCATCTCTTCCTCCACTCCATAAGCCTTTTCCTGTTTCTTTCATGTAGGATTTCACCTCTGCCCTTCCCCCTCTCCCGGTGAATTCCCTTCACCCCTCAATTTAACCCTAAAGATGTCATCACCTAGCTAAGTGGCACAGTGGACAAAGCATCACCCCTGGACCCAGGGGGATCCCAGCCCAAATCCGGCCTCAGACACAAGACAGTCACCCACTGTACAACCCCAGAAATGTCCCCTAGTTCCAATTTTTTATGGTTCTCTAGGGTCTTGTATTTGAAAGTCAAATTTGCCATTCAGTTCAGGTCTTTTCATCACAAATATCTGAAAGTCTTCTTTTTCATTTAAGTTCCATTTTTTTCTGCTGAAAGATTATGCTGAGTTTTACTGGGTAGGTGATTCTTGGTTGTAATCCCATTTCCTTTGCCCTCTGGAATATCATATCCCATGCCCTCTGGTCCTTTAATGTAGAAGCTGCTAGATCTTGTGCTGTCCTGACTGGGGCTCCACAGTACTTGAATTCTTTCTTTTTTGGCAACTTGCAATATTTTCTCCTTGACCTGAGAGCTTTGGAATTTGGCTATAATATTCCTAGAAGTTTTCCTTTTGGGATCTCTTTCTGGAGGTGATTGGTGGATTCTTTCAATTTCTATTTTAGCTTCTTCTTCTAGAATTTCAGGGTAATTTTCCCTGAAAATATCTTGGAAGATGGTGTCTAAGCTCTTTCCTTGATCATGGTTTTCAGGTAGACCAACAACTTTCAAATTATCTCTCCTGGACCTATTTTCCACATCAGCAGTTTTTCCCAGAAGATATTTCACATTGCCCTCTATTTTTTTATTCATTTGGATTTGCTTTATTGTGTCTTGGTTTCTCATAAAGTCACTGGCTTCCATTTGTTCAATCCTAATTCTTTTTTTTTTTTTTTAAGTGAGACAATTGGGGTTAAGTGACTTGCCCAGGGTCGCATAGCCAATAAGTGTCAAATGTCTGAGGCCAGATTTGAACTCAGGTACTCCTGAATCCAGGGCCAGTGCTCTATCCACTGTGCCATCTAGATGCCCACTCAATCCTAATTCTTAGGCAATTATTTTCATCAGAGAGCTTTTGTACCTCCTTTTCCATTTGGCCAATTTGACTTTTCAAGCTGTTGACGTTTTTCTCATGTCTTTCCTGCATCACCCTCATTTCTCTTTCCATTTTTTTCTCTACTTCTCCAACTTTATCTTCAAAGTCCTTTTTGAGCACCTCTATGGCCTGAGACCAATTCATATTTTTCTTGGAAGCTTTAGATATAGGGGCCCTGATGTTTCCATGTTCCTCTGAGGGTGCCCCTTGGTCTTCCTTGTTACTGAAGAAACTTTCTATGGTCCTCACCTTTCTCATCTTGCCTTTCTTTTACTTGCCTTTTAGCTCCTTAAAGTGGGGCACTGCTTCCAGGCTGCAGTATCCCAAGCTTAAGAAGTCCCAGGAGAATCAGGTTCTTCACTCACCTGGCCTGTTCCCTGGTCCTTAGATGACCCCAGACCAACTTGCTAATCAACCAGCTTTGTGTGTTGTGGTTGTTAGCTCCGATGAGCCTGTGCCCCTCCTCCACCTGGGCCACTGCTACTCGAGCCTACCTCCTGCTTCTCAGCAGGGGTGTAAAATCCAAGTTCTGCCTTAGCACCAGCATGGACCCCTGTAGTCTCCCCCCTGTCCAGGGCTCAGCCCACTCACCAGACTATGAGCTTAGTTCCAGACAACACTGGCACTTCAGCTGATTCAGAGGCTCTGGGGGTCTGCTTCTCTGGTGAGGCCTTCCTGGGACTGGATCTGTGTCAGGATGACTGTGGGGTTGGGCTCAACTCCTGTATTCAAGTATATAAACTTCTAATACAAAATAGGGAATAGGTGCAATATCATTCCTGATTAGAATATGTAATCAATATGGGCAGGGAGTTTGCTTGACTGACCTCCCATAGACCAGTGTTTGAGACATTTTTGGCAGGAATGGGGTTCATTTCAAGGACAGAAGGAACTTCTGGTTTAGAACACTTACTGTACATTAAAACATGCTGCCCTTCACCCAGCATATTCCATCTCCCACTTCCATATCTTTGCACAGGCTCTATCCTATGCTTAGAATGAATTCCTCCCTCACCTATGCCTCTCAGAATTACTAGTCTCTTTTAAAGATAAACTCAAGGAGAGGCAGAGTTAAATGCAGAGAAAATGCAGGAAGTTGTCTGAGCTCTCCCCAGTTTCCCACCAAACAACTTTACGTTAAGCTCCAAAACAAATTCTGGAGCAATGGAACCCACAAAATGAAACAATTTTCCAGCTCAAGAAAACTTAGAATGACTTCAGGAAGGGTCTGTCTCCCTTTAGTAAAAGGAAACTGCAGCCTAGCATGGGCAGTGTCCAGGAAAGTCAGCAGGAGGCCTCTAGCCCCAGTACAGATCAACAGTGGAGGCCCTGTGGATCTGGTTCATTAAGCTGGGGCCGGCTGTGAGGCCTCCAGCCCCAGTGCAGCAGGTGAATAGCCAGTCTGCGAACCCTGGACACAACAGCCACAACTGGGCCAGGGCCCCATGCAGTGGGGGAACTGTCAGTCACAGAGCCCCTGGTGTACAGAACAAGTGACCAGGCCCCTGGCCTTGGTGCAAAAATTTGTGCCCCCTGTACTCCAGGAGTGGAATTAAACTTTAAAAGTCTGGAAAATGAGAAGAAAAAAAGCCCTGACAATAGAAAGCCACTGTGGTGACAGGAAAGAGCAAAACAAACTCAGAAGATGACAACGTCAAAAGACCAACATGTGAAGCCTCAAAGAGAAATATTAATTGGTCTCAAGCCCAAAAAGTCCTCCGGAAAGAGCTCAAAAGGGATTTTAAAAATAAAATAAGAGAGGTAGAAGAAAAAAATGGGAAAATAAGTGAGCGTGATAGAAGAGAATCATGAAAAAAAGTCAACAACTTGGAAAAAACTAAGATTGAACTCAAGTGACCTCCTATATGAGGCTTTCCTAATTTCCCTAGTTGCTAGTCAGTAACCCTTTTTTCCTTTGAAATTACCTTGTACTTAATTATATTTAAACATACTGTTCTTCCAATAGAATATGTACTTCTTGAGACCAAAGACTAATTAATTTTTCACCTTGTGATGAGCACAGTGAGCACTTAATAAACTCTTTTTTTGATGGAACATTTGGAAACTTGCCTTATAAGTCAAAATCTGCCAGTCTTCTTTAACTTATAGTTGAAGATAGATGTGAAGAAGGCCTAGGAGAGAATGAATGGTCAGATAGGCCAGAGAGAATTCAGGAAGGAGTAAAAAAATCTTGGGAAAACTTAGAAGGAAGGAAGGAAGGATCCAGGAAGAGAGACAGGTCAACAGTGTCATGTGTGGCAGATGTGTCAAGAATGATGAACACAGAGGAAAAAAAAAACATCAGATTTGGCAATTAAGAGATCCTTGATAACTTTGGAGGGAGCAGTTTTGGTTGGGTGATAAAGTTGGAATGCTGATTGCAAAGTTTTTGGAGTGGCTGAGATGAAGTGAAGGCTATTTTCAGACAGTTTTTTTGGGGGGCAGTACTTTAAGAAAGGGAAGAAATCCAGGATAACAGCTTGAGGGGGTGGTATTGTCTAATGAATGTTGTTTAAGGATGGGTAGACTTGGCCATGTTTGAAGGCAATAATAAGGTTCTATGCAAAGCACTTTACAATGATTGTCTCATTTGATCTTTACAACAACTCTGGGAGGTAGGTGCTATTATTATCTATTATTATCTCTGTTTTATAGATGAGGGAACTGAGGCCAACTGAGCTTAAATGACTAATGCAGGGTCACACACCTAGTAAATGTCTAAGGTCAGATTTGAACTCATGTTTTCCTAGAAGAAGGCAACACCTCATCTGGCTAAACAAAGGCCTTGGTTATACTTACTGGGTTTGGAAGAATGTAGCAGAAAATATGGGAAAATGGCAAGTCACACATCTGCACACAAGGGGAAGACAGACTGGTGAAAGTCAGTGAAAATTATGCCTTCTGCTAGTTTAAGCGTAGAGAAATTATGGGTGGGGATTCTCAAACTTTGGCAAATATATCCTCAAACACAAATGAGAAAAACTCACAGAGATATGACGCCATTCTCTTTGTAAACATACTTTTTAGGATTTTAATTAGAGCTAAGCTTCCCCATCTATACCAGGTTCTTTAGTAGATGGGCATCTTTGATTGGTCTGAAGACATTTTAGCTATATATTTTCATTTTGACTACTAGATGAATATTTTAAAATTTTGAAAAGTAGTGATTTTCTGAAGTACAAGTTTTGCTTTCACTCCTTAGTAGACAGTCTTCATAAGCTGCTGTGATCTCTCAAAAGAACTAAGCACTTTCTATCCAATCTTCTGATCAACCTTTCTAAACTTCCTCAGGTTGGTTTCCAGTTAAAGACAAATGCTATATCTCTGGACCCAGCCTTTCTCATTTCTAGTCTTTACTTTGCTAGCATAGCCTTCACCTCCATGTCAAGATGAAAAATCAAAGCAGGATATTGGGAGTAGGTAGATATATAGACATTTTCAAGGAGAACCTTCTAAGTGTGTGGTTTATTGGTCTTCTGTTCTGCTCTGGACTCTTGGACAGAGTCACTCATTTGGAAAGGAGCAGGTCCCTTCCCAGAATCTCCATTTTTCTCCTTTGGTAAATCCAGGAGAATAATGGTTGCTGCTATAATAATTAGCTTCCCATTTTCAAAGCCTTTGCCACCACTTGTGCACTTCAGTGCTAAACAAGGTAATTAGGCATTTAACTCTTCTTCCCAATTTAGTTGGCACATTTACAGGTGTAATTAATTGTTATTATTCGTCAGAGCCTTGACAGGGTGCTTGGGACCACTGCGAAAACAAAAGCACAAAAACTACGGCTGCTCCAGGGGCTTACCATCAAAGTGATTATGAACTAATTATGATGTACTGGCAACAGGTGGCTCATGTTTTATTCCTGTACCTTGCAAATCAAATCACTGAGGAAAATATTTTGGTTGACTATAAGCAGGAGAGTCTTCAAAACAAAGTAGAAAAAAACAACACCAAAACACCAACATCAGCAGTTCACATATTGTGGAACAATAAAGGGAACTGTGGGCAAAGGACTGAATAAGAAGTCAAACTCAGGAGAAATTTTCAGCCCTGAATCCCTTTAGAAAATCATTGGCTTTGGGTGTGCACATAGAGTCAAAACAGCTTACTCTTTTTCAGGCTTATCAGTCCACAGAGCTGTTCTGACTTTTATAAAAGGAAATGCTATGCAAATGTAAGGCGTTTTGGTGTTTTTATTGTGTATGTTCTTGAAAAGCCAGAAAGAACAAAGCAACAAAGGAACAAAACAATGAAGGAATGAGAAGATAAGAGAAAGAAAGGAATGAATGAATGAAATATGGGAGGAGAGGGAAGAAGGAAGGGAAGAAGAGAGGAAAGGAGGGAGAAAAAGGAAGGAGGAAAGGAGGGAAAGAAGGAAGGAAAGGGAGGGAAGGAAGGAAGGAAGGAAGGAAGGAAGGAAGGAAGGAAGGAAGGAAGGAAGGAAGGAAGGAAGGAAGGAAGGAAGGAAGGAAGGAAGGAAGGAAGGAAGGAAGGAAGGAATCAGCAAATCCTAAGGTTTGCAAATCACTGTCTCTGTAAATTTGGCTTGTAATCTTTACATAAAGAATTAGAAAAATTGCCCATCTGATAGAAACACCTTGTGATAGCATCCTTTCGGTCGATTCCTGAACCTTCTAACATAATTACATGTTAGATTATGACCATAACCCTATAATGAGGTGGATCTTCTCCTTGTCAAGGTTAACCTGTCTATATATGTCCTAGATCTCATCCTGTTTTCTCCAACAGACTGCCCCCTCAATCAACCCCTCACTCTCACCTTCAACCTCTCCCTATTACAGCAAAAGTCATTAGAATTAGTATACTGACCACATGGAAGCTTTTTCAGTGGCATCAATCAACAAGAATTTAAGAACCACTTAGGCTAGGTAGCACAGTAGGTGGAGTACTAGGTTTGGAGTCAGGAAAACATGAGTTCAAATCTGACCTTAGACATTTACTAGGTGTGTGACCCTGCATTAGTCATTTAAGCTCAGTTGGCCTCAGTTCCCTCATCTATAAAACAGAGATAATAATAGCACCTACCTCCCAGAGTTGTTGTAAAGATCAAATGAGACAATCATTGTAAAGTGCTTTGCATAGAACCTTATTATTGCCTTCAAACATGGCCAAGTCTACCCATCCTTAAACAACATTCATTTGACAATACCACCCCCTCAAGCTGTTATCCTGGATTTCTTCCCTTTCTTAAAGTACTGCCCCCCCAAAAAACTGTCTGAAAATAGCCTTCACTTCATCTCAGCCACTCCAAAAACTTTGCAATCAGCATTCCAACTTTATCACCCAACCAAAACTGCTCCCTCCAAAGTTATCAAGGATCTCTTAATTGCCAAATCTGATGTTTTTTTTTCCTCTGTGTTCATCATTCTTGACACATCTGCCACACATGACACTGTTGACCTGTCTCTCTTCCTGGATCCTTCCTTCCTTCCTTCTAAGTTTTCCCAAGATTTTTTTACTCCTTCCTGAATTCTCTCTGGCCTATCTGACCATTCATTCTCTCCTAGGCCTTCTTCTCATCTCTCACTTAGTGATCTCATCAGCACTCACAGTGTTAAACATCACTTCTAGATGGAGGACCCATGGGTCACAAATATCTACACCAAGTAACTCCTGAGCATCAATCCCAAATTACTGACTGTCATTTGGACATTTTAAGTGGGATGTTCCAGACACCCCCCAAGCTCCCATGTTCAAAATAAAACTCATTACCTTTCTACAACAGCCATTTAGCAAATTGCCTAAGTTCATAACCTCATAATTATCCTCAACTCCTTACATCCCCCTCCCTGTCCAATTGGTTGCCAAATCTTGCCTTTTCTACTTCTACATCCCTTGCATCCAACTACTCTCTCCTCACATAGCTACTGCCTTAATTCAGGCCCTCTTCTTTTTCTTGACTACTGCAATAGACATCTAATTGATTTCTCTGCCTCGGGTCTTTCCCCACTCCACTCTATCTTCCACACTGCTACCAAAGTGATTTCACTTAAGTGTAGATCCAACCGTGTCACTTTCCTACTCCATAAACTCCAATAGCTTCGTATCACCTCTAGGATACAATATAAATTCTTCTAGCTTTTAAAGCCATTCAGAACTTGACTCCAGTCTTGCAACTTCATCATATAGTCTTACCCCACTCCAACTCTGTGGTTCAGAAAATCTGCCTTCACTTTGTCCCATCTCCTGTCTCCATGCCTTTATACTAGCTGTCCCCCATGCTTTATCTCCTTACCTTCTTCCCCTGAGAATCCTTCTCTTCCCCCAGGATGAAGGAAAAACACCACCTTTTGCCTGAGGCATTTCCTCATCCTCCCTCTTAGTATTGCCCTTTATCCTTCCCTTTTATTTACACATTACACATATATGTAATATACATGTAATTACAGATATATTGTATTGAGTTTGTATTTACCGATAAATGTTGTATCTCCTATTAGAGTATAAGATCCTTGAGCTCATAAAATGTTTCCAGTTTGGGGGTTTTATTTTAATAATAATAATAATAGCTAACATTTACATAGTGCTTCCTATGGGTCAGGTTCTGTGCAAAGCACTTTACAATGATTACCTCATTTGATCTTTACAACAACCCTGGAAAGTAGGTGCTATTATTGACTCCATTTTACAGATGAGGGAACTGAGGCAAACTGAGGTTAAATGACTTTGCCCAGGGTCACACAGCTAGTAAATGTCTAAGGCCCAATTTGAACTCATGTTTTCCTGACTCCAAGCCCAGTGCTCTACCTACTGTGCTACCTAGCCTAAGTGATTCATTAATTCTTGTTGACTGAGGCCACTGAAAAAGCTTCTATGGAATCAGTATACTAAACTTTCACATAATTCTAATGACTTTTGCTAGACTTTCTTACACGTGAACTGATCTCTATAAACCAGAAGGAGTGGGCTAGATAAGGAACAGTCCCATGGGGTTTTCATTTACTCTAGTTCCTGGTAAAACCAGGGCAGCAAGATGGCTCAATGGATAGAATGCTGAGGGTGGAGTCAGGAAGACCTGAGTTCAAATCTGGCCTCAAACACTTACTAGATGAGTGACCCTGGGCAATTACAACTTCTGTTTGCTATAATCCATTGGAGAAGGAAATGGAAAACCATCTCCAATATCCTTGCTAAGAAAACCCCATGGCCAGTATTAGTGTACAATGGTCCACAGGGTCACAAAGAGTCAGAAATGACTGAACAACTGTTCTTTCTGTCAGGTCACTGATGATGCCAGACCTTGTCTACCTCTCTCTTCCAAGCCAGTGGCCCAAAATGTGATTTCTTTTTCCTATCCTATCCCACTTCTTTTCATCCTAATATTTAGTGATCGTAGGTTAGAGATTAGAGGAACATTAGCAGCTATTGAGTCCAACAAAATTTGGAAACTAAGGCTGAGAGAGATTAAGTGATTGCCCAGGGTCACTTAGCTAGTAAGTTTTGGTGTCAGAAGGACCTCATTGGAATTCTGGCTCAAAGTCTGCCTATACTATCTGCACTATATCTTACTGCTTCTTGGCTCAAAGCTGGCCACGTGACCTCATTTTAAGTAAACCCAACAGAACCTAGAAGAGATCCTGATTTATAATCTAATTGTGCTCTCTTTGAAGGAACAGCTGTTTCTATAGCTTTGGAATTGTGGAAAATTACATTCTTACTGTATGGAAGTCATTTAAAATGGATTTACACATTTGCACTGAATTAGAAATCTCTCTGGGGGCCAGCTAGGTAGCGCAGTGGATAGAGCACCGGCCCTGGAGTCAGGAGGACCTGAGTTCAAATCTGGCCTCAGACACTTAACACTTACTAGCTGTGTGACCCTGGGCAAATCACTTAACCCCAATTGCCTCATTAAAAAAAAAAAAAAATCCCTCTGCTTCTGAGAGTTACTGACCATGGGTAAATCATTTAACCTCTAAAGACTCTAAGTTACAATTGGATTCCAACCTGCCTCTAAGGAAGGAGTTGCCCCACACCAGTGGCATCACAAGACTCTGAGGCATTCACATTGTGGGATAGAAACCACCTATAAATTATTTACCTGTGTGCCTCCTAAATCCACCCTTTGCCCTTCCTAACCCTGTATTTAGTATTCTATGTGAACTGACATTCCTGAACTTACCTTTTAATGATTAGAAGGGAAAATTAGCACTAAATCTCTTTCCCAGTCTCCACATGAAGATATAACAGACTTTCCTTCTCCCTTGTGAAATTCCACTCATCTTTTAATTATATTCTGCTCCTGTGTTAACTACTGAAGCAAGCCAGTCTTAAAAAGACAGAGCCCTGGGCTAGAAACCTTTTATTTCAACCAGCATCAATCAGTTAACTGGTCTGCAGTTTGTTGTACTCCAAGCAAGAAAGGCAAGGTAAGGTAATATTTTCTGATCTCCTTTAGGCAGAGTTTTTGAAACTTCATTATTGCAAACTGTTCCTCAACTTTGATAACCCCTTTTTTCCAAGAGAGAACAAAAGATGGAGTAAGATACTGAGTCAGAAGTCTGAAAATTAAATGAACCCAATTATTAGGAGGCCAAACCATGTTTCTACATCTAGAACATCTCTCTAACCCAGTAAATCAGCTAAGCTACCTCCTTAGTTGAAGCCCTCATCACCTCTAGCCTAAATGATCCCAATAGCCTCTTTTTTTTTTTTTTTGCGAGGCAATGGGGGTTAAGTGACTTGCTCAGGGTCACACAGCTAGTAAGTGTCAAGTGTCTGAGGCCGGATTTGAACTCAGGTACTCCTGAATCCAGGGCCGGTGCTTTATCCACTGCACCACCTAGCCGCCCCCCAATAGCCTCTTGATTGAGCTCCCTGCCTCAACTTTCTCTCTATTCGTTTATTCTCCCCACAGCTGCCAAAGTGATTTTCCTTAAGACCACGTTACTCTTCATCTCATTAAACTCCAGTGGCTCCCTACTGCCCCTAGCTTAAAATGCCACTTTCCTTGAGAGGCTCAATCATGCCATGTGGTGGGGAAAGGAATGCACAATATGGCTACTGTGATGTAGGAAAGGTTCAAGAGACATAATTTCTGGGTAATGTATCATTTTATTAGCAAGGAATTAATAAAAGGATGGTAGTTTGGCCTTCTCTCATGAGCCAAAGACAGAACATGGAGGCTTCCTGATGCTTATATGCCCTTGGAAGAGTGCGTGGTCCCTACAGGTGGCAATCAACTCTGATTCATTAACAATTAATGAGAAGAATTAATATTATAATGAGAGGTGAACCTATTCTAATGAGGGGCTGGAAGACCAGTGACTTTGATTATGTCACTTTCAGTCCCAGACCACACCCAGTTCCAGGTAACCTAGACAAAGCATCTACTCCCCTCTCCCCCACCTGAGCTTAAGTAGAACAGAATGGCCTTCCCTACTTGGATGGGGTCTGAATAAATTAAGGGGAATGTTAATCCAATCTCACTATCAGCAATATTATTTAATTTGGTATTAATTTAATCAAGCAAAGTTATTTAATAATCATTTCTCTCAATACAAAACTAGCTGTGGAACTAGGCTAGAAAGGTTCTTAAAAGCTTAACTGGCCTTCTGTCTGTTCCTCACATACCATACTCCATTCCCATCTCCCATACCCATGACCTTTCATGAGGGACAAATATCCCTCATGCCCAGAATGTTCTCCCCTTCTCTTTATTCAATATCCAGTTCTAGCACCACTTTCTCCATGAAGCCATTTCTGACACCTCCAACTACTTTGTATTTAACTACCTTGAATCTATTTTCTTATGTTTATTCTGCATATACTTGCATATATACTTGTCTCCCCCATCAGAACATAAGCTACTTGCAAGTAGGGATTGTTCCATTCTCTGTATTTGTATTCCCAGAGCCTAGCTACATTGCTATGTATCTGGCACAAAGCATGTGCTTAATAAATGCTCGTTAATTCATACTAACTTGAAGTAGACCTGGAAGGAAACAGTTCTAGTGGTGTTGGTTTGTCCTAGTAGAGAATACGTAAGATGTTTAAGGATATTCCCTGAGGATCATGAGATCACAAAATTAGTATTAAAAGGGATCTTTGAGATCATTTAGTCCAATTCCCCCATTTTACAGATGGTATAACAGATATAGAGAGGTTCAGAAATTTGCCCAATATCACACAAGGTGAAAATAGCAGAGACTTTCCACTGTACCACAGGTCTAATTCTATCTTTATCCAAAGCTTCCAGTGTATGCCATAGGCATCTTAAGTTCAACATGTCTAAAATATTATTCATTTTCTTTCCTCACAGGCTCTCCCACTTTCCACTCTTCACAACTTTTTCATTCATATTTTTAAATGTTTATTTTCAGTTCCAAATTCTCTCCTATTCACTATTCTCCCACACATTGAGAAAGAAATGTGATACCCATTATACATATGAAGTCATGCAAAACTTATTTCCACATTAACCATATTGGGGGAAAAAAAGAAAAATAAAGTGAAAAAATGCTTCAATCTGTATTCAGAATTCATAGATTCTTTCTCTGAAAGTGATTAGCATTTTTCATCATAAGACCTTTGGAACTGTTGTCTTTCCCATTACTATTGAGGGCACCACCATCCTTCCAGTGACCCAGACTCAAAACCTAGTTGTTATCTTTGCCCCCTAACTCTCACTCACCCAGTGTACCCAATCTATTGCAAAGTCTTGTTGTTTTTTTTTACCTTCACAACATCTCTTTAATATATCCACTGCTCTCTCCTCACTCAGTTACTATCCTACTACTGGCTCTTATCACCTCATTACTGTACTATTTCTTTTTTTTTTTTTTTTTTTTTTGCGGGGCAATGGGGGTTAAGTGACTTGCCCAAGGTCACACAGCTAGTAAGTGTCAAGTGTCTGAGGCCGGATTTGAACTCAGGTACTCCTGAATCCAGGACCGGTGCTTTATCCACTGCGCCACCGAGCTGCTCCCATGTACTATTTCAATCAACTTCTGAAGATGGTCTCCCTACCTCAATTCTCTCCCCAGGCCAATCCATCCCATCTTCAGAAGCCAAAGTGAAGTTCCTAAACCACATCTGACTGTGTCACCCCTTCCTCACTAAATTCCACTAGCACTTTATCATCTCTAGGATAAAATATAAAATGCTCAGTTTGACCTTTAAAGGCCTTCACAACTTTGTTTCTCCTGCCTTATATTTCACTCCCCTCTGCATACTCTATGATCCAACTCCAAAGGCCAACTTGTTCCTCAAAGGGCACACTCTATTTCTTGACTCTATCTTTTCATTGTCTGTTCCCCATGCTTTGCAATGTTCCTCTTCATTTGACTTCTCTGGCCTCCTTTAAGACCCAATTAAAATCTTACCTTTTGTAATAGGCCTTCTCCTTCTACCTTAACTTCCAGTATCTATCTCTTGCATGTATATAATTATTTACATGCTTTTTCCTCCATTAGAATATGAACTCCTTGACTGCAAGACTGTATTTTTTTTACCTTTTTGTATCCCTAGAACTTAGAATAGTGCCTGATATATAGTACTTTAAAATGCTTGTTAAATGACTCACTGTACCCATTCAAATGTGCTTCTGTATTCACCTGGATACTGCCTTTAGGATTTTATTTTTCATAAATGAACTTTATAATCAGCCTTTGAGAATGAAACAAAACCAATGTATGAAACAGTCTGTACTGAGAAGTCAATATGGCCACTGGGGATGACAAAGAAGACAAAAATGAGGTATTACAATAGTTCAAGCAAGCCAACGAAAGAAGGATAATTTCAGCAAACCGTATACAACTTTGGTATTCTGTAAACCCCATAATAATAGAAGAACAGAATGGTCAGTTTGGATACGTAGAAAGTATGGCAAGAAGGGTATGGTCAATTTGACAGGGCTAAAGGATGAGGTTTTTGTAGTCAGAGAACCTTGTCTCAAATCCCAGCTTAGCTATTTGCTTCCAGTGAAACCTTGGGCAAGTCACTTGTCTCAATTTCCTTATTGATACAATGAGAGAGAGTGAACTAGATGAAATCCCTTCTATATCTGTGATCCTAAGATCTTTGATCAGGACAGAGCATATCATTGGGTTGGGATGAGTGCTCATTGACCCACTAAACCCTAATTGAGAATGAATAATGGAGTCTTGTCATTGGGATAGGGAATAATTTGTTTGATTACTCTACAAAGTATGATCTCTTGAGCCTTAAAAATCTCAGGGACTTGTTATTAGTACCACCTGCACAAAGTCTTACTTCAGTGTCTCACTAAGACATGAAGATGATCCTAAGTTCCAAAAGGCCATACAAATGAAATAGAAGTTTTGGCAGTTTCTACCCTGATGCCAAAGCTTCAAATATGGCCCCAGTAATAGACTGACTCTTTTTTGATTACCAATTGGCTACTTATGGAGGGGCAGGTTACCAGTAGATCAGTCATCTACTGGTAGATGGTGAATTTTTCATGTTCATTCATGAAACCAACAAAAATTTTTAAATGACCCTGAGTCCTGTCTTTAGTCAGTCAACAACAATTTATTAAGCAACTACTATGTGCCAGGCAGTGTGCTAAGCACTTGAATTTACAAAGTAAGGCAAAAGACAGTCTCTAATCTTGGGGAGTTCACAGTCTAATGGGACATACAACCTGTAAACAACTATCTATAAACAAGATATGTAAAAGGTAAGTTGGAGATAATCAACAGAGGGAAGTCACTAAGATTATGGGGAGGAGGTGCTGATAAAGGCATCTTGCAGGAGGTGGGGTTTTAGCTGAGATTTGAAGGAAGCCAGGAAGTTGGAGGTAGAGAGAAGGAAGGAGAATATTCTAGGCATGGGAAACAGCACATGAAAGTGTGAAGGTGGGAGATAGAGTATCTTTGAGGAACAGGAAGGCAGTCAGTGTCACTAGATTGCAGACTATGAAGGGAGAATAAAGTATAAGAAGACTGGAAAGGTAAGAGGATCCAGGTTGTGAAGGGCTCTGAATGCCACACAGAGGTTTTTATATTTGTTCGTGGAGGTTATATGAAGCAATTGGAGTTTATTGAATAGTATAGTGACCTGCTCAGACCTACACTTTAGGAAGATCATTTTGACAAGTGATGGATGGACTGGAGTGGAGAGAGACTTGTGCTAGAGAGACTAGCCAGTAGGCTATTGTAATAGTCCAGGCATGCACCAGGGTGGTTGCAGTGTCCAAGGAGAGAAGAAGCTGTATACTAGAGATGTTATGAAGGATGAGGGGGCAGTGAGAGAGAATAAGGAGTCAAGAATAACACTTGCAACTTTCAAGACTGGATGACTTAGGGAATGATGGTGCTCTCCACCATAATAGGAGAGAAAGGAAGGAGGCATGGGGGGAAGATAATGAGTTCAATGTTGGACATGTCAAGTCAAAGATGTCTATGGGACATGCAATTCAGAATCTCCAACAGGCAGTTGGAAATGCAAATCTAGAAGTTATGAAATAGCTTAGGGCTGGATAAGTAGATCTGAGAATTATTAAAACAGATGAACAATTGAATCTATGGTAGCTGTTTTCTCCATTAGAATGTCTACTTCTTGAGGGCAGGGACTACATTGTTTTGTCTCTTTGTATCCCTAGAACTTAACATAGAGACTGGCACATAGTACTTAATAAACTCTTGTTAACTGATTCACTGTACCAATTCAAATCAGATGCATTCACCAAATTAAATGTTTGCAAGAGGGGAAAAAAGAGGGGTCAGCACAGAGCCTTGGGGAGACATAGTTAGCAGACGTTATCTGGATGAAGATCCAGAGAAGGGAACTGAGAAAATGATCATTCATGGAAGATGACAACCAGCATAGAATAGTGTTATAAAAAACTAGAGAGAAAAAATTATCAGGGAGAAGAGGGTAATCTATGTTATCAAAGAATGCAGAGAAGTCAAGAAGAATGAGGATTGAGAAAAGGCCAATAGATTTGGCAGTTAAGAGAGCATTGGTAACTTTGGAGAGGGCAATTTCAATTGAATGATGAGATTGGAAGCCTAACTAACATTTTGTTGGTTTTGCTACATGGGACCACTGACTCTAAAGAAGTAAAAGTAAAGGTCATATAGAGGGCAATGGAGAAGCATATGGCAGATATGAGCAGGCTTCAAAATATGACCTACAATCAACTTTGAAGAAAAAAATAAAGAGATCAAAGAAAGAGGAAAGAGCCAGCCATGTGCAAAATATCCATAGCAGCTCTTTTCAGAATAGCAAAGAACTAAAAACTAAGGTGGTACCCACTGACTGGGGAATGGTTGAACAATTCAGTGGTATATGAATAGGATTGTTGTTTGTCATTCATTCTTGAAGAGGACCAATGACATCAGGAGGGTGATGTCTTAACTTGCAAGTGATTTAAATGAGGCAGGGCTGTGCAAAGTCATCCTCACTCTCTCCTCCAAGGTCATCTGAGTCCAGTGGCAAGACATAACTCAGGACAACTGGAGATGACCCCAGATGCAGTAGAGACTTTGGCCTTTTTAAGCTGAGGTCTTGCCCAGGTTTCAGTTTGTTTGAGGTAACACCCACTCAGTGATTTAAGGTTAGGTAAGAAATGACATAGGAATAGGATAATGCTGTAAAAATGGAAGAAAGATGCTTTTAGAGAAAATTGGGAAGATTTATATAAATTGACATGGAATGAAATGAGCAGAACCAGGAGAACAATTTATATTACATCAATATTTTCATAAATGAACAATTCTATAAGATATGAGTTCTTCATCAACACAATGATTAACAATGATTCCGACAGTCAGAGGGGATGGATTATTATACAAGATGAGATAAATGCTTATTTTTTGGATGTGGCCAGTGTGGGAATTTGTTTGGTTTGTTTATGCTTATTTGTTATAAAGATTTTGCATTTTTTTGTTTGATTTCCCCAGGGACATGGTGGGAATGCTTGATAATGATGGGGAAGGAACAGAAGCTGCAGATAATGATCCAGAAAGAGACAAAATTTCTACAGCTTGGGGGGCAGCTAGATGGTGCAGTGGTTAAAGCACCGGCCCTGGATTCAGGAGTACCTGAGTTCAAATTCGGCCTCAGACACTTGAAACTTACCAGCTGTGCGACCGTGGGCAAGTCACTTAACCCCCATTGCCTAAAAAAAAAAAAAAAAATTTCTACAGCTTGGCTGAAGAATTCCAATCTGGTATTCAGAATAACTAGGTTCTAATCCCTGCCATGATACTAAACTCTGGGCCTCTGTTTCCTCCACTGTAAAATGAATAGGGTAGAAAAAGTGGTCTCCAAGGTCCCTTTCTGTTGCGACAGTCTGTAAATGTATATTTATCTCTATCTCTGCTCAGCTTCAGTCTTAGGAAGACAGGAATCAGTCTTCCTCTGGGACCTTGGGGAAGTCACTTCCCATTCCTGGGAAGTAAAGTCAAATAAAACAATCAATAAAAACAAGAAGTTGGATCATGTAATGTCTGAAATCTCTTTAAGTACTAACATGATACTTTTGAAGATTTTTTTGGGGGGGCACTGGATAGAGTACTAGGCCTGGAGTCATTAAGACTTGAATCTAAATCCAATCCCAGAAATATACTATGTGACCCTGTAAAAGTAAATTAATCTCTGTTTGCCTCAGTTTCTTCAACTGAAAAATGGGCAATGATAGCATATACCTACCATGACTGTTATGAGGATTAAATGACATAATAATTATAAAGAGCTTAGCACAGTGCCTAGCACATAGTAAGTACTAGATAAATGTTAGCTATTAATTATCATCATCATCATCATCATAATTATCAGTTATGTGACTCCATATGAGGTCATGACCCAGAAACCTTAGTTAAGATGACTTTAAGAAACTTTGGTCTAGATGACTTATTCCCTATATCCTACTCCCTATCAGTACAAAAACTTCCCAGCGAAGGCTTTGATTTTGCAGCAAAGACAAGATACAAGAAAGACGTGCAACAATAGGAAGATCATGGGATTTGGAATTAGGAAGACCTGAGTTCAAATCCTGCCTCAGATACTCAGTGGAAAGTGCTTGTGACTTTGGGCAAGTCACCTAGTCTCTAGGGCCAGATGGGTTTACAAGTGAATTCTACCAAACATTTAAAGAACAATTAATTCCAATACTATACAAATTATTTGGGAAAATAGGTGAAGAAGGATTTCTACCAAATTCCTTTTATGACACAAATATGGAGTTGACACCTAAACCAGACAGAGCCAAAACAGAGAAAGAAAATTATAGAACAGTTTCCCTAATGAATATCAATGCAAAAATCTTAAGATATTATCAAGGAGATTACAGCAATTCATCACCGGGATTATACACTATGACCAGGTGGGATTTATACTGGGAATGTGGAGTGGTTTCATCATTAGGAAAACTATTGACATAATCAACTACATCAATAACAAAACTAACCAAAATCATATGATTATCTCAATAGATGCAAAGAAAGCTTTTGACAAAATACAGCACTCATTCCTATTAAAAACACTATTGGGGCAGCTAGGTGGCACCGTGGATAAAGCACCTGCCCTGGATTCAGGAGGACCTGAGTTCAAATCTGGTCTCAGACACTTGACACATACTAGCTGTGTGACCCTGGGCAAATCACTTAACCCCCATTGCCCTGCAAAAACAAAACAAAACAAAACAAAAAACAAAAACACTAGAGAGCATAGGAATAGGTGGAGCTTTCCTTAAAATAATAAGCAGAATCTACCTAAAACCATCAGGAAACATTATATGTAACAGGGATAAATTAGAGGCATTACCAATAAGATCAGGGGTGAAACAGGGATGTCCATTATCATTTCTGTTATTTAATACTGTACTAGAAATGTTAGCTTTAGCAATAAGAGAAGAAAAAGGAATTAAAAGAATTAGAATAGGCAAGGAAGAAACAAAAATATCACTCTTTGCAGATGATATGATCATATGATGGTATACTTAGAAAATCCTAAAGAATCAACTAAAAAACTACTTGAAACAATTAACAACTTTAGCAAAGTTGAAGGATATAAAATAAATCTACACAAATCAACAGCATTTCTCTACATGACCAACAAACCTCTGTAGCAAGAGACAGAAAGAAAAATTCCATTTTAAGTGACTGTAGACAATATAAAATATTTGGGAGTCTACCTGCCAAGACAAACCCAGGAACTCTATGTACACAATGACAAAACACTTTTTACACAAATCAAATCAGATCTAAATAATTGAAAAAATACCAATTGCTCATTGATAATACAAACTAATATAATAAAAATGACAATTTTACCTAAATTAATTTACTTTTTCAGTGCCATACCAATCAGACTACCTAAAATTATTTTATACAGCTAGAAAAAATAATAAAAAATTAATCTGGAAGAACAAAAGCTCAAGAATATTAAGGGAACTAATTTAAAAAATGCACAGGAAGGAGGGCTAACTGTACCAAATCTGAAGCTATACTATAAACTGGCAGTCATCAAAATTATTTGGTACTGGCTAAGAAATAGAGTGGTGGATCAACGGAATAGGTTAGGCACGAGAGACAGTAGTAAAGTTTTTGTACAAACAGAAGCAATGCAGCCAAAATTAGAAGGGAAGCAGAAAGCTGGGAAACAATTTTTATAGCTAGTATTTCTGATAAAGGCCTTATATCTAAAATATATAAGGGAACTAAATCAAATTTATAAGAATGCAACTCATTCCCCAATTGAGAAATGGTCAAAGGATATGAATAGGCAGTTTT